>NW_006297281.1:683068-703503 GCF_000327345.1 Myotis davidii | reverse complement strand
CCTCCATACCTCTGCACTTTACTTCTGCAGCTCCTGACCCTCAATGTGCTTTTCTCTTTTCTTCTAGTTGTAGAATTTCCACTCCGCCAGCCCTCCTGTAGTTCTGGATGTTGACCGTCTTGTCCTTTTATTGCGTTTCTGAAGTTGTTGTAGGAGGCAGCAATCTCGGTGTTCCCCTATGCCGCCATCTTAGTTTCTCCTCGCCTTTGCATATTTTTATTCTTTATCACATTTGAGTATTATCAGTAATTCACCTTGAAATATCTGGCTGCTACAAATACTTACTTTATAAAGATTTATGATTTATTACAGCCCAGACGTGCAGCTATAGTTTCTGGAGATGACAGCACTTCTGTAGGGATTTCAGTTCTGCTTCCCAGAGGTTATTGAGGAACATGGAAATTTAAAAAAAAATAACTTTAATTTTTCAATTACGTTTGATGTACAATATTATTTTAGTTTCAGATGTACAGCCCAATGATTTGACATTTATATAACTTATGTAGTGATCACACTGATAAATCTAGTACCCATCTGATACCATACATAGTTGTTACAATATTATTACTTTATTGCTTACTTTATATATCCGTGACTATCCTATAACTACCAGTTAGTACTTCTTTTCTAAAAATTTTATTTGTATTTTTTTCAATTACAGTTTATATTCAGTATTACTCTGTATTAGTTTCAAATGTATGGCATATTGGTTAGACAGTCATATACTTTGCAGAGTGTTCCCTCTGAGACTTCCAGTACCCACATGCCACCAGACATAATTATTACAATATTATTGACTATATTCTCTGTGCTGTACTTTATATACCCGTGACTGTTTTGTAACTACTAACCTGTGCTTCTCAATCCCGTCACCTTTTTCAGCCAGCCCCCAACCACTCTCCGCTCTGACAACCATCAGTCTGTTCTTTGTATCTAAGAGTCTGTTTACATTTTGCTTGGCACATGGAATTTGATCTTCTAAATGTTCTAGAAAACTGGCCAGGGAGTGCCAGGCCTGCCTGGACCGCCAGCCACGGCCAGCCACTCACACTGTGTTTCCCTCCCAGGAGCCGGGGTCCGAGAGGATGTGTTTCTCATTTGGAGGGAGATGGAGGAAGCCTGCAGCACGCTGGCCCAGATCCAGAGGCTGGTGGCCGAGCCCTCCAAGTCTGACATGGCCACAACGGAGAGCGGTGGGTACTGCTCATGTCCCTTCTGTGCAAGAGTCAGATCTGCTCTGCTTGGGGTGGGGCTGCTTCCAAGTTCTTTCCCAAGGAGTGCTCCTGAGCCCAACCTGCGGGGAGCATCTGGAGCTGTGGGACGTGTGTTCATGCACATGTGTACATGTGTGTGCATACACGTTTGTGTGTGGTTGTGCATGTGTGTTTTGTGTTTATGAAAATTATTAAATTAAAACTAGAGCTGGATAGTAGTTAAAGCAATAAAAACAGATTCTATCAGGAACTATTGCAATAAGGAAAGAGGTGATGCAAACTAGGCTCAGTTATGAACACAACATGGAAAAGTCGAGATTTATAGCCATGGAGCAGTGTCAGGGTGGGTCAGTAGACAGAAAACCACTGAGAGGAAAGATCAGGAATCAGGGATGTGCGGGGGTGTCGGGGGTGATTTCTGGCTAACCCGACCTGCTAGGGTTCCTGCTGTGGGCAGGCCACAGTGATCAGAGGTCACCTGGGGTATTGAGGGGATTCTGACTAAACTGACTTAGCAGGGTTTTTGCTGAAACGGGGCAATGCAAAGACAAGCAGGAAGTCCCAAGATCACAGTCCAGTTGAGAAGAGGATTCAGAGGGGCCTGAGTTTTGGAGTGAGAAAAAAGTCCTTTGTACCAAGGAGCAGAGTTAAGCGTGACAGCAGATTTCTTGCTGGGAGTGAAAGGACAGTGGGGCCCCATCTTACATTCAGTCCTCTAAATTTTCGATCTCGAATTCTATGTCCCATGAAAATGTACTTCAAAAACAAAGACAAAAATAGAGACTTTTAAGACATACAAAAGATGAAGGACTTTATTATCCACACATCTGCACTGCAGGAATGTTGACGACAATCTCAGGCAGGAAGAGAGAAAAATAAATGGAAATATGGAGCTATGCAAAGTAATAAAGAAACACCAGAAAGAGCTACGTGGATAAATATGTGGTATTTTTCTATTTAGTTATCTTTAAGACAATTAACCATTGGAACAAAAATAGTGTGTCTGTAACAGATGTGTAAGTAAGATGTATGACAATAATAGCATAAAAGCTAGGAGAAAAATAGCAGCATTATCCAGAAGTTCCAAAGATAAACAACCCATATGTCCACTGACAGACAACTGGATAAACAAGATGTGTACTAGTACATACACAACAGAATATTAGCCAACTTTAAAAAGGAAGGAAATTCCAACACATACTACAACATGGATGAACCTTAAAGATATTATGCTAAGTGAAATAAGCCAGACACAAAAATGATAAATATTATATAACTAGAGGCCCGGTGCATGAAATTCATGCATGGGGGGTGGGTGCTATCCCTCAGCCCGACCTACACCCTCTCCAATCTGGGATCCCTCTCACAATCTGGGACCACTGGCTCCTAACCACTTGCCTGCCTGCCTGATCACCCCTAACTGCCTCTGCCTGCCTGCCTGATTGCCCCTAACCACCTCTGCCTGCTGGCCTGATTGCCCCCTAACTGTTCTGCTGCTGTCCTGATTGTCCCCAACTGCCCTCAGATGCCGGCCTAATCACCCCCAACTGCCCTCCCCTGCCGGCCTGATTGCTCCCAACTGCCCTCCCTGCGGGCCTCATTGCCCCTTAACTGCTTGCTCCCCTGCGCCAGTCTGATCTCGCCCCTAACTGCTTGCTCTCCCTCACTGGTCTGATTGCCCCTAACTGCTGCTCCCCTGCCGGCCTAATCGCCCCTAACCATCTCTGCCTCAGAACCTGCCACTATGGCTTTGTCCAGAAGGAAGTCAGATGTCTGGAAGATGTCCAGTTGACCCGGGCTAATTAGCAATTACCCTTTTATTAGTATAGATTCCTCTTATAGGAGGTAAATTTATAATCAAATTTGTAGAGACAGAAAGTAGAATAGTGGTTCCCAGGGACCTGGGACATGTGGAATGAGGAGTTATTATTTAATGGCTGCAGAGTTTCCATTTGGGACACTGGAAGAGTTCTGGAGTTTGATGGTGGTGATGGTTGCACAACAATGTGAATGTAGTTAATGCCACTGAATTGCACACCTAAAAATGGTTAAGTTTAGATTGTGATTGTTTCACCACAACTAAAAACAACAAACCACTGTGGGAACTTGCCCAAGCTAGAAAGTGATGGAGGCAGGACTTGGACCCAGAGCTTCTGACCCCAAGTTTAATGCTCTCCCAAACACACCGCCTTGGTCTATTGGCCATCTCCACCTATGCATGGGGCCAGTCACCTTAGGTAGAGAGGAAGTAAGATGAAGTGTAGCAGGTTCTGGCCTTCTAGTCTTGTGAACTGATTCTTTGCCATCCCTGCTTTGGAAAGCATGCTTCCTGACGTGAGTGGGGTCCCCCAAAGAACACGTTTGAGCGTGGTGAATATTAAGGTGGGGGTGCAATATGAATGGCTGTGTAATCTGAATGGCTAATGAACTGTGATTCCAAAAATAGAGTCAGGAACAACCTCTGTTGGAAGTGAACCAAATCCGGAAGACATGTGGGACTCTAAGAAGTGGCTGCAGAAATATGGCTTAAAAGCCCAAAAGCTGTCATTTTATGATGTCCTTGCTGACTGTTCCTTCCGCCATGCTGATGGAGTCGTTGATATAAAAGCCAAACCCGAGAACGAGTCCATACAGACCAGTGCGGTAAGTGCGCTCCCGCGGGGCCGTGCCTCTCTGGGTGCCCTGAGTAGATAGGCGAGGCCTCCCTCAGGCCCGTGCCCAGGGCAGCACCAGGTTAAAGGCGGCGTGGAGGGAAGCTGGGGTGTCCATGCACAAGGACCGTACACTGCTTCTCACCGTACACTCCCCTGTCGGGGTGGAGGCCAGCTCTGGGAATGTTTTCTAGAGATAAGTGAACTATAAAATAATTATACATAAGCCAGGAGCTGGGCTTGTAATTCAGGCATTAATGCATCTCAGAAATATGCAACATTATTTCTAAGGAGACACCCTGTGCTCCTCCATATTGAATGGAAGAAGGAAACTACTTGTGAAATGCCCACAGCAGGCATCCCTAGGTCCATCTTAAAGATGCACCAATCCTAGTGACTGTCCCCCAGCACTTAGTGCATCCCCCCTGAGCACGAAATCAGATCTGTGGGGGGCCACCCACTGGGAGGGGGTGTGCATGTTGAGGTCTTTTGACAGCTGTAGTTCCGTTGTGCCAGTGGGTCGGGAAGGAGCGCAGCTTCTCTAAGTGCCCGACTCTGGCTCCCAGGGAAGGATAAGGATCTATAGCAGTGGTTCTCAACCTGTGGGTCGTGACCCCTTTGGGGGTCGAACAGCCCTTTCACAGGGGTTGCCTAAGAGCATCGGAAAACACATATATAATTACATATTGTTTTTGTGATTAATCACTATGCTTTAATTATGTTCAATTTGTAACAGTGAAACTGGGGGTCACCACAACATGAGGAATTGTAATATAGGGTCGCGGCATTAGGAAGGTTTAGAATCATTGATCTATAGTAACAGCTCCTAAACACTAACATGCGTGAGTCAGTGGGCCTGGGGTGGGAGCCAAGAATGCGCATTTGGACCAAAGCCTCAGATGATGCGGAGGCTTCTGCTCCAGGGGCCACACGCTGAGAAATGCTAGATGTAAATAGAAGCAAAACTGTCAAAAGTTCAGAATTATGGAAACTAAAAAGTATCACAATATGAAACAGGACATCGGGATAAAATGAATATTCTAAATGTATCTAAACTGAAGAAAAGCTCTTTGAGAAGGTAGGAAAGGCCCAGGTACCCACTGCAAAGTGAAAGCCGAAATGCCAGCAACAGAGCAGACACGACTGGGAGAGGAAGTCGGGGTCCTTCTCAAAGGCAGGCCACTCTATGTATCTCCGATCTCCGGTTCAAGGTCAAGATCGTCACTGAGATGTCTGTCAAGTTGGAGGTGAAAGCCCAGGCTCTCCACCACTCAGGCAGGCTGGCCACGGCTCCTCTGGGAAGGGCCTTTCTCTCAGGCCTGCAGACCACTTGATGTTGTATGTTTGTCCTTTTACTGCTGTGTGCTGACAATGAGCTGCAAGGAGGAAAATATAAAAACGGAATTAGAAGGAAAATGCAGAACTGACGCAGGCTTGTCTCCTGGCAGATATGCTGGCTGCAGAGTAATTGCTGGGTTGTGGGGACATCTCGTCGGTTGCCTCCCCAGGACAGTTTCCTGATTTTGTAGACATCACTCAGTAATGTCATTAGTTCAGGAAATAAGCATAACTAAATTTTCATTTTAAAAGGTACATTAGGCCCTGGCTATTTAAGAATATGAATCCTCAGAGAGAAGGCGGGGAGGGAGGGGGTAGAGATCAACCAAAGGACTTGTATGCATGCGTATTAGCATAACCCATGGACACAGACACCGGGGTGGTGGGGGCTTGTCCCGGGGGTGGGGGAGCATGGCGAGGTGGAGGGGGGGGTCAATCAGGGAAAAAGGAGACATGTGTAATACTTTAAACAATAATCATCATATATAATAAAAGGCTAATATGCAAATTGTCCCCTCAACCGGGAATTTGAGTGGAGTTCAACCAGGGGCCGGCCAACTACCTGCGGCCCCTCCCTCCAGCTGGCCTGGCCCGATTGGCCATATTGGGGTGGGCCGGCTGGACCCTACCTGTGCATGAATTCATGCATCAGGCCTCTAGTAATAATCATAAAAGAATATGAATCCTTCCCATTGGACCTAGCTCACTGCCCCTTCCTGGCCATGCGGAAGTGCCCTCAGGCCTCTCCAACACGGATTTTCTCCTTCCCTCGACAGTTTTATGTGAAATTTTATAGGGAAAGTTTGAATAATTTGGCTTATAAATGAGGAATATTTTGCCTCAATTTTCTTGTGCTAATAAATAATAATGTAGTAAAAGTTGAGAAGTATACAGCGCAGCTATCCTCTTTCCCAAATGTTGATGAAAAAAGGGGACAATTTTATTTTTAGTATTTGGGGCTACATATCTGAAACCAGATTTATGCCTAAAATTGTGATGTGTATAAGGTAGGGAGAACCTGAGGCTGTGAAAGAGGTAGATTATTTAGGGTTCTCCCACACTACCCTGGGCAGGGCCTCACAAACTCTTAGCTATAAAAACCAGTGTGTAGGTACTAATCTAGGAAACTCATTTGCACTGAGAAATAAATGACTAAAAAGGTCTTGCTATGTAGCATTTCCAAGATAATGAGCAGGTGGGAGGAGGAGACAGAATGCGTTTCTAATTAGGACATTTCAGGCAAAGTCTGGTAACATGAAATTTCAGGGCACCTCTGGAATCACATCACAGGCACGGTTGCCTATGCTGCTCACGTACAAAGCCAGGCCTGATGTTCACAAACCCACTCTGGTTGCACCATCTCTTCCTCTAACAAATGTTTATGGAGCCCTTACTCTATACCAGGCAGTCTGGTTTGGTGGAAGGTGCACCAGATTTGGAGCGAGGAGACCTGGGTATGCACACTGTTTCTACCAGTTACTAATTATGAGATGTGGAGCAAATAATTCAGCCTCTTTTGTCTCACTCTCCACATCTGTAGTAGGTGGTGTAAAGTCCAAATGAAAAGAAAAGCATGTCTGAGCACAGTGCCTGGTGCCCAGGAGACATCCAGCCTGCCTTCTTTACTAAACGCATGAGAACTCAGAAATGAGCACTTACGGAATGCCCATGTGCTTTATACAGAAGTGGCATATTTGTGCTCTCATATCACATGTGACAAAGCGAAGTCACAGGGCCTCCGAAAGGTGAGGCAACTAACCTGCCACCTCATGGCAGGTGGAGGCCGGGGTTGAACTCAGAGCTGCTTGGCTCTCACACGGTGCTTTCCCCATTCTGAGACTCTGCTGCCTAACCCTGGATTCACATACCATATGGTTTGGTGTGTTTCTACTTGGAGTGTGTAAGGCACAGCTGGCAGAGGCCGCGTGTTGGGGTTGGGTAGACAGAACTCTCGTGGGTGCCATCCCAGGAATGTGGTGAGAATGAGAGGACATCCTTCCCCCGGGGTTGCGGGGAGATGTGTTTCCCCTCTGCCCACCTCAGCGGCATCAGGGTTGATTTCATCAATGCCCTCAAGCCGGTTCACATCTGTCACCACAGGGCCCCTGAATCTCACTCGTGTGTGGCTCTGACCTCCCTTTCCCGAGCCCCCTCCCTTTCTCCCTGACTCCCAGAACCCGCCCACTGTGCCCTCTGAACCTAGAAGCCATCAGCAAACCCCTGGAGCCTCAGGTGATCTGAGGTGCTCCCTTCTCCTGCTTGTCTGGGTTCTCGCTCACAGACCCTGGGTTCACTCCCCTCCTCCTGTGGGCTGGGGGTGGGCAGGGGTGGGCAGTAGCCTCTTTGCTCCTCTTTGCTGCTTCTTGGTCATCCTCCTGCCCTCTTCCCATGTCATCAGAAGTACCATCCACTACACCTTCTGTGGCTGTCACCTACTGTGATCCAGGCCACCTCCATCAGTGCTTGGCGATTAAGCTTGTGGCTGCTGTCACTGGCCCTGTTTCAATTCCTAGTGATGTCAATACCATGTAGATGGCCCCGACTTTTCATCTCCCTGACCTACATCTCCAACGACATTCTCCTCTGCTCCCTATATACCACTCCTGTCATAGGCTACCATTGACATTGTCATTACAAATAGCTGTGTAATCATAACCCATATAATCAATTCCAAAGGTCCACTGTTTGATCACCTTTTTTAGGTCATTTCCTCTGCTGTCCTAATTGCATCAACCATTCAACCCCACTGGGACGTCCGATTTGTTGTTTCTGCCATCTTTTCTCTGTTCTCTCTATCCGTTAGTCCCTCTCACACATCCTCAGCTACTTTCTCTCTTACATTCTTGCACTCCCTGGCAAAACCCCACCCCTGGTTAAATCCACTTCTGCCATTTCTGCCTTATACCTGTGCAGTGACTACAGTGGGCGAAGTAGGAGAAAAACACAGCCATACGTCTGGCTTCACCTTCAATCCCTGACCTGTAACTTCAGGCGGGTCTTTTGTGCTGCAGCACAGTCCCATGTCCTCTCCCAGTCCACGCAGACTCTCATCCTACCAGACGTCTACCTGCTCCTCCCTCCTCCGCCTTCAGCATCTTCTCCATGCTCGCTCTCAGCAGGCGGCCTTGTTCTCCTTGCACTGACCATTGGAGTGAACATCCATGAACACCTACAAACAGCTACAAATATCCTAGCATCTGTGTCTGGAGGTTCTCTCATTTCTTCTGGGATGGCTGAACTGCCCTTGCTTCTGTCTAAGACCAACCCCTCCATGTGTGCACTGATCCCAATTCCCTCATTCATTCATTCATTCATTCATTCTCCCCCTTTCTAATTCCTATCATCAGTATTGCCCTCATTTCTAGATCTTTTCCATTAGCATATAAACATGGTGTTATTTGTTCCATCTTAAATACAGTCTGTTCACCCTTTACTGGCCTCCAGCTCTGCCTCCTTGGCCTCATTCATCAGCTCCTCTCTAGACTTCAACCCCCTAAGGGTTTTATACATTCCCACTCTCCAATTCTGTGCTTCTCCCACACTCTCGAATGCACTCCAGTCAGGCAAAGGCCCCCTCTCCACCAAAACTCACTTGGAAGGGATACCTGAGTTGTGAATCCAGGGACCAATTCTCAGTCTCTTTCTGTTATCAACACAGGATGTAGTTTGGGTACTTCCTTGAATTCTCTCACAGAAAATGCACTGTCCTGTTTTTCCTTCTGTCTCACTGCTACTCGTTCTCAGCATTCTTTGTTAGTTCTTTCCCAGCTAAATGCTGAAGGCCTCGAGGTGCCGTCCTCAGACCTCTTCCTGTCTGCACTTATCCCCGGTGTTCCCCCGTTGGAAACAGTGGCTTCTCTGGGGCACAGACGGAGTTTCACACATGTTTCTGACATCATCATGACATCTAGCACAGGCCTCCATATAGAGCAGACCCCAGTGCACACTTGGTTGAACCAACAGTGGGATGATTTTACGTGGGAGTGAGTGTGATGAGCTGTATGACTAAGGCAGAGATGGAGGTGCCATCTGGAAACTTTTCGTGGTGGGATGGTTTCTGAGTGGCTCCTGTCCTTTGTCCTTTCCATAGGAGACCAACAGGAAGACAGTCCATGCAAAATACTGTAGCAGATTTGTCCACGCGCCCTGGAAGGACGGGAGCTTGGTCCACGTCTGCGTTACCAAGGAGAAGTGCACATGGTACACCGAGAGAATCCATGCGGTCCTAGCCCAGATCCGGCGCAGGTTGGTGTGTTTGCAGAGGGTACAAGAGGTCTGGCCTCTCTGAATTCAAATCTGCTTGACCTCTTTGTAAAAGCGTAACCAAGAGAAATGGCCAGTAAACATGTTAAGTCAATTTGCTGGTGGCCTTGTTGTTAATACCAAAGGGTGATGTTTGGATTCAGATTCTTAAAGACAGCAAAGGTGTAGTTAACATGCTGGTTGTGCATCACTATAGGTGGCTAAGGAGCGCTTCTCCTCAGAGTTATGGGTGAAGGTATAGCGAGACTGTATTCCATCTGTCCTCTTGAATATTATACTTCAGGGCAACTGTTACAATGTGAAACATTTGATTATAGTGGAAAAATTTATATGGATACTAAAGGCCCGGTGCACGAATTTGTGCACCAGCCTCAGCCTGGCTGGAGATCAGGCTGATTGGGCTGTCTCGCCCAGTCCCAGTCGGGCTGGCTGGGGGGAGAAACCACAGGAGGTTGGCCGGCTGAGGGAGGTTGTTCAGTTGACCAGGCCTAAAGGTCAATTAGGCTTTTATATATACAGATATGCTTTTTAGAAATCAACTAAAAATAACTTCATATGGTCCCTCTCCACCTTGCTGTTAATATCTGCTGTGGCCTCAACCTCAGACCCCTGGGAATGATCCACCTCATGCTTTCACCTCCTGAGGCAGGGACAGCTCCAGGGGTGGGCAAACTTTTTGACTCGAGGGCCACAATGGGTTCTTAAACTGGGTCGGAGGGCCGGAACAAAAGCATTGAGGCCGTAGTTTGCCCACGGCTGGCTTAGACCATGAGGACCAGATCCATTCAGGTGCATGGGCTCCAGGGTCAGAGAGAGCTGGATTCTAATCCCCGCTCTGCACTTGCTGTGTGACCCTGGGCAAGGCTGTTGATATTTTTGTGCATCAGTTTCCTCGATTATAAAATGGGAATATAATGCCATTTAGAAATGTGTTCTATGGATTAGATTAGAGACTAAATGTAATGAGTATAGGCAAGGACCGGCCTGCAGTAGCTGCTTGGAAATGAGAGTTCCCTACTTCCTTCTGTGTTCTCTGCTGTAAAGGTATAGGCTGCAGACACCTGTCTCCATATTGTCTTCGGAGCCCCAGCTTCTCAAAACCCAGTTGGTAACGGGTTATTGGTGAAGGGTTACTCAGAGAAACGATTCCTTATGTCTGAGTCATCTCTGCCTATAGTTTCAAGGTTGACTTTTGGGGAGAGTTGTTTGGATTTCAGGTCTGGGAAAAAGGATGCTACTTAGGAGTCATTCTGCCTGGCAGCTGCCAGGGCTTTTGTCCGTCTTGTCACACCGGGTTTGTTGGAAAGTCTTCTCTCCTTCTCTGTTTCCCGTGGAGAATTGGTATCATCTCTCCCTTAAATGCTTGTGGAATTCACCACTGAAGCCGTCTGGGCCTGGAGTTTTTCTTTGTGGGAAGGTTTTTAATTATGTATTCAATTTCTGTTAATGCTCATAGAGCTGATATTGGTAACTTGTCCTCTTTATTTTCTAAGCAGTCTGGCTAGAGGTATCCACTTTATTCATCTTTCCTCTTGGTTTTGTTGTGTGTTTTTCTCTGCAGGGTTTTCTCCTTTCAATGCCATTACTTTTTACTCTCACCCTTTTTATTTATTTCTTTTCCCTTACTTTGGATTTAAGTATCTTAGAATGGATATCACCAATTTGAAATCTTTCTTTATAGTGTAAACATTTATTTTTATTTGTTTGTTTTGCTTTTATTTTATCATTTTTTATTTTTTATTTTTATTGATTTCAGAGAAGAAGAGAGAGATAGAAACATCAATGGTGAGAAAGAATCATTGATCGGCTGCCTCCTACATGCCCCCTACTGGGGATCGAGCCTGCAATATGGGCATGTGCCCTTGACCAGAATGAAACCCAGGACCCTTCAGTCTGTAGGCCGACACTCTATCCAGCTAGGGCATAAACATTTATTTTATAAACTTTCCTCTGAGTAGCTCTTTAGCTGTCTCTCACAAATTTTATTGTGCTGTATTTCATTTCATTCAATACTCTCCAGCAGTGTCTGTCCTACTAATTCTAGTTGCCTAGACCTTGCTGAACTCTGAACTCAGTTTCGGGTAATTTTTATTCACTGCTCCCTCGCCCAGGCTTTGCCTGCAGCCATGAATTTAAGTTTGCTTCCTGTGATGGGAGCCCAGCCTGTCCCCAGAAACAGCCCTGCACACACAGCAGCCTGGTGCGTGGTCGCTGCAGGGGTCTGGGGCGCCTGGCACTGTGCATGAGGTCCATCGAGGCTCCAGGAATGCGCTCGTGTTACCAGCGGACTGTGATCAGCAGGGCTAGAAGGAAAGCGGTCTGAAGTCAGAGCTGAGGGCTTCAAACTCTCAGATGACTGCAAATAATTCACTTTTGACTTTGGAACCCAGTATTGCATTTATTTTCTGTTCCATTCATTTTCCTGGTTCTGTTTTACTTGGAATGATGATGGTTAGGGGAGGGGAGTCAATGAGGGAACCAGCCCAAATGTAGGATTGTCCACAGAAACCCTTCAACATGAGTAATCCACCCACAGGAGATTGAATTTAACAGCGCAGCCCAGCTCTGGCCTCTGCAGGCGTCTCATGAAGCTCTTAGGAAGGTGCTCTCGCTCCACAGGCCCTAACCATTCACGTTCAAACTATTTCCTGCCTAGGATTGAATGGCTACAGGCTGGGAGTCGAATCCTCTTTGGGAAAGTGTATAAGGACTGTGTCTACATCCTCATTGATACGTCTCACTCAATGAAGGGCAAACTGGACTTGGTGAAGGACAAGATCATCCAGTTTATGCAGGTTAGATGAGCTGCCAGCCCATGCATTGGGGATTGTGTGTCATGAAAACATCTCCACTGGTCTCACTGCTGTGGGAATGGGAAGTGCACCGGCAAGGTCTGCACTAAAAAAATCCACAGGAAAGGCAGTCATTTCAGGAAAAGGCTCCTTTCACTAGAGAGAACCGCCCGTTCTCCTTGGCAAGCAGACTTTCCTTTGGCGGGTCCTTTCTGTAATACGTGGCTCATCAAGGGAGTTTCTGTGTCCACTGCTGCAGGTTTTCTCTGTCCTGAATTCTGTGCGTGCACACACCTTCATGGTTTTCATCTGTAGGTCACACTGGAATTTTAATTCCCAGTGGGTGAAGGTGCTATGTGTGCACAGACACAACCTGGCAATCAGGAGCGTCCTGTGCTCACTCCTGTGCTGCCTCTGGCTTGTAGGCCTGAAGCAGACACTGTGTGTCCTAACCCCAAGCTCCCACACCTGGAAATGGGCAACACAGCACTGTCACGGGCCGGCAGTAGTGAGGTATTAACCACAGAAAATAATGGGGGAAGGGGGGAGGCATGGACAACTACAAAGTGCAGCTTCTCATTGGGAAGACCTGTCGGAGAAATAGGGGCTGATGGGAGGCAAGTGAACAGAGGAGTTATGGAGTCATAGCCCTGCCAGAAAGATGGCCAAAGTGGAACTCTGCTTCGATTTCTTTTTCTTAAGCATGTTGCATTTAGTGAGAGCACTTGGTGTATCATTAATATCAGTCTTAGAGACAACATTGAATGTCACACTATATATAAACATCCTATATAATAAAAGAGGGATATGCTAATTAGCCCAGATATGCCAATTAGCCACAACTGGATATGCTAATTAGTCGTGACCAGTATGCAAATTGACCATCACTCAAACACACAAGATGGCCGCCCCCATGTGGCCACAAGATGGCCAGCAGGGGAGGGCAGTTGGGGGCAACCAGGCCTGCAGGGGAAGGCAGTTGGGGGCAATCGGGCCAGCAGGGGAGGGCAGTTGGGGGCGACTGGGCTTGCAGGGGAGGGCAGTTGGGGGGCAACCAGGCTGCAGGGGAAGGCAGCTGGGGGAGATCAGGCCAGCGGGGGAGGGCAGTTGGGGGTGATCAGGCCGGCAGGCAGAAGCGGTGAGTGGCAATCAGGTAGGCAGGCAGGCGAGCAGTTGGGAGCCAGCGGTCCTGGATTGTGAGAGGGATGTCTGACTGTGGGCATCCCCCAAAGGGTCCCAGATATGAGAGGGTGCAGGCTGGGCTGAGGGACACCCCCACATACACACACACATGAATTTCATGCACCGGGCCTCTAGTATACATATATGATACATAGTGTATATTCATGCTTATATACATTTGTAAAGGTTTACTATCTAAACTGTGTATAACTTACTAAAAGCCTCCTGTACCAGAAAAGATTTTCTCTGTTGAATGTAAATTTTACCTTCTAGAACTGAAAATAGATATCATGGTGATTAAAACTTATCAAACCATGACCTGTCCTAATATTTTCTTACATATGAGTGGTTTGATGGTTAAGTAGTAATTGTCTCTTACAGGAACAGCTGAAATTTAAAAGGAAGTTCAATTTTGTGCAGTTTGATGCTCACGCAGTTGCTTGGCGGGAAAGACTTGTTGACATCAATGAAGATAACTTGCAAGGGGCTCGGTCCTGGGTTAGAAACATGAAGGTGAGAAGGAGGCGGGGCTGGGAGAAGCAGCCGCTTGATCCCTGCTGCGCTGATCCTGGGAACGTGCTTTGAGCTGCGAGGATGGCAGTGGCTTCACACACTCACCTGGTTTCCTCAGGCCACATGGGCCCATCTCGGTGGTCGGTGTCTTTCGCGGGGGTGGGCCTCTCCGCAGCTCCGAGCCCAGGCCAGCCCGTTCCTCCACAGGTGTCGAGGGCTTGTTGCTCCCTCCTTCCTTCCTCGGCTGTGCTGGTTCCCACTGGGGCCCAGGGGTGGCAGGTGCCCTTCTCCCCACTCCACCACCTGCAGACTAAGGCTTTGGGTCTGTGGGGAGGCAGAGGGAGGGTCTCTGGGGATTCAGGCTGCTGTTCCTCTCCCCCATCCTGCACCGTGAAGGAGACATTCTTGGGACTCCCCCAGGCTCTTCTGTGAGCACCTGGGGGTTTGGGTGAAAAAGCCGAGAGCACAGATTCCCCTGTAGCTGTGCATCCAGGCCGAGTACCCCTGGGCAGCCTCCACCGATTCGCAGTCATCCCAGAAAAACTCTTCTAACGAGTGTCTGGCTGCGTCCTGGCCCGGAAAGCCAGTGCGCCCCGCCTGACTGCAGGTGCCGCCCGCCCCGTATTTTGGCCCGTTGCTGCCCTGTGCCCTCTGGTGGGTGTGACAGCTGTCCGGGGCCTGCCACTTGTCTGGCATTTTCACTGCGAGTTTGGGAGTGGCACTCCTGCCAGTGCCCCGCATCCCTGGGCAGAAACCACAAGAGTTTTTAAAACTTACAGTTTCTTTGTTGAACCTCCTGATTGCTAACGATGGCTCACTCGTGTTTGTGAACACGGGTGTCAGGAATCAGTCCTGGTTTGAAACAAACATATCCCCGCCGCCGGGGTGAGCTCAGGCTGCAGGGTGAAGCCATGCTGGCAGCTGAGTGAGCAGTGGCTGCGTTAGTGCCTCACAGGGACCTGCACTCAGAGCTCTGCTGTCAGGACAGGGAGGCCCGGCCCTGGCTTCCCGCAGCCCCGGGACCTTGGAGAGAGGCCTGACGGCTCACCCAGGGGCCGGCTTCTTGGGATGCCTGGGCTTAAACTATTATCTCAGTATCATTTTCATGCATCTTTTATTTCACAAGCACTTCCCTTTCTTTCTGGAAGCAGAATGTAACATTGGTTTGAGATCTTTCTTGAGATTCAAGTGCGTGTGGGCTATCTCTCCCTCTTTTCTGTAGGTCGGGAGTTCCACGAACACTCTGCATGCCCTGCAGGTTGCTTTTGCTGATAAAGAAACACAAGCAATCTACCTTTTGACAGACGGGAGACCTGACCAGGTACTGATCGGAGCTGGGGACAAAGAGGGACTCCCCAATGCCCTGACACTCGATGCGGGGAAGGGGTTGGGACCTTTTAACCTGCCACCTAAAAGCTGTGGAAAGGTGTTTCCTTGGCTGAGGGTCCCCGAACCGAGGTGAGAAAATACTGGAGCAATTCCTTTGTCTAAGGAAGCACTGAGGACAATGTCTGTGGCCCTGAGTGCTGTCTGGTTAATGGCCACACACCCACAGGCCTGGAGACCGAGCCATGTAAGGAGCTCTCCGCCTTCCACTGAAGTCGGGTTTACATTTTTTATAAACGAAGAGGGAGACGAGTCTTTTTCGTTTTTCCTCCGGGGACTCTGAATCTAAACATGTCACTGCACACGCCCTTCGTTTTACCCCTATGTTGACTCGGTGATCATTTAAAGGGAAGCATGCCTTGCTGGCGAAATGTCCTTTGTTCTGTTTAGCCTGACTGGAAATATTTGAAAGTTTCAGCGGAGTCTGTTCTTCTTTTGAGCTTTGTGAATGGAAGACTAATGCCATGGGCATTAAGTAAATACACACATTTGCAGGCCAGGCCATGTAAATTAACCACTGGAGTGATTTGGTACCCACTCGTTTCCTTCATTGTGAGCTGTGTGCATGTGAAGACAGCTGGGCCAACAGTGTACAATGCCCTTGTGGTACAATAGCCAGTGGTCCAGGGGTTACATAGCAGAGCAGCTGGGCTCGCCGCGGCGTTAGACTTACTGTGGCCGAGACCGTGTATGTAAAGTTGTACTTGACATGACTTCCCGTCCACGTCACTGTACTTTCTCTCAGAAGCAGTGTTGTGCCCTGTGATGTTCTACGTGTGGCACCAGGTGTGAGGCTGCAAAGATGCCTCGGTCCCTGCTTAGGGAAGCGGGCACTGCAAGGGACGTGCAGGGGCGTCCAGTAACCCGACAGATGGGCGTGCTGGTGCTCTGCGATGTCTGAGCGAAGAGAAGCCAGGCACGTTTCCACCGAGGAGGGGACGTCCCGCTGCGTCCGGAAAGAGAAGGAATGTTGTAAACAGAGGAGGTGGCTGGTATCCTGGGTAGAAGGAGCAGAGGGGCTGTTCGGAGAAACAGTGTGAGAACAAGGCAATGAGAGAAGAGTGCCAGGCAGAGCCTCAAGTTAGGTTGGGGAGATTGTGAAGGTCCTAGACGGCCACCTGGAAAGGGTGGGGTTCACCACAGGTGGGGAGGGTGCTCAGAGGAGCGTATGGTTCTGTCCACTGTGCGTTAGACACATGCCTGTCGGTGCCAGGGGCAGAGAGACCTTGATCACTGGTCAGGAGCCACCTCGGGTAGGAGCACCAGAAAGGGGGACAAGGAGACTCTCTTCTGAGATGAGATCATGGAAGTGGCTCAAAGGACTCGGTGACCGATTTGGGAGGGGCTTGTGGGGCCGGCCGAGTGAGGAGAAGTGGGAGCAAGGGAGAAAGAGGTCAAGCTGACTGATTTCTGGTTCTAACGATTATGTTGTCAACTGACTTGATTTAATGAAGGTTTGGAGGTTGCTGGTGGAGGAAGCCGCGTTTGAGCACTTGTAGTTCCTGGACGGCCAGAGCCCCTAGAAACGGGGGCTGGGAGCCTGACTTGAAAGTCATCTGGACAAGAGGTCCTTTCTCCTTAGCAAACTCCCACTGATTTTATTGCAACTTAGAAGATATAGACCAGCATAAGCATAAGAAAGAACAAAAGTGAAATCATTCACAAGTCAATTTTGCTTTTAAAAAATCTAATATGTGCAAATCTTTCAAGTCATGAGAAATTCTTAAGAAACGTCATTCTCAATGACTGCACCATATTCCACTATAGATTTCATAAAACATCCACCTTCAAAATTAACTTTGTTTATGTGATCTTTGAATAGTAATACACTGGCATGGTGTAAATTACAAAGGTACACAAGAACATACAGAGAAAATTCTCCTTCTACTTCCTGTTCACCAGCTAAGAGGCAATGGATGTTACCAGGGTCTCCTCTCTTCTTTCAGAGATAGTTTGTTTGCCAGCAGATATGTACTTATACATATGTTTTCTTTAAAATATACAAGTGGCAGCATGTTACACCACAGCTCTGAGGACCTTTATTAATAAAACAATATAAAGAGCTTCCTCATTATCTTATAGCTGCCTACTATTCTTTCACGTGGCTACTTAGCCATGTCCCCTGAAGATGGACATTTTGGTTGTTTTCAATCTTTCTGTTATGAACAACGTTGCAAAAGTAACTGTGCCTACTAGTATATATCGTTGTGCACATGTATGAGTATGTGTGAAGGGTAAATTCTGAGAGGTGGGCTCAGGCAAAGATATATGTTTTGATAGATACTGCCAAATAGCACCCCCCTCCCCAAGATGTAGCAAATAACACCCCTGCTAGCAGGATATTGAATCTACTTCACAAGATGCTGTGAGGATTAACTGGGACATTGTGCCCCAACAGAGTGCCCAGCACACAGAAGGACACTTAATGGCTCTTTGTTTGCTCTCTGTGGGAGACACACTGACCATGGCTTGTCTGAAGCTGGAAATTGCTCTGTTGGCAGAGATCTTTGGAAGCCCCATGAATATCCAGGGTCCCCACTCTGTGGAATCCTTATTGTCAGGAAGTTCTATTCCTGGCCTCTGACTGCAGTCCTGTAGGGGTCTCATGCATAGCCCAACATCCTAAGTTTAGGCGCACCTAAAGCTGAGGGACTCGGTTCGTTAATGTTTCTCCCGGATTCTTTCTCCCACCCTCAGACAGTGAGGATCATGTCCTTGGTCTCTGTGCTCGCACTGTCTGGCAGTGCTGGCTTTCTGTACTGACTTGAATTGATACCTTGCTAAGGAAGCCACTCACTGCTTGCTACATAGGAAATTACCAGCTGAGGTTTTACTATCTTCGAGCAAATGCTAAGGGATTTTACATCTTTTTTTTCTCTTTCTCTTTTTCTTTCTTTCCATCTCCTCTTCGCCTCTCTCTCAAAACTTATCATTTCAGCCACCTGAAATGGTTATAGACCAAGTCAAAGTTTTTCAGAAAATCCCTATTTACACCATTTCCTTCAATTACAATGACAAGATGGCAAACGACTTTCTGAAAGAACTTGCTTCTTTAACTGGAGGAGAGTTCCATTCCTACCAATTGGGCCCCAAGGATGCCTGTCCTCCGAAGGCTGAGCAGGTAAGAGCTTGATGAGCTGAGAAGAGTGTTCACTTAACTGCACGTGACAGTCCGGAGGCCCAGGAACCACATCTTAACTGGGAAAACAGCAACCATAAAGCCATTGAAGTCGCGCGAATGGCTCCCTTGACCGTGAGTACACCAGTGTCTGTCAGGGACCCCTGGGCTAGGGCACAGGTGAGCATGCAGATTCCTGAATCTCCCTCCGTAACTACTGAGTCAGGCTCGAGGCACAGAACCCCAAGGCCTTGCTATATTTTGTTTTCTGCTCAGGTTTTTATTGTGGAAAGTTTCAAACTTAATAAAAGTAGAAGAGTACTCATCCCCCCATGACCCCATCAGTCAAATTAAACAATTATCAACATTTTGCCAAACTTCAGGAATCTGTATTTTTAACAAGCAACCCGGGGGATCTATATGTGAAATCTGTTAGCCACTGCTGTTTATGGACATATGTGGGATACTTTCAAAAAAATTCAGATACTAGGTAGTTGTCTTCTAACTTCTTTGACTATATAACCACGTGACCATCTGATGAAGCAATTCACTCTAATGGGCTAATGGGAGAAAATAAATAAGATTCTATTTTTAAATTTTCCAGTCTTGACCTGAGGATATATATTTCAAGAATGCCCTTTTCGAGAATGTGTTTTTCATCTCATTGTCGGTCCTGAGGAGTGAGCCAGAATGCTGATTAGTACTTGCATGTGATGAAACTACTGGATTCTGGGGAATGAATCATCCAAGAGGATTGTAGGGAACAGAACTCAGAGTCCACACAGAGATGGAAATAGTGACTATTCCCATAAACTAGACTGGAACACCTTATTGCTCTATGGGCATTGGCTGGAGTATGCAAAGAGGTCTTGCCTCAGTATTGGGAGCAACCAAACACTGATCCAGCACTGCCTAGGAAATCTTAAATGCAAGAACCAAAAGGACCAAAATGTTTCCAAAGATCTGTACTGAATCCCCGAACAAACCTCAAGAATAAGTATAGGAAAGCAAAAATGTCCACCACTCAACAAGTGAAATTGAAAATGTCTGGTATCCAATCAGGTAGTACAGGTATGCAAGAAGCAGGAAAATACAGGTGCATAATGAGAAAATGTAAGCAGAAAAATAAAGACATACCCATCACTAGCTCAGATGTTAGTGCATTAAAACAGTTAATGTTATTGTATTAGATACCTATGCAAAGTTAGGGAGAAACATGGATGATACAAGTAAGATACAAATTGAACTTGTAAAGATGAAAACTACAGTGTATGAGATGAAAAATACATGGAATGGGATAGACAGCAGATCATATGTTGCAGAACAAAATATTGAAACTATCCAAATGTCATACAGAGAAGAAAAAGAATCAAAACAAAAAAATCAAACAAAAAAAGAGGTATCAGTGAGCTGAGGAAAAGTCCAAGTAGTCTACTAAATGTGTAATTGAAGAAATAGTGGCCAGAAATTTTCCAACTTGGATTAAAGCTATAAACCCACAGATCCAAGGAACGTACTGAATCCCAAACACAAGAAATATAAAGGAAACCACCCTAAGTCACATCAGAATCAAACTGCTCAGAAACAATGGCAAAGAGAAGAGAATAGGGAGAAAGAAGACATGCTATGCACAGAGGAATGGTACACATAACGATGACAGTAGGCTTCCTGTCACAAATGATGCGAGTGGAAATACAGTGGAGTAACAATTTCTTAAAGTTCTGAAAGAAAAACCTGTCATTGTATAATCTATTTGTTTGAAGAAACTATATGTTCTTTCAAAAAGGAAGCTGAAATAAGACTCTTAAAAATATACGAAAACCACCCCGGTCATTGTGGCTCGGTTGGAGCATTGTCCTGTACACCAAAAAGATTTCAGATTAGATTCCTGGTCAGGGCACATGCCCAAGTTACAGGTTCCATGGTTGGGATGCAACCAATCAATGTGATGTTTCACTCTCACATCCTTTACATGGAG
>NW_006297281.1:678618-683007 GCF_000327345.1 Myotis davidii | reverse complement strand
CTCCCTCCCTCTGAAACCAAACTCGCTGAATAGGCTCGATAGTAGAATAGAGATGGCAGGATTGTGTCAGTGAACTTGAGGTCAAACAATAGAATTCTGCCAATCTGAACAACGGAGAAAAAATAGGCTAAACAAAGGAAAGAAACACAGGGACCAGTGGGACAATAACAAAAGATCCAATATGGTATCATAAGAGTTCCATAAGGGGAAGAGGAAGTGAAAGACTATGTGAAGAAATTGTAGCTGAAAACTTCCAAAATTCGATGAAAAATACAAATACACAGATTTTAGAAGCTACGTAAACTCCAAACAGGATAATCCCAAAGAAACTCATGTCAAGGCACATCATAGTTAAGCATTTAAAAATCAAAGACCAAGGGAAAAAAATCTTGAAAATAGCCTGAAAGAAGTGACACCAAATTGACAGTGGATTTGACAGATTTCTCATCTGTAACCAAGAAGGCCAGGGAAAAAAGGGGCACAATATTTTGTGTGACAAGTAAAGAGCTATCAACCACAAATTTTGTATCTGATAAACCTATCCTTCAGAAATGCAAGGGAAATGAAAATATTCCCAGACAAATAAAATTTAAAAGAATTTGTTGCTAGAAGACCTGCTGTTATATTGGCTCTAATAAGTTCTTCAAGCAAAAGGAAATCATGAAAGAAGGAATCTTGGAACATCAGGAAGGAAGGAAAAAAGAGCAAAAATATGAGTAGGTATAATAGACTATCCTTTCCTCATAAATTTATTAATCATATTTGATAATTGAAACAAAAAATATAGCACTGTCAGGTACTCAAGGCGAGAATATTTAAAAGGGAGGAAGGTGAAGGCACCTACATAGACGTGAAGGTTCTCTCAAAGTAGAAAACACTGATTGCTAGCGCACTTTTATGAATCACATGCATATGTTGTGATACTCAGAGCACCCATTACCAACTGTACAGAGATACACTCAAAAGCACAACAAATGAACCAAGATAAAATTATATTTAAAAGTTAAAATAACCTGGAAAAAGGCAAGAAAAGAGAAGCAAAGGAATAAAACCAATGAAAACATATAGAAAATAATAAAATAACAGAAATATGTGCTAACATCAATAATCACTTTAAATGTAAATGTTCTAATTACAGAAAAAATATATATTGGTAGAGTGGACAGAAGAATGCGACTCAGTTTTATGCTGCTTACAATGAACTCAATTCATGTACAATGACAGAGGGGCGTTCCAATAAAAGGATGTAAAAGACATACCATGTAAATATTAAAAAGCTGAGCTGGCTATGTTAATAACTGGTAAAGTAGACTTCAGAACAAAGAAATTTACATAATAATAAGAGAATCAATCCACCAGGAAAATGTAAGTATGTGTGCACAAACCAATACAGCCTTAAAAGACATGAAGCAAAAACTGATAGAATCAAAACAAACAAACAAACAAACAAACGGATCAATACAAAATTATAGTTGGGGACCTCAACATTTCCCTCTCAGCAACTGATAGAACTATTGGACATAAAGTCACCAAGAACAGAGAAGGTCTGAACAGCACAATCAACCATCGGGATGAAATTAATGTAGACATAACACTCTCCACCACAACAGTAGAATACACATTTTTCCAGTGCTCACAAAATATTCAAGATAGGCCATAAAATGAGTGATAAACCTCAGCTAATCTAAAATCAACTAATTGAAAGCACACAGGCTGTCTTCTGACTGCTGAAATCACACAAGACAGATAAGACGTGAGCGCCTCTTTTAACCAGTTACCTACAGCCTGTGCCAGCCGCCTGTCTGGGGTAATGAATATGTCTAACACATGGAATTTAAACAGCACAAATAATCCAGAGGTCAAAGAAGAAGTCTCAAAGGAAATAAAAAGTACTTAAAACTGAGTGAAAACAAAAACACTACATATCAAACTATGTGGGATGAAGCTAAAACAGTGCTGGGAGTGACATTTATAGTATTAAATGCTTGTGTTGGAAACAAGGAAAGGTATTCAATCAACAATCTTAGTTCTTGTCCCAAGAAACTAGAACTAGAAGCAAAATAAATCCAAAGCAAAGGAAACAATTCAGAAAAGAGCATAAATCAGCCCTAACTGGTTTGGCTTAGTGGATAGAGCATCGGCCTGTGGACTGAAGGGTCCCAGGTTTGATTCCAGTCAAGGGCATGCATGTATGTACTTTGGTTGCGGGCACATCCCCTGTAGGGAGTGTGCAGGAGGCAGCTGGTCGATGCTTCTCTCTCATCCATGTTTCTAACTCTCTATCCCTCTCCCTTCCTCTCTAAAAAAATCAATAAAATATATATTTTTTAAAAAAGAGCATAAATCAATGAAATTGAAAATAGAAAAAAACACATAGGAAGCCAATGAGACAAAAAGCTCTTTTTTTTGGGGGGGGGGGGGACTCGAATTGATAAAACTTCTTGGAAGGCTGATGAAGGCAAAAATAGCATTCACAAAGGAAAAACAGCCTTAATTTTCTATCAGGAAAATAGAGGACATCACATTAGATCTTGTAGTCATTAAAAAGATAATAAAGGAATATAGTGGACAACTTACAGTCATAAATTTGACAACTTAGAAAAAAATGGATAATTTGCACAAAAACTACAAGATACCAAAACTCAGCCAAGATAAAATAGACAATGTGAATAAATTGAATTAATAATTTTTAAACTTCTGAAAAAGAAATACCTAGGCCCAGATTGCTCCATGGAGAATTTTACTAAACATTCAAAAAATAACTAAACAAATTTATTTAAGCAAGTAGAAGAGGAGGGATCACTTTCTAATTCATGTTATGAGGACAGTAGTTCCTCAAAAACCAAAACACCAAAACCAAATAGGCAGTATAAAAAATCTACATATCATGAACAAAGATGCAAAAATCCTCAATAAAACATGAGTACTCTAAATCCAGCAATGTATTAAAGAGTTATTCATTATGGTCAAGTGGGGGGCGGGTTATTCTAGGTATACAAGTCTGGTTCAACATTAGAAAATCAATGTAAGCAGTAAAATCCAAAGCATTCAGTATAGTCCAGCATATCAACAGGTAAAAAAGAGAAATCATATGGTCATATCAATTGTGCAGAAAAGGCCTTGACCAAAGCCAACATCTGCTCGAAAAAAAAACACCTCTCAGCAAAATAGGAATAAAGGGGAACTTCATAACTTACATCATCATAACACCTACGCTAAAATCATACTTAATAGTGAAAGGTTGATTAATTTCCTTTTACGATCAAGAAAGAGATAAGGACATCCCTTCTAACCACTCTTATTCTGCATACTAGCAGAAGCTTTACCCATGGCAACAAGACAATGAAGGAATAAAAGGCATACAAGTTGGAAAGGAAGGAATAGAGCTTCCTTTTCTAGGTAACATATTGTCTACATAGGAACCCCAAGAGATCTACAAAAAAACTTCTAGAACTATTGTTCAGCAAAATCACTGGTTACATTAAAAAAATGTCAAGCTTATTCTAAAATTTGTATGTCAAGACACAGGCCTTAGAAGAGCTAAAACAATCTTGAAAAAGTTTAAGTGGGAATAGAGCTTACTCTGTAGCTGCATTAACCAAAACAGTATGGCTCTGATGGAGGAATAGACATATAGGCCAATGGAATAGAATGTAGAACCCAGAAATATACTCATACAATATACCAAACTGATTTTTAACAAAAGTGCAAAAATAATAGAGGAAGTAGAGTCCTTTCAATAAATGGTTGGAGCAACTGGACATTCATAGGCAAAATAGTGAACCTCAACCTACATCTCACTCATGCAGATATTAACTCAAAATGGAGCATCAACTTAAAGGTAAAACATGAAACTTCTAGAAAGAAATACAGGAAAGAAATCTAGAAGACCTCAGGTTAGGCGAATTTTTAGTCTTCACACCAAAAGCATGATCCATGAAAGAAAATATTAATAAACTAGACCTCATCAAAGTTAAAACCTTTTGTTTTGTGAAAGACCCTGTTAGTAGAAGAATGAAACGATTTGTAGAAAGTATCTGCAAACAACATATCCGAGCCTAGTATCTAGAATATATGAAGAACTCTAAAACTCAGCTGCCGGGGTCCAACCCCAGCGGGTCCAGGGGTTCCCAAAGGTGTAGATGGAGTCGGCCAAGAAGGAATGACACGGAGACAGCGTTCAGTTGATCAGCAGCCTAGCCAGGATCTCCAGCCAAGTTCTGGTCTGGATCTCCAGCGAAGTTCTGGTTAGGATCTCCAGCCAGGTTCTGTGGCCTGTTCTCTCGGCTAGGTTCTCCAGCCAGGTTCGGGTTAGGTTCTCCAGCCAGGTTCGGTCGCCAGGTTCTGTAGCCGGGTTCTCTTGCCAATTTCTGTAGTCAGATTCAGATC
>NW_006297281.1:664751-678503 GCF_000327345.1 Myotis davidii | reverse complement strand
TTCTGCTGGGGAAGGGGTTAAGAGGTTTTATTCCCTCCCTAACTTCAGGGGAAAATCCCTACCTGGGGAAACAACTTTTCTCGGAAAGGTGACCTTGGTTAAAACACATAGTGCCAAAAAGGTGAGCAAACATATTAAGAACAGTATGCCATATATGTCAGGTCCCTTGAAACAGCAAGGATGGACCGGCTCCCGGCACTCAGCAGTAAAGCCCAAATCATTCAACCAGAAAATAGGCAAAACACATGCACAGACATTTCTCTGAGGAGGCTATATCTACAGATGGCAAATAAGCATGCGAAGAGATGTTCGACATCACTGGCCATTAGGGGCGTGCAAATTGAACTGCCATGCGATATGTCTACATGCCCAGCAGAATGGCTAAAATAAAAAATTGTGACAAAAGTTAGTGCTGGCAAGGATGACGAGACACTGAATTGTTAAACAGTTGTATGTAATTCCTGGTGGGATGTAAAATGTTGCAGCCACTCTGGGAAAGTTGGACAGTTTCCTTTAAAACTAATGTTTAGCCGAAACCGGTTTGGCTCAGTGGATAGAGCGACGGCCTATGTTTCTAACTATCTCTCTCCCTTCCTCTCTGTAAAAAATCAATAAAATATATTAAATAAATAAATAAATAAATAAATAAAAATAAAACTAATGTTTAATCACTGTATGACCCACTACTTGCTCTCTTAGGCATACATTTCATAGAATAAAAATTTATATTCACTGAAAACCTGTACTTGAATGTTGTTTGCAACTTAATTTGTATTAGACAGAAACACACAAGAACTCATATGTCCTTCAACAGATGAATGGTTAAATCAACTGTGGTATGTCCATATCCTAGAATACTACTCATGAATGAAAGCAATGAATTATTGATTCATGCCACAACTTGGATGAATTTCCAGGGAATTTTGCTGAAGGGAAAAAGCCAATCTTAGAAAGTTATACTAGTACACTGTATGAATCCATTTGTATAACATTTTTGAAATGATAAAACTTTGTAAATGAAGATCAGTTTAGTGGTTGCTAAGATTTAGGAATGATGTGAGAGGGAGGGAGGGGGCAGATGTGGTTACAGAAGAGAAACATGAGGCCTTCTTATCATGATGGAACTATTCTGTTCTTGACTGTAGGGGCAAATATACAAGCCACACAGATGAGAACATAGTATATAGCTAAACACACATATATACACACACAGAGGAGGACAAGTACAACTGGGGAAGTCTGAATATGATTGGTGGATTGTATCAATTCCATATCCTTGTTGTGATATTATTTATTTTCAAGATGTTACCATTGGAGGAAACTAGGTGAAGAACATATGGGATCTCTCTTTATTATTTACTAGTGTCCTGGTGCATGAATTCGTGCACATTGAAAGGAAGTTAATTAGAAGGTGGCTGGTGGGGCGGGACTGGGTGAGATGGGCCGGACACACCCTGGAGCCAACCTCCCATGGTCCCTCCCTGGCCGGCTACATCTGGGGTGCCGCCATGGCTCAAAGGTCATTTGCGGAGTGAACGCAGTCCCTCCAGCAGGTGAGGTCCCTTAGCCTGGCGTGTGGGGGGATCAGGCCAAAATTGGCTCTCCGACATCCCCCGAGGGGTCCCGAATTGCAAGAGGGTGGTTCTTGGGTGACGCACCCCAGAATCGGGCTCCCTCCTCTGGTTCCGGGTGTGTCACCCGAGAACTGCTGCTGCCAAATCACCTCAGCTCAGCAGCTCCTACATTGAGCATCTGCCCCCTGGTGGTCAGTGCACACCATAGCTACCAGTCGGACAGTCGGATGGTCGCTTAGCCTTTTATATATATAGACTAAAGGCCCGGTGCACGAATAATGCACGGGTTGGTTCTCTCAGCCTGGCCAGCAATCAGGACTGATCAGGGCCATATCGCCCAGTTCAGGGGGAGAGACCATGAGAGGTTGGCCGGATGGGGGAAGGGACCATGGGAGGTTGGCTGTGGGAGCACACTGACCACCAGGAGGCAGCTCCTGTGTTGAGTGTATGCACCCTGGTGGTCAGTGCGTGTCATAGCTACTAGCTGGTCATCTGGTTGTAACAGTCACTTAGGCTTTTATATATATAGATTACACACGCATGCAAACCTACAATTATCTGAAAAGAAAAGGTTTAATTTTAAAAAGACAAAGACAATTTATTGGTAATGCAAAAATAATGATATATCATATCTAAGATTAAATGATAAATCGCTCAAAAGACAAATTACCAAAACACTCTCAAGAATAGATAACTTCAACAGCCCTACATTTATTTAAGAAATTGAAGTTGTAGTTAAAAACATTTTTGTAAAGAAGTCTCCAGGACCAGATAACTTCACTGCTGATTTGTATAAAATATATAAAGGAGAAAAATAATATGAATTCTACACAAACTCTTTCAAAAAATTGAATGAAGAAAATGCTTTCCAACTCATCCTATGAGGTTAACATTAGCCTAATATCAAAACCTCATAAATACATTATAAAAAATTTATGGACTAATATTCCTCATGCATATAAACACAAAAATTCTAAACAGAACTTGGCAAATTAAAGGCAAAATATACAGGGTGTTCCTGAAAATGTATACACACTTTGAATGATTATAAGTCAGTGTTTATTAACATACAGTTCATTTTCAAAATTTAAAAGAATCTATAGAAATGAATAATTTTTTTTGTCAGTGGCTGTTTTCAAACTGATAGCTGTTCAGATCAGGTACTGCTGGAAATGCAAAGCAATGCAAAGCATCAAGAATCATTTCGTTCAGTATTTGTGTGCTCTCAATTTGTTGACTTGCCGGTTTTGTACTGTACACTTTATCTTTCATGTATGTTCATAAAAAAGTCTAGTGGCACTTTAGGATAAATTTTCTTTGTTCAAAGCTTACTTAGTCTGGCTTTACCCATTATTTCAAACCAGTTAAACCTAAAAAGGAGTAAAAATTAAGTGAGTTATCAGCTGTTAAAGTGTGTATACATTTTGGGGGGATACCCTATATATAAAAAGTCTAATGTATAATGACCAAGTTAAGTTTATTCCAGAAATTCATAGTTGGTGCAATTAACCATATTAACATACTTTTAAAAACCAACTTTACAATCATCACAATTTATGCAGAAAAAGCTTTGACAAAATCCAGCATGCATTTCTAATAAAAGCTGTCAGTGAAGCATGAGTAGAACGGACTTCCTCAGTCTGACAAGTGGTTTCTGTGAAAAACCTACAGCTAACAACATACTTTAACGGTAAATGAGTGTGTGCTTTCCCTCAAAAGCAAGACAATGACAAGGACGTCTGCTTTTACCAGGCCTATTCAACCCAGTGCAATGGAGGTTCTGGTTAGGACAATAAAACAGGGTGGGGGAGACATACAGATTGGAAAGAATAAAGTGAAACTTTCTTTTCATTCAACATAGTTATCAATGTAGAAAATTCAATGGAATATACAGAAAGCTACTGGAACTAAAGTTAACTAGCAAGACTGTAGGATGCAAAGTTAATATAAAAAAATGAATTTTGTACCTGGCTGGCGTGGCTCAGTGGTTGAGCGTTGACCTATGAACCAGGAGGTCATGGTTTGATTCCTTGTCAGGGCACATGCCCAGGTTGCAGGCTCGATCCCCAGTATGGGGCATGCAGGAGGCAGCCGATCAATGATTCCTTCTCATCATTGATGTTTCTATCTGTCTCTCCCTCTCCCTTCCTCTCAGAAATCAATAAAAATATACTTTTTTAAAAAAAAGAAAAAGTCTTTGTCATCTTATATTAGAAAAAATTTTTAATAGGATTTCAAAAGCATGATCTATATAAGAATAAATAGATAAATTGGGTAATGAAAAGACAAATTGTAGACTGGGAGAAATTATTTTCAAATTGTATATCTAATAAAGGACTGCCATCTAAAATACATAAATATCTCTAAAAACTCAATGATAAGGAAACTCAAAAAATGGGCAAAAGATTTGAACAGATACTTCACCAAAGAAAATATATGTTCGGCAAATAAGAACATGTAAAGATGCTTAACATTATTAATCATTAGGGGAAATACAAATTAAAACCATGAGGAGATACCACTGCCTAGCTGTTAGAATAGGTAAAATTAAAATGATTGACCATACCAGGTGTTTGCAAGAATGTGGAGAATGTGGGAATGTAAACTAGTACAACCATTCTGGAAAACAGTTTGGTAGTTTCTTTAAAATTTTAACATTTCTGACCATATTATCCAGCCATTCCAACTCCTAGATATTTTCTCAGGAGAAATGAAAGCAGATGTTCATACAGAGACTTGAACACAAATGTTCATAGCTTTATTAATAATAGCCCAAACCTGGAAACAGCTCAGACGCTCATCAACAGGCGATTAAATGTTGGGATTCAGTATGCAATATAATACTAAGCAATAAAAATGAACGAATTATTGACTCATGCTACAACATGAGGGAAGCTCAAAATAATTGTACAAGTGAAGGAAGCTATATAAAAAAGGGTACATACTCTATGATTCCATTTATGTAAAATTCTGGGGAATTAAACTACAGTGACAGAAAGCACAGGAATAGTTGCTTGGGGATGGAGGGAATGTTGAGGTGGGGAGAGCAGGTTTACAATGGGCATGAGGAAACTTTTGGGGGTGATAGATATGTTTTATTGTCTTGATTACAATGATGGTTTCACAGGCTTGAATGTCAAAACTATTCAAATGGTACACTTTCCATACATTTAGCTTACTGTACGTAAATTATACCTTAATAAAGCTGTTTAAAATGCAATAATGCAAGAACTACATGAAATTTTTTAGATTCTTCTTTTCCTGGTACACTTGTCTTGTGTTAGACATGTTTGCAGGGTGAACTCTTATGTGATCTCATAGTGTATTCACTTCTCATTTGGGCAGAATGAAGATCTCACTCTTTTAATTAAGGAAATGGAACAGGGACGCAGTGATTTGGAGAAGATGCAAAACCTTTATTCCGAGTCCTTGATCATGGACTGGTGGTACAACGGCGAAAAGGAAGGCGACAGGTGAGCTGCCAAACTGCCTGTCTCCCTGCCCCAAGCCCGCCGATGCTCTGCGCTCCTTGACACTTCTTCCTTCTGTGATGCTTTGTGATGTCTCTTTGAAAGAATCACACAGTATGACTACGTTAGGATTTTTCTAAGCAAAGAGAATTTATCATCAATCATTTAGTAAGGATTGGCTTAAGGAGGCCACATGCTCACTTGATAAGTAAGTTCTGAAGCCCTTGCATGGACCTCAGAAGCAGTGCCAGCTTTATCCACACCTGGTGTGAACACACCCAGCCCAAGTGAGGCAGGCACAGCATGAGTGTTCAGGGAAGGAGGCCTGATACCAGTGTGAACTGGCCCAGCCTGAGCCAGGCAGGCACAGCACGAGTGTGCAGGGAAGGAGGCCTGACACCAGTGTGAACAGGCCCAGCGCGAGCCAGGCAGGCACAGCACGAGTGTGCAGGGAAGGAGGCCTCACACCAGTGTGAACAGGCCCAGCCCGAGCCAGGCAGGCACAGCACGAGTGTGCAGGGAAGGAGGCCTCACACCAGTGTGAACAGGCCCAGCCCGAGCCAGGCAGGCACAGCACGAGTGTGCAGGGAAGGAGGCCTCACACCAGTGTGAACAGACTCAGCCCGCGAGGCAGAGCAGGGCACCCATGTGCAGGGAACCCAAGTCCAACTTCACTCTGCCTGTTGGCAAGTTCTGTCTTCCCTCCACACTCATCCATTGCTGTGAGTCTCAGTTCTTTATCTTTGAAATGGTGGGTGTGGCGGTAGGATTTGGGATAGATGATTTCTTGGGTCTTTTCCCACTCTATATTCTAATTTGTTTCTAATTAGTAGTTTTTAAACACAAAATCAAAACCATCCCCAACGTTCAGAAAATGTGTCAAATCTTATTAAAATGATTTAGTATTGTACAGATATTCAAGTACCACAGCTTCATATAAATACTCTATCAGGAGGATTTTTTTTTAATTTAAAAGAGTGATAGCAGCCCTGGTTGGTGTGGTTCAGTGGATAGAGCTCTGATCGGCCTGTACACTGAACGGTTGTACCTGGGTTGCAGGTTCAATCCCTAGCTTGGTGGGGGCACAAGCAGGAGATAACCAATTGATTTTCTCTCTCACATCGATGTTTGTTTGTTTCTTTCTTTCTTTCTCTCTGTCAATCCTCCCTCCCTCCCTCTCTCCTTTCCACTCTTTCTAAAAATATCAATGGAAAAAATATCCTTGGGTGAGGGTTAACAACAAAAAATATAAAGAAAGAAAAGAATGACAGCAAAATGGAAAGAAGTTAGAAAATACATTTATTAACCATCATTTTCTCTTCATCAAAATTCACTATCTTTCTATTAGCAAATTAAACATTAATATGGGCTGGGGGCAGGATATGGGCATGGAATCAGTAAAACAAGATAACTGTTATACTGGGCATCTCTTATAATGAGGCTTTACAGCATCATTTTTTTTAAGCATTTGTCTGGGAAATCTCAGGTGTATCTTCTAAATTGAGAGGATTTGAACAAATAAATTCAGAATCAAGTTAATCGGCAGCACTTCAGTGTAAATTACATTCTCTGTGCTTCAGCCAGTACCTCAACTGCCCTTGTCTCCTTGTTTAATCAAACGAAAACCTCAGGAAGTTGGCTTGGTCAGTTGACTATACTTGCATTCTAGTTCTTTTATATATCTCTTTTTAGGGGCTGGAAGGGGCGGCAGGTTCCAGAGTACCAGTGCGACCTCTTATGTAATCTGGAAAAGTGTTTTAATCTGGGCTTCCTCCATTGCATGTTAGGTTCCTCATCTATAACATGGAGTAATGGCAGCCATGGAATAGTTGGGTGGACTGAACGAGAGCATGCGTGCACCTAATAGGAGCTCTGAATTAACAAAGAGGAAAGAGTAAATGCAGTGCCTCCTGTTTCTATATCCCTGTAACATAAAAACAAATTGCCGTGTTCTAGTTTTCCACCAGCAGAAAAAAAATAGCCCCCAACTATCTTCTCTTTCTTCTTTTTTTCAAACATTTATTGAGTACAAGTGAGGAACCAGGAGAACTGGGACACACAGGAGAATGTGGGCCTGGCCCCTCTGTCACGGATGCACAGTGGGGTGGGGTACACAGGACTGTGCGCATCGGGTGGTGCCCATGCCATGGAGCAGGCACCATGTGGGGATGGATGGAGCGAAGAGGGAGGGCATGCTGAACTTGCTGGAGCAGGAGATGGTTCTGGAAACTTTCCTTTCTGTGGCTGCTGTGTTCAGAGCTTTAGAGGTGTGTCCAGGAAAATACGGGGGCATTTCAGGGTCCCTTCTGGCCCCAGGTCTGTACCAGAATGTTTTGCTGTGATCTGGTGTTGCCCCCGGGGGTTCCAAGGCTTTTGTAAGAGTTGGTTGTTCAACCCTTTGGTCAGAGACATGGGTTCCTGTAGGGCAGTGGTTCTCAACCTTGGCTGCACATGTTTCTTTGTTATGGGGTGGGACCACAACATTAGTAACAAAGAAACAGAATTTCTGGAGGATGAGGCCCAGAAATCAGGATTTTAAAAAGATTCCCAGGTGATTCTAATGTGCAGCCAAGGTTGAGAACCACTGCTGTAGTGCTTCCTGGTTTACAGTTGGCTCTCCTCGTGTTGGTCCTCACATGGGCCCCTGCAGTCAGAGCACAGCTGGTTCCCACAGTTTGCAGATGAGGACAGTGAGGAAGTTTAGAGAGGGCTCGGCGACCGCCCTGAGCCACACAGCCAGGAAGGATGAGAGCTGTGATGTGAGCCATATCTAGTGGCTCCAGATCTGGGTCCCTCTCCACTCTTCTGGTGGGACAGCGATCAAGGGCTGTTCTTACACGTTACCTACTAGTAAGTGGGAAAGGGAGCTCACTTCTTTAAGTTTGAAACTTTCAATATGACTATTGATCTAACTCTGCCTACTTAATGAAAATTTTATGTTTTCCCCCTCCTTTTTCTTTTTGTTCTTCCTTTTTCTTTGCCTATTTTTTTTTTTTATCTAAATCAAAATAGGCATCAAAAAGAAATCTGTTCCTTGGTTTCAACCCCAGAAAAATGTTCAGATCCTCACCCTGATGTTGAAGCAGCCTGGGTGTCCTCCCTAAATATGTTGAAAGTACCAGAAGACTTTCCACATCAACAGATTCAGAAAAAGAAACTCCTCCACGCAGGTATCAGTGAACAAAATGGTTTGAATGTCATTAATGGTTGTTCTTCAAAGCAAGAAGTAGAATAAAATGAAACCCACACAATATTATAAAATAAGCCTAACCTGGTGGTTTTTTAATTGAAATTTTTAGTGAGATACTTGTACATTCACATGCAGCTTTAAGAAATAATACAGAGAAATCCTGTATGCCCAGTCTTCCCCAGATTGGTAACATCTTGCAAAAATCCTATGTAATAAAAGGGTAATATGCAAATTGACCCTAATGGTGGATGACTGGGAATGAACAGTCTCTATGACATGCACTGACCACCAGGGAGCAGACGCTCAATGCAGGAGCTGCCTCCTGGTGGTCAGTGTGCTCCCATAGGGGGAGCTCCACTCAGCTACAAGCCAGGCTGATGGCTGCGAGTGCAGTGGCGGTGGCGGAAGCCTCTCCCCCCTCCTCAGCAGTGCTAAGAATGTCTGACTGCAGCTTCGGCCTGCTTCCCATGAGGAGCAGGCCTAAGCTATCAGTTGGACATCCCCCTTGGGCTCCTGGACTGCAAGAAGGAGCAGGCTGGGCTGAGGGACCCCCCGAGTGCACAAATTTTTGTGCACCAGGCCTCTAGTAATAGTACAATATTCCAAGTAGGATATTGACACGATCTTATTCAGTTTACCCAGTTTTACTGTGTTAATGTGTAGATGTGTCTGTCTGTGTATGTGTCTGTGTCTATGTGTGTCTGTGTGTGTATGTCTTTGTGTGTGTGAGTCTGTGTGTGTCTGTGTGTGTGTGGTTCTATGCAACTTTATCACATGAGAAGCTTTGCATTTCCACCACCACAGTCAAGATACAGAACAGTCATCACCACAAGGATCCCGGGTGTTGCTCTTCTGCAACCATGCCTACCTTTCCTAAGCCCGGGACCCACTGAATTCTCTATTTGTAAAAAGTTATCATTTCAAAATGTTATATAAAAAGAATCATGCAGTACATAACCTTTGGGGGTTGGCTTTTCTTACTCAGCATATTTTCCTGAAGATTCATCCTAGTTTTTACATGTATCAATAGCTCGTTCCTTTTCAGTGCTGCGTAGTATTCCATGATATGGATATATCAGAGTTGGAAGAACATTTGGGTTATTTCCAGTTTGGGAATATTACATAGAGCAGTTATAAGCATTCATGTACAAGGTTTATGTGAACATAAGTTTCATTTCTTCAAGATAATTTGTTATATTATTTTTCAGTTTTCAATTTCCACTTGGAAATTTTTTATAACTTATATGTATTTCCTGAGATTTTCTATTTGTGCATTTATCTCGAGAACTTATAATTAATTAGAGACCCGATGCACAGATTTGTGCACCGGTAGGGTCCTTTGGCCTGGCCTGTGGGGATCGGGCTGAAACCGGCAGTGCAAGAAGGCACTCTGCAAAGTTGCTGTCGCTCAGCAGCTCCTGCATTAAGCATCTGCCCCCTGGTGGTTAGTGCGCATCATAGCTACCAGCCAGTCGGCCAGGCAGCTGGTTGCTTAGGCTTTTATATAGCTAGATTAATGAAGCATCTGTGAGATAGTTTCTTTGGCTCATTGGTTGAGGTTTGACCTATGAACCAGGAGGTCACAGTTCATATTCTGGTCAAGGCACATGCCCAGGTTGCAAGCTTGGTCCCCCATGTGGGGTGTTTGGGAGGCAGCCGACCAATGAGTCTCTCCCACCATTGATGTTTCTGTCTCTTTCTCCCTCTCCCTTTCTCTCTGAAATCAATAAAAATGGATTTTTTTAAAAAGATGAGAAAAAAAGATAGCTTTTTTGAATTTCTTGTCAGATAATTCCATCTTCTGATTCATCTTGGTGTTGGAGTCATTTGATTGTTTTTTTCATCCAAGGTGTGATTTTCTTGGTTCTTGATATGCTGGGTGATTTTTTTATAGTATCCTGAACATTTATTTGGGCATGATGGTAGGGACTCTGGATCCTATTGAAATCTTTTCTCTTAGTAAGTAGATGCCCTGGTCAAGGGGTTCCAATCACATTTTAATTTTCACAGCCTCTGTGGTGTGGTTTTGGTGCTTGGTTTTCTGGTCTCACTGGGGCTGCTTCTGGTCCCTGCTGGGCTGCATGAATTTTCTCAGGCCAGGACTACAGATGTCTCTCAGTGCGGGAGGGCTGTGGGGGCTTCTCCACCATTGTCTCAGGGATGTCCTCATGTGCAGAGAGAGAGATGGAGAGATTTCCTAGCATGGGCCACTTGCTATGTCTTGGTCCCTCTTGAATTATCTGTCCACTTGTCCTGGTGTCTTTGTGTGAGGGAGGAATGTGTTAGGCCCATGGGGACAAAGAGGCTCCCATACTGGGCCACTAGTGTGTCTGCATCCCTTTTGCCAGTCCTGCCTGCCCATCCCAATAAATCTGCTACAGATGCTACTTGCTACTCATCCTAAACATCCTAATGGCTTTTTGTCACTTCCACCATTTCACTTAGATGTGGGATCATTGCTAATGATAGGCAACCCTGTGCTGAGTTCTAATTCTGTTTTAGTTTTTAATAGAGAGTGAAGAATGTGGGGATGGACTACACAGAGCTTGGGGAGGAGTTAAATGCTTGAATCCACTGCCAGATAAATATGTTTTATTTGCAGAGTTTGCGAATAGTGCAGTTTTTATGCTTCAAGACTATTATTTTTAATTTCTTAATTTTTTGTTAATCCTCACCTGAGGATATTTTTCCATTGATCCTTTTTCTTTTTAGAGAGAGAGTGGGAGAGGGAAAGTGCTTGAAGACTTTTAGAGCAAAATTTTATTTTCGTTTTGGCATCCTGTGTGTGGTTATTTTTGCCTAGTAACTTTGGTCAAGGTGGGCTGTCATTGTGGTCAGGGGCAGGAGGTCAGTGCTCTTATGTGGATCATTTAGCTCCTTTTCACAGGCATAGCTCCCAAGAAGACGCATCCTTCTTAATTCCTGGCTACATAGGCAACCAGGACTCACCCTTTGTGGCCTAGAAAAAACAATGACTAACATATAGCTCACTTCTATCTCCATGCATGGAGGCCCTGGGATTACCTTTCTGTGCAAAAGACAGATAATGTGTAGATTGCTAACTATTATTCACTTTATCTAACTTCTTATGGGAGATGGTAAGTCCCTTCTTGTTGAAAAATAAGAACACATTTTATTCAAGAAAACTACTAAAGCCTTGGTACTTGTGCCTCTAAATTGTGAAATACAGACACATTTACAATTAGTGTAGTTTAAGAAATCACATGTAAAAACTCAAGGTATCTTGGTATAGGCTCATTATCCCCTAACACACACAGATTAAGTATCAATATTGATAAGTGTCCACGTGCTAGTTGAAGGGACCCAACAGAGGGTAGAAAGTAATACAAAGGTGTGGACAACAACTGTGGGAGACAGAGCTTCTAAAGCAGCCTCCCAAAGATGACCCCTCTGACCCCTGTGACTATGAGTCATCACTCCCATGATTACGCCGTGTCGACCTGGAGACAGGACTCTAGAGGGGTGGCAGGTACTTACACAGCCTTAGAAGCAGAGGCGTTTTCCAGCTGGTGGCAGAACGGAAATCAGAGACGAAGCACGAGGGGAACTCAGTGTGCATGGCGGCTTGGAGATGGAGGGGCCTCCGGAGTAGAAATGTGGTCCCGTAAGGAGCAGAGCGGGGCCTCTGGCTGACAGCCAGCGAGGAAGCAGGATCCTCAGTCCTGCAACCGCGGGAAATGAATCTGCCAACAACTGGATGACCTTGGAGGCGGAGTCCTCTCCGAAGGGTCAGAGCTTGACCTAAGATGAGTGGAGCAAGCCGGTACCACAGCATTCATTGCTGGCAGGGCCGTGTTCTGAGACTGGAAACTGAGGCTGCATTCTGTTTTTAAGGATCCAAGGAAATAGTTGCATCTAATGAAGTATCTCTTTCCATCCCACACTCCTTTAACCCCTCTCCCTGTCATACCTGCAGAAGCAACCAAAACCAGCCTGCTCAGAAGCCAGATGTGCACCCTCAAGAGCGTAGCTTGCAGCAGGAAGACGGACGACCTTCCCACTCCCAGCAGCTGGAACCCTCCCGGTGACAGAGGCAAGGCGGAGAGGGTCTCTGTCAGCGAGCCAGGTGGGCTCCCTTTGCCCAGGGCCGGCTCCTGTGAGCTGGGCATAGATACTTAGGGGGAGGCACGTACTTTTAAGTGGGTCCAGATTGTTTTCTGTGCAGAGGACTCTCTTGTAAATCAGGTCTACCTGCTTTTGTGAATGCGGTTTTCTTAGGGGGCGATTTGCTTACTGTGCCTGGGTGTTTAGTACACACGTGGCCTGTGCAGCTACAGTGCTAGTGACCATGCTTTGGCCACTGCAGGGTTTGAGTCTGAGCGTCGAATACTTCGAAATCGGTTTATTTATTTATTTATTTTTGATATCACGCTAATATTTTATTGATGGATTTTTAGAGAGAGACATTTATTTGTTGTTCCACTTATTTATGCAAAACATTGATTTGCTGTCCCACTTGCTTATGCATTTATTGGTGATTCTTGTATGTGCCCTGATTGGGGATAGAACCCACAACCTTCCTTGGTGTATAGGGATGACGCTCTAGCCAACTGAGCTACCCGGCCAGGGCCACAGGTGGTTTATTTTTTTCCCTTCTGGCACAGGTGGCACCATCCAATAAACTCCTCTCTGGTCTAAACATGAGGAAGATATAGCTTTTCCACTCAGTTTTTATTACTGTTGATAAAGTCATTATTGTTAAAATAGTAAATTTCTAAAAGTTTAATTACTGTAGTACTTTCCCCTATATTTCAGATAGTTGATAAATAATAAATCCCAGTACATACACACACACACACACACACACACACACACACACACAATCCAGAATCCCGTGGGTAGTGGGGTGCACCTGGGTGATATCTCACCTGTTGGTGCTGGGCCACAGCTTAATCGACCCTCGTGCTCCTCAGGCTGATGGAGGCAATGTCTTTTCCCTAGTTCCAGCTCACCTGGCACATCTCCTCAGTCTGCTCCCGGCATCATCCTTAAAGGGCTCATCATGTGATTAGGATAGGATACGTTAGGCTTTTAACTTGCTCACTCCCAAATTCCCCTTCATCTAAATGCTGCTGATCTGATGAGCTAATATTCCTTTTCATGAATAAATCCAAGCTTATGTAAGGGTATGCATTAAAACCCCAGATACCAATGTGAGCAATTGACCCTACAACTAAGCAGGACCTAAGAAGGATTTGGTTTCCCTATACAGAGCTGAGAGCCACAAAACAAACTGTTACCGACTAAAATGTCGATCAGACCTCCCCTGTGTACTTTGGGAGGAGCCTAATGAGGGCCACATTAAACCACCCGTGGTGAGTGGTATTCTTGTTCAGCATTTAAAAATGTGTTCTCTAGAAAGTGAGAGCATGCGTATGTCTCAGTTTTCCCTGGAAGGACCTCTCCGTGGCCCTGGGAGGAGGTGGGTAAAACAATGACAGGTGGTACTCACCTGGGCGTTGGTCTTCAGTGTCAACCGCAGGTGCGTGTTGCCTGA
>NW_006297281.1:660299-664739 GCF_000327345.1 Myotis davidii | reverse complement strand
GCTCTGAGGGACAGTGTGCTCTGAAGTGAGGTCCGTTTCTCAGCCTGTCACAGCTGAGCTCAGAGACGTGTGCACCCCTTTTGCGTCTTGCTGTAAACCCAGTGTGTGAGGACATTGTCCAGCCGCCATTTCCCTGTCCACAGAACTGAGCATCCTGCTGACAAACGAGTATCTAGACGACATATCACTAGAAAGACCGACTCCAGAAGGAAGCCACCCTTATGACCAAGAGTGAGTTTTAATTTTGTGGGGACAGTTGTGTTCTGTTTTTGTTGTAAGTTTTAAAATGTCACAGTCAAGTGTTCTCAGTTTTTCAGGTTTGTCTTCAGAAAACTGGCTCAAGACCCACGGCTTGGTTGCCAGGAAACTCACCATCATGGACGCCTTGTCGGCGACAGCCGTCCCACACAGCCCCACCTACATTCCCATCCTGGGCAAGCATGTGACTTCCAAGGTCTTTGATGAGGTGAACTGATTGTCTGTGTCTCTGCTCCACATAGTTTTCATTTCGTGCTTAAATGAAAAGCTGTCCACGTCAATGTCTTGTACAGTTGTAACCAAAGTTCATTCACCCACTGAAAACGAGTTCTTGATAAAGGCGGCGAGAAGCATGTTCGCTGTCAAGCTAAGAAGGAACTGGCCTTTGTAAGTTGGCAGTTCAGGGTTCTCTGCTTGTGAGAGACGAGGTTCTTCTGTTGCTCACCTTCTCTTCCTGAGTGCATCGTCAAAGTCTCCAAAGGAGAAAGAGAGAATGAAGGAGGGAGGGGGGAAGGAAGGAGGGAGGGGGGACGGAGGAAGACAGAGAGACAGATGGATGGAGAGTTAGCCAGAACAAAAGAGCCCTAAGAGAGTGATGAGTGACAGTCATACATGTCCCAGAAAGAGAGAAAGAGCTAAGAGCTTCCAATAAGAGGGTGTGTGGTAGGGTTACATGTGGAGGAAGCCAAATAAGTGTGAAGAGTTCCCACTGACTTGTGTGATGAGAAGGTCCTTGCCCTTAGCAAGAACAGACTCAGTGGAGCAGCCAGAGTGCACAGGGATGGGGAACACAAAAGACAAGAGAACATTAAGGCTTGAACTCCAGAGCTTCAATGCAACAGCAACTAATGATTTAAATAGGAACATGTCAGGCCTTACAATCACTAAATGAAAAAAATATCCTTAAAACCTTATCTCACACTGAAATATTTACAGAGGAATGGAAGGGGTTTGGGATTAGCTTCAAAATAACCTGTATGGTGGGAACAGTGAGGGGAGGGGAGGAGTAGGTAAAGCAACATTGGCCATGAGTAGATAATTGCTATATTTGGATTATAAGACTATTGAATGGGCGGGGGGAGAAGGGGGCTCATTCTACTGTTCTGTCTTCTTTTTTACATACTTGAAATTTTCCATAATAAAAAGTTGAAAAAGAAATCAAAGGCAAGAAACTTCTTTTAAGAAGAGCTTTATCTAATTGTCCTTGCAATAGCAGAGATCTAGTGTATTTGGAAGAAGTGGGTGAATTGGGGAGGTTTTCTATTAGTCACATGTAAGGAATTAAGCCCATGGGCTTCCACATCCGCCGGGTTGGCGTGGCCAGTGGCTCCTGCTCCGGGGGTTGTGTGTGTGATCACTTAGGCTGGGTTCCTCATGACTTTGCTCAAGGTGAGTGGTCCTGGCCCTGTCAGCTTGTGACTGGCAGATTCTGTTTACACCCGCAGCGAACGCTACCTGGTTAGTCGGATATCAGCTTATCACATGAAGCTCTCTTCTAGCAACTTTGGTCACAGCTTCTCATGTGCCGTGGATTTATTTTATTAAATTATTGAGTTTTATTTGGAGTAGAGGATATTTAGTGAACTCCCCCTGGGAAGAGGGAAGAGTTCTTATGCTTATCGTGTCTCCTTTTAACCCTCGCAATAAGCTTTGATACATCAAAAGTAAGTTTCTCTAAAAACAAACGTGATAGGGTAGGAAAACATGAGCATAAAAGAAAAGAAAAAACCATGAAGGGCATATTTATGGATTGAATAGATAAAAATGTTATTTTGCATAAAACTATATAAATAAAACTAAGGCAGATCTCAAAAAAATATTGGTAACATATACGACACACAGTTAAGGAAATGGCAACTAAAATAAGAAGTTCTAGTTCCTGTGACCTCTGTAGGTCAAAGATCCAGTTTCATGTCAGAGAAATGCTCTGACATGGCCTGAGAGCTCGGACTGGGGCATTTGCTCAGCCCGAGTCTGGGCCGGGGAAAGGAGTTATGAAGGTGCAGAGGTGAGGAGCAGGGTCCTAGGCCGAGGGGAGCACACAGGGAAGTCTGAGGGTCAGAAAAAGGTCTCACTCCGGAGGAAGCTTAGTGTGGCTGCAGGAAGGTGCTAGAGCTGGGACGGAAGGTCTCGACAGAGTTAAGGACGTTGAATGTCATTCTGAGGGGATCTGAAGGCTCTTTACAGAGGAGAGAAAAGATCAAGGTTGGGCTCTGACTGCTATCTGGACAAGAGTTGGAGGGGTCTGAGGCCAGGAAGGTGAGGGGCAGTGAGAAGGCAAGGTCAAGGTGGCTGTGACCCAGGTGGTAACACTGGGGACAGGACCAAACCACATGGAGCTGAGAGAGAAAAATGCCAAGAGTGAAATTTAAGAAGGAAAAGTTGGGAGGAAGAGTAGTGAAGGTCCTGGTCCTCAGGGGAACATCCGCGTCTTCTGACGCTAGAAAGCAGAGCGGACCAAGCTTCTCAAGTGCATCTTCCAGGGGACGTGGCTTGTGCTCTTTGCGGCACTGTACGTCCTCATGGCAAACCTGGGGCAGGTAACACACTGCCCAGCGTGCTTACTGTCCTTCGTTATTGACAGTAAGAGCAAGAATCATGATGATGATGGAAATGGACTGTAATGAGTTCCAATTTCACCCTTAAAGCACACTGACATCTCCTATTCCTTAATATTTCCTCTGACTTTCAGAGACCCTGGCTGTCAATGGGAAAATAAGAAAACTATAATCTAAAATTATTCCCACTTAGTGGGATGTATAGCTTTTTGAGACTTGGACATAACATTTTATGAAGAAGTAGACAAAAACTAGAATGGAGCTGAAAAGAGAACGTGAATCTTAACCCACTGCACTGAGAGTTTTAATTGACTCTCACCCCTGTGCTCTGTGCACAGCCACATCCATCTGGTTGGGAACGTAAAGCAGTGCTGGGCTTTGTCCCCACTCCTGGTTTCATTCATGACTTACATGTGGGCTCCTTCTTCTGGAACTCAATGCTGTTTCGGTTTTCAGTGCTTCCTGGACCAGCATCAAATCTGTCACCTTGGAGATAAAATATTGAGCAGACAGGTTGCCCTGGCAACTCTCCACTTCAAAATGCTAACTGGCAGTTTACGTTTCCAATGGACCAGATAATTTTATCTTACCTCTTTCAAAAAGAATCATTCATTGTCAAGCCATATACACAATAAAACTGTTTTAGTTATTTGTTGAATCTAGAATTTGAAGCTCTTTATTGCCAATTGCTTTGAAAATAATAAAACCAAAATAATTTGGAAACATGAGTCTGCATCATTGGAAAGTCTAAATCTTCATCATCATCATCATGATGTCTTTAACAGCAGCCCATCAAGGCTTCTTGCTTTGCCCTAGTCTGGGTCCAGCAGAGAGCTTTGTGGTCAGATAGCCCTGGCTGGCACCCCAGCTCATGTACTCCTGGCAGCCATGGCAGGTCTCTGATCTAGTATGAGAGGAGTCCTCACACTAGGTTCTGAGTGAAACACTTGATATCATCAAAGTAGTTCATTTAAAACTTAGAGAGCAGCCTAGCGAGGTGGCCAGTCCTCACAACGTGTAGCTGACGATGAATGTTGGGGGCAAAGAGGTTGGGGATGTGTGACAGACCTGGCATTTTGTTATTCAAATATAGTAACATTCAACAGAACTTTCTATTGATAGAAAAGCTTCTTTAATTAAAAATTCAAAAGCACAGTTATTGCAAAAGCTATATATATTCATTGTGTAAAAAATTAGAAAATAGAAATGAAAAAGAACCAATAATTAAAATTCCCTGCAGGTGAATCATTGGTGGTTAGCTGGCTATACCTTTTCACTGTGTGTGAATCCTTTGTTTTTTGTTTTTGTTTTACCAAAATGAAGTCAAACTAAATATACTGTTTTGTACCCTCATTTTTACTCAATAGTCTATTGTGAATGTTGTTCCAGGCCAACAAATGTGTATCTCCTATACCATTTTATTTATTTTTACATTAAAATTAAAATAGAAAACCCCAATCTTTTATATTCGAAAAGCTTAGATTAAAAAATGTAAGAAGTGCCTGGTCAAGTGGCTAGTTGGTTGGAGCGCCATGCCGTATAGCAAAAGGTTTCAGGTTTGATCCCTGGTCAGGATGAAGTGTATGGGAGACAACCAATCGATCCACGTTTCTTTCTCACATCC
>NW_006297281.1:638578-660152 GCF_000327345.1 Myotis davidii | reverse complement strand
TTTGATAAAGATAAGAAAAAGTAAGATGTCATCTATACTGTAATCTACACTGAACCAAATAGCATATTTCCAGGGGGTTTTGAATGGTCTTATTGGCGTTGCCAGTTAATTTTGTGGCCCTGCCTTCATTCTGCTCTTTGGAGGCTGGAGGTATTGCAGTTCAAAAGCACACACCGAGGCTTCAGCACTCGACAGTCTGTGCACCCGCAGTTCTGTCTGTACGCAGTGACCCACCCAGGATATGCACGGCTCTTGCATTTTCATTGCACGTACCCAGCCAGACCTTTCTGGGCCAAGCTGGCAGCAAGGTGTGGGTACTTATGGGAAGAGCTGATTTTATTGGGGAAAAAAAAGTAGTTGGTGAATTCAGTCAGGGTTGAACAATAAATATTTAAATATCAGTTTCATGCTATTTTCTCCTTTCAAAAGGGGGATTGTGGGATTGCTTATAAACACAGGATGTTGTCAGGTAAAATTCTGTCTGCGCTACTTTAGCAACTAATAGCTGTGTGCACAGTTCTGCATTCTGCTTTTTGTTGTTGTTGTTAATCCTCACCCAAGGATATTTTTCCACTGATTTTTAGGCAGAGTGAAAGAAGTGGGGCCGGGAGAGGAAGAGAGAGAGGGAGAGAGGGAGGGAGAGAGAGAGAGAGAGAGAGAGAGAGGCACATCGATTGATTACCTCCCCTACTCACCCCAACCAAGGCCAGGGATCAAACCTGCAACCCAGGTACATGCCCTTGACTGGCAATTGTACCCACAACCCTCAGTGTGCGGGCCAATGGTATAACCACTGAGCAACACCAGCCAGGGCTGTATTCTGCTTTCTTTATTTAGCATATGTTATGAATGTATTTCCTTGTAATGACCATTTTTGGGTGATTTTAGTGGTTGCACTAATATTCAATAATACGAGTTACTACAATTTATTTAACTATTACCCGAATTATTGGGCAGTTTACTTGGAATTTTAAGAATGCCTCTTTTCCTATATCTCTGCTATCATGTAGAACACTAATATTTAAGAACTTTGCCAATTGCTATATGAAATGGTATTTTATTTTATTTTTCTATTCTTTTATTGTTCAAGAATAGTTTTCTTATGTAAGCTAAGTACCTTTCTTAAAACCTTGCTCACCTATACTTAGCAAACACCTCTTTAAAAATAGCAAAGTTACATTCATCTCTTACCTCAGTTACCAAGGCTTCAAATTTGGTGGGATCCAAACTTAATTATGTTTTACAATATAGATGAACTTTAAAATTTTGGGACCTTGGCCATTCTTTTAATTGATACATAATTTTAGTCTTTCATGTGTTCAACAAATGGTTAGTACTAGAAACTAGCATGTTTACAAGGAATAAAGAACGACAGAGTTTAGTGGAGAGGCAGGCCCTATAACAGGAGTTGCATGTATGAATATATTGATACAGGGCTTGAGTGAGGAAATATGCAGAGTGTGTAGTGCTTGCCAGAGAGTAAAGAATAAACTATTATCATTGTTGATAAAGCTATTCTCAAGTACCGTGGCTCCTTTAGGGTATCTCTGGTCCAACAGTGGGAAAAGTTCTAACAGAATCAGCCCAGATCAGCTATCCATGAATTCTAGAAATTTCTTCTGCCTTTATGGTCAATGTCTGTCTCCCTCCTTCACTTCCTCCCTCTAGTTAAAATCTCCTCAGACAAGGTGTGATGATTAATATCCATGTGGTGAGGTGTATAGATTTAACCTCAGAGAATTGAGTAGGCTATACCTCGAGGCTCCCTTTTGTTATCAAATATTGTCTGGAAGGGTCTCTCATCAGTTGGTCATGCTTATTTGCATTATAAGAGGTGAGAAGTGCACCATTTCAAAGGAGGTGTGGGCAGGGTTTATTCCCTCCCAAGCAGAGCTGTCAGGCTCTTCACTGACCGCCTCCCTTCCCCGTGGCTTCCTGGCAGCAGCCGGCAGCCACCAGCTGACCTCCCAGCCCCTGTGACCTCATAGACACAGTAAATTTGACATCATAAAGAGAATATCCCATGGGACCTTCATGTGACCACCATGTTGTGAAAACTAAGACCACAGATTGAAGGTGTGGAGTATGACTTTGTCTTTCCTTCAGTCTGCGTGTGCACAAGCCAGATCCGCACAACCCTGAGCTGTTTCCACACTGAAGCACACTATGGCCATGCCCAGCATGCGGCCCAAGTCCACAAAAGAGGGAAGTAGAACCTGACCTGCCTGAAGGGAGGGGCCACGCTGATCATGGTGAATGGGATGGTGTTGCTACGCATTTTGTGGTGATTTGTAACTAAGCCATATCAGTTGGCAAACTTGGAGGGGTATTCAGAGACTTGTAATGGTTTTTATCCCCAGAGGTGATAGAAATGTAAGGGTCTTTTGTTGGGATTGTCTCCCACCTCCAACCCCCCCCCCCGCCCCCCTGGGAAATTTATGTGATATGTAGCTCTAGTTTGAAAGATTTTTTTCTCTAAGTTTCATTTAGTTCCCAAAGGCCAGTCGACCCACTGTTCTGGCTCCTACCTTTGACAGAGACTGTTAGAAGCCACACGCTGAATTCGTGTGTCCGACAAGTAGCGAGGCTTGAATATGCGGCCTCTTAACTTTATGATTTTCTCATCAGTTTTCTGAATTTTTGCCTATTTTTTGCTGGTTTTGGTCTTGATGTTTTAACAAGATTAATATATTTAGTTTTCAATTTCAATACTGTTTTTTCCAAGAGAGATTTCTTTTATTATTTAAAATATTGTTGTTTTTCCCATTCATTTGTTCTCATGGTACTCTGCATGTTTTTGTACTTTTATATGACTTTTACATTTTTGAACAATCTAATCATTCATTTAAATCATAATTAATATAAAGTCATGGTTAGATGGCTCATAAGTTAGTAAATTGACATTCTGATGACTTGCTCAGCTATCAGGTGTGGGGGGTGTGTGTGTGTGTGTGTGCCTTTTGGAATTAATATACTGGCTCATTTTAATAAGCGTTTTTAATCTGTTTTTTACTCTTTCTCCTCCTGTTTTGCACTTGCCTCAGTCCATCCCTTGAGCCGCCTCAGTGGCGTTCAGCCTTCTAGCTCCATGGTGACACTGGAATATAGAACCAGAGTGGGGGTTAGAGATTCAGTGCCCTCTCTCCTAACCTGGCCTTCTTTCCGGTGGGGGTGGGGGGGGACCTGGAGACCAGTGCTGGCTTCAGGCACTGAGCCCGCTGGGACCCTGTCCTTCACGGAGCACTCACCATCCACCCGTTGGTTGTGCGGGAGCCCACTGCCCCGCCTCTCTAGGCGGAGCCAGCAAGCCCGCGGCTTCAGCCCTGCTCATCTGCTCACATCTCTGTCCAATTTCATCTCTAGAAAAATGTCCACCCTGCCTTCTCCTTTCTATGTATTTTATTTTAAATGATAACAACAACAATATGATTTTTGTGTAATTTTGGAGGCAAGGGGGGACATAAAAGCATGATCTATATTGTCCTGATTGATTGAAAGTACAAATTGCTCTTTACAAACAATTCCCCTCATTTCCAAGACGCCTATATGCTCCTTGTGGTTGGAAGCAGATACAATTTTGAAACCATATTGCTTAATATTCTCCTGTTAGTTTTTTTTCTTTTTTGTTTAAATATTAAGATATGGAATATGACTTTTTGTGAACATGTGTTTATTGATCAATAAATATTTGTTGCGGGCACACTATGTGCCAGGCACTGTGCAAGGTGATAGGAATACAGTCGTGACTAAAACCCAGTCCCTGCTCTGGGGGAGCTTACACTCCGGGAAGAGCTAGGTGTGTCATGTGCAGGTACTGAGGTGCAGGCAGAGGCGTCCAGCCCGGAAGGCAACAGCAGGTGCAGACAGACAGCCCAGAGCGGAGCCCGGGGCTCTGGGCTCTCGCAGAACGCAGTTCCATCTGACATGTATGAGAACCTCGTATAGCCCTGGCTGGTTTGGCTCAGTGGATAGAGCATCAGCCTGTAGACAGAAGGGTCTCAGGTTCGATTCTGATCAGGGCACATGCCCAGGTTGAGGGCTCGATCTCCAGTGTGGGGTGTGCAGGAGGCAGCCAATCAATGATTCTCTCTCATCATTGATAGTTCTCTCTCTCCCTCTCCCTTCCTCTCTGAAATCAATAAAAAGAACCTCTTATAAACTGATAAGGAAAGTGGTCAAAAGATGTTAACTATCACCAGATATTCTCAAAAGAAAATTAAATTAAATATATGAAAAAGTTGTATAACCCGAATAGTAATTTACAAGTAGCAACAATGAGATCCTGTTTCTTATGGTGTGTTGATGGACAGAGTTCATGAAGCCAACACTGGCTCTGATGACAGTTCCCCAAACAGTTTTTTCTTTTTATGTGGTGGTTGTTTTATAAAGATACAGTTTCTGGAAGAAAAGAGGTTAGCAACGATATCTCTGATTTTTTTCTTAACGACTTTCTATATGTTATAATTTGCTACAACTATATTGACCTTAGAGTCAGGAAAACATGCTGTGTAGCAGATGGCGCCACCTTTGAAAGAACATGTCAGCCTCTCCAATGACGCTTTCCTGTGCCTTGCTGTGTAGGTGTTCCCTCTGGCACACGTGTGCAATGACACAAACAAGATGACATTAATTAACCCCCAAGGAGTCAAGCTCAACGTCTACAAGCAAAAGGTGGAGCAGGCAATTAAGTCCTACGAAAAGTGAGTGTTCCTCAGCTCCCGCGCAGGGCCCTGGGATTTGTTTGTTTTGACTCTTTTCTCCTGTTTTAGCTTAGATTTCTCATCTGGAGCAGCTGTTTAAAACTCGCCTCCAAGGAATAGCCAATCCAGCAGGAGCCGCAGCAAACACAGACACCCCTGTGTGCGGCACTGTGTTAAATACCTCACCCCAACATGCCAACAGTTTCAAACCCTCTTCCCTTTCCCCAGGGAAGGGGGACATAAAAGCATGAGCTATATTGTCTTGATTGATTGAAAGTAAAAATTACTTTTTACAAACAATTCCCCACATTTCCAAGACACCGATACGCCCCTTGTGGTTTGAAGCAGATACAGTTTTGAAACGACAGTATTCTCCTGTTAGACTCTCTTTTTCTTTTTTGTTTAAGTATTAAGATATGCAATATGCCTTTCTGTGAACATATATTTATGCCTCTTCCTGCCCAGTGGGCCTCTCCCTCCTCCTCAGTGAGGCCTCACCAGTGACTCCATCCCCGCTCGCACAGCCCCCCCACTCCTCCCGCTTAGGCCCAGTGCTCCCGGTGGCAGGGCCTGGGCAACCTGCTTCCCCTGGGCCTCTTCCTCCTAACGGATGTCACTCTATATATTTGACTATTGGAATTTAATTTGATCAAGTTAAGTCATTAAAATTCTTCAAATTCAGCTATTCAAAATGTAATATGATATTATTCCTATTATCATTTAACTTCCTTGAGTCATTCCAATACCTGCTTTCTCTGAGTGCCTGCTCTGGGGGAGCCTGGGGCGGCCGTTGGTGGGGAGGGAGGAAGGGGATTCCGGGGTTCACTCACAGCTCGGACATGGACGTGATGAGTCCTGACAGCGGGCTCCCCTCTCATCCCCCAAAACTGCTGACCCCGAAGAACCATAAGTAGATGAGTTTCACTGTTATGCAGCCCTGATTCCTCTGAGAACCAAAGTGTGGTCAGTGACTTGCCTGTTCCTCCCTTCCCGTGAGTGAGTCTGGAAAGCCTTCTAGTATCTTTAGAGAAACAGTATATACAGTTATTATTAGTAATGACATGAATTTTAATGACTAATTTTAATGTTGACTACATTTGTATTACTTATTTAGTGTTATTAATTTGATGTTTATATTAAATGAATTGTTTATTTAACATTATTGTTTAATAATAATTTTTTCCACCTTTTAAATGCATTTTTTATTGGTGATAGTATTACAGATCTCTCCCATTTTTCCCCCTTCCCCCTCTCCTGCCAGCCCCTACCCAGTCCCCAGGCCTTCACTTCCCTATGCCCGTGTCCATGGTCTGTGCGTAAAAGTATATAAGTCCTTTGGTTTATCTCTTCTCGTCCTCCCCTCCCCACATCGAGGTAGGTCAGTCTGTCCATGCCTCCCTGCCTCAGGTCTTATTTTGTTGGTCAGTTCATTGTGTTCATTAGATTCCACAAATAAGTGAGATCATGTGATACTTGTCTTTCTCTGTTTGGTTTATTTCATTTAGCATAATAGTCTCCAGGTCCATCCATGCTGTCCGCAAGGGTGAGAGATCCCTCTTTTCTACCGCTGCACAGTATTCCATAGTGTAAATGTCCCACAGCTTTTTTATCCTTTACTGTTACACAGAATATGACATTACTGTTACACAGGATAAACTTCCTGATCGTTTGCATTCAACAGTATTTAACAATTTTGTTGGTATGAGTGTCAATACCCTTTTCTACCTTGCTCCACCTTCCTACAGACATGCCTAATATGCAAAGTAATGAAACAGTTTACTCCCACCCCATCCACAATATAATATTTCTAAGGTGTTTCCCACCGCAAGTAAGCCAGACGTCACCTGTACGGTTGGGGATAAGCAGGCACATGGGAGGCTCACAGCGCTTCGGCCAACATGGTGGCATAAACTAGCTGTTCTGGTCACACAGTGCCTGTGGGTGGGAGCACTTCTGTTGCAGTGTTTTAAGAATGGAAGTAGCGATGTTGGCTTTGTGTGTCTGAGTACTGGCTCTGCGTGGAGATTGCCAGGACCAGCTGGATTTGGGGGTGATTACTCTGCTGCTTTTTTTGTTGTTGAGTCTAAGGTCAAGTTACAGCCCTCAGATCCATGGGAGAAGCGCCAGTTGTAAGCTGGCCTGGGGACCATGTTAGTAATCTCTACTTACTGGTCGGCTGCCGCCTAGACTTCTAAATGTCATTAGGACAGGTTGCTTTGCAAATGAGCCGCTCTTGTTATAAGTGGTTTGTGGAGCAGAGATATGGAAAGTGAGTGAAAGTCACTCCCCAGGCGGATTTCACTCTTCCCATCCAACGGAAGAGGAAAACTGGGCAGTAGCATCCCTGATTCCAGCGCAGAGACGCCCTGTGTCCAGTGCCCTCGGGCATCCCATAGGGACCACCCGCATCCCATAGGGACCACCCGCATCCCATAGGGACCACCCGCATCCCACATGCGAAGGGACTTCCCAGGGTCTCCGTCCCCTCCTGTCCGTGGAGCGGGGATCCACACTCTCAGTTGTCCTCAGCTCACACCCACCCACTTTTCAGCCATGTGCTTTACACTATTTAGTGAAGATGGACAATAGGGGAATAACAGGTGATGAAAATGTGCTTTTGGAAACAGTTTTTTCTAAAGGATGGAATAAAAATTAGACGTGCTAAGTAACTGGATGCACAGTCACTAAACCAATGGTTTCTCAGCCTGCCACACATGGCTCGCCCCTCTCCAGAGCCTGGAGGCCATGAGCCCGCGGTTATTCCTGGTCACAGGCAGGCGTGGGCAAAGTAAGTGCACAGGACCATTGTGACAACCTTCTGAGTGAATGAAGTTAATAACACAGCCTGCATGTCCTTTTCCATTTCCAACCACTGTAACCTACTTTCGCCCACCCCTGGACATACATCCCAGTTCTCTCAGTGCCAAGTGAGTGCTGCGATCCTTGTTTCATCGATAAGAAAATAGAGTTTCAAAGAGTCACATCACACAGGCTCACACAGCAGCCAGTGGAGACCTGAGATTTGAACCCGAACCCGTGTAGCTCTGAGCCCTGGTCCACACGCCCAGCCTCCTAGTACATTGCCTCCGCTGTCAAGGTTTAAATTTAGGAGGATTTTTAAATAAGTTTTTTTTCCAGAAAAGTGTGCATGCACATACACACACACACACACACACAAACCCAAAATGCATCCTATGAATCGTTTTTTTATTGTCTAAAGTTTTACATATGTCTTCTTTTTCTCCGATTGACCCCCGCCAGCCATTCCCACCCCCGAGGGCAAACCCCCACTGCCCCAGTGTCTGTGTCCATTGGTCATGCTAACATGCATGCATACAAGTCCTTTGGTTGACCTATGAATCACTTTGAAGTCTCAGAGGCCCTGATCATTGTTGCATAAACCACATGGTTAAAGAAACCCAATTTTCAAATAGACCCCAAAGAACCAACAACTTCAAATGAGACAGGAGCACCAAGCGGGCTTACTTCCCACTCCCTGACTCTATTGCTTCCCGAGCACCTACGTGTGTCAGACACACATGCCCCGCTGAGTCCTCGCAGTAACAGGGGGAGGCACTGTCAGTGTCCCCGTTCCACAGAACAGCCTCTCCCCAGGTCCAGGATGAGAAGCTGCCTGGCTCTGGCCTGTGCACCCCACGCCAGCCCCTTTCTGTGCCAGGAGAGCAGGGCAGGATAGAACCCCCAAGTCTGTTCTCAGAGCCCTGGTGACTGATGCTGGGCCAGGGGTTAGATTAGAAGAAGCCTCGTGGACAGTGACCGCGTTCTCCCCCCTCATTGACTGAAGCAGTTTTTCACGGATGGCCGCTCACACCCTGGGCCAGTGCTCTGCCCTGCACTGCAGGAGCCTGGTGGGTAGCGACATAGGATCAGCACAGGCCTGGGTGCGAGCAAGGCCCTCATCAGTCCGCCTCCCGGAGGCTTCCTTTGGAAAGTGAGGTCTCTACAGTGTGACGCGCTCCTGTGCTGGGTGACCCTGGCAACCTCCTTTGCTCGGAGAATCCAGGCAGAAGAAAATCTAAAGAAGCAAATTAACGCCATACTTATATGTTTACTTTGGAAGAAAAGCAGTGTATCTTCATGCAGAGATCAGAGGCCCAGCTTGTTGCTGCCTCTGACAGAGCCGGGAGCTGCCCCGCCTTTGCAGCAGGGCTTCTGAGTGGCCTGGGGGAGGAGCATGGGCCGGGAATGGAAGCTGGCCTGTGCTCTCCCCGCGCTGCCCTTCAGAACCGGGGCTCAGCCTTTTGCTCTGAAACGAGGTGTTGGTGCTAACTGTTTTCATTTTTTTTAACAGGCGCTTGAATAAAATTGTCTGGCGAGCATTATCTCAAGAGGAAAAAGAAAAGTAAGCCAGTTCCTCACTTTAAAAAAATTTTTTTGTGTCATTTACATAATCTACAACTAACTTTTTTAAAGTGAACCATGCAATAGTATTTAAATTATTCAAAACATGGTACAAACCATTGCCTCCTTCTAGATTCAAAACTGTTCTATCACCTCAGAAAAATTCCTTGTACCCATTAAGTAATCCTTCCCCTTCCCCTCCCCCTCTCTCCCTCTACCTCTAAACTTGCCTATTCTGGGTAGATCATATGAAAGAAATCATACATTGTGTGACTTTCTGTGTTTGGCTTCCTTTACTTTGTTAATGTAAAAACTTAACATTTTCAAGGTTCATCCAAGTTGTAGCATAGACAGTACTTTATTCCTGCTTATTGCAGAGTAATGATCCATTGTGTATGTCTACCAGATTGCTTATCCGCTGATGGGTGTTTCCGCTATGAACAATGCTGAGATGTACATTCACGCAGAAGCCTCGGTGTGGACATGGGTTTTCATTTCTCTTGAGTGCATAACGAAGAGTGGTTTGCTGGGTCACAGGCAATCCTATGTTTAACTTTTAAGGAGCCACCAAATTGTTTGCCACAGCAACTGCACCATTTTACATTCCCACCGGCAAGATGTGCGGGTTCTTGTTCTTCCACAACCCTTGCTTACTTTCCTTCTTTTCTTTAAACTGAAGCCATCCTAATGGGTGTGAAGTGATATCTCACTGTAGTTTCCATTTCCACTTCCTTAAGGACCAGTAATGTTGAGCATCTTTCATATGGCCATATGTGTATCTTCAGCGAAGTATCTATTCAAATCCTTCAGCCATTTTTAAACTGAGTTGTTTGTCCTCTTGTTGTTGAGTTGGAAGAGTTCTGGATGTTCGGCCTTTATCAGGTCAATATTTTAACATTCCTGATAATTTCCCTTTTCTCCCCAGAAGTTTTTAATGTTTATGATATTGATTTATACTTGCGGTGTCAAACCTAAGAATTCAAGCCATTGCCAAGTAGAAGGTCATGAACATTTACCCCTGTAATCTCTTCTGATACTTCTCTGGCCTTAGCTCTTACACTGAGGTCACTGATCAATTCTGAGTGAATTTTTATAGATGGAGTGAGGTTGTCTCTATCCGAAATAGAGATAGTTTTACTTCTTTCCAATTTGTAGGCCTTTTGTTTTTCTTCTTGTCTAGTTATCTGGATACCACTCCCTGCGCATGGTTGAATGAATGCCAGTGGTGAAGGGGCATCTTGTCTTGTTCCTATCACAGGGGAATGCTTTCAGTCTCTCACGACTGGGGAAGAATGCCTACCAGAATTTACAGAGAAGGTTACCTTTAACTTGTGCAAGTTACCAAGAGGGTGTGGCTGAATTCCTTTCAATAGGAATTCTGTTAACTGATACCCAACACCGGCTTTGAGGGATGTTTCTCAGGAGAGGCTTTACTAAAAACCATCTTGCCGTATTTTTCCTATTATGGTCACTTCCTTTGTTCTTTTGTTTCTTCTTCCCTTTTCTTTCTTAGGCTGGATGCAAACAAACCAATGCGATACTTGGAAAACAAGGCAGCTTTAAATGAGGCGCTGGAACGGCTGAATTGGCCCATTTCACTGAAAGAGCTGTCGATGCTGGAGAATGAAATCCTAGCTGGGAAGATGTACATCCAGCAGGCCATGGAGCTGCAGGAGGCCGCCATGAAGGAGGACACCGTGAGCAGGGCACCTGCAGAGGTGGGTACCGTGGAGGTGTTTGTGTTGCCTCCCTCCCTCCCGGCCAGTCACTGCCACCCTGTGCTGGCCTGCCTTCTCTCTCCCACCCACCACACTGAGTGCTGAAAGACTTAGCGCCAACCCAGTGAGGGTCCAAGGACTTCTTTCAATAGGAATTAAATGCTATTTGATTTTACTGTGGGCTTATTTTTAAAACAATACATCTTTTATCTGCAAAATAAAACTAAGCAGAAGTATAATGTCATGATTAAAAGCCTGGATTTGCTATAAGTCAGAGCAAGGGCCAAATTCAGATCTGCCACTGATCCCAGTATGATCTTGGCCAATTACTCTGTCACTCTAAATTTTAGTTTTTGTTTGTTTGTTTAATATTTTGTTTTTATTGTTGACACTGTTACAGATGCCCCTGTGCCCACTTCTACCAGACCCCACCCTCCCCTCCCTCTGGCCCTCACCACATTGCTATCTGTGCCCATGAGCTATGCATATATGTTCTTTGGCTATTCTCTTCACCTTTTTTTCCCCCATCCATCCCACCATCCTTTGACGTCTATCAGTCTGTTTCATGTATCCATGCCTCTGGTTCTATTTTGTTTATCAGTTTATTTTGTTCAGTAGATTCCACAAATAAGTGAGATCATGTGGTATATGTCTTTCTCTGACTGGCTTGTTTCGCTTAATATAATGATCTCCAGGTCCATCCAGGCTGTCGCAAAAATAAGAGTTCCTTCTTTTTTATTGCCACCTAGTATTTCCATTGTGTAAATGTGCCACAGCTTTTTAATCCACTCATCTACCAATGCAACTTGGGCTGTTTCCAGATCTTGGCTATTGTAAACAACACTGCTATAAACATAGGGGTACATATATTCTTTTTGACTGGTGTTTCAGGATTCTTAAGATATATTCCCATTGGTGGGATTTCAGGGTCAGGTGGTAGTTCCATTTTTAATTTTGGGGGAAACTCCACACTGTTTCCCACAGTGGTGGCACCAGTCTACATTCCCATCAGCAGTGCACGAGGGTTCCCTTTTTCCACATCCTCACCAGAACTTTTTTGTTGATTTTTTAATTTATTTTTTAATTAAAAAGATATTTACTGTTGAAAGTATTACATATGACCCCCTTCCCCCCCCCACATTGACCCCTTCTAACCCATCCCCACCCCAAGCCTTCACCACCCTATTGTCTGTGTCTATGGGTTATGCATATATGCATACAGGTTTTGGTTTATCTCTTCCCACACACCCAACCTTCCCCACCTTCCCTCTGAGATTCCACAGTCTGTTCTACGCTTTTATGTCTCTGTATCTATTTTGTTCATCAGTTTATTTTGTTCATTAGATTCCACATATGAGTGAGATTGTGTGATACTTGTCTTCCTCTGACTGGCTTATTTCACTTAGCATGGTACTCTCCAGGTCCCTCCATGCTGTCCCAAAGGGTAAGAGAGCCTTCTTTTTTACTGCTGCATAGTATCCCATGGTGTAAATGTACTACAACGTCTTTATCCACTCATCTACTGATGGGCACTTGGGCTGTTTCCATATCTTAGCTATTGTAAATTGCCCTGCTTTGAATACAGGGGTGCATATATTCCTTCTGATTGGTGTTTTGGATTTCTTGGGATATATTCCTAGAAGTGGGATCATTGGGTCAAATAGCAGTTCCATGTTGTTTTTTTTTTTTAGGAACCTCCATACTGTTTTTCATAATGGCTGCACTTATCTGCATTCCCACCAGCAGTGTACTAGGGTTGCCTTTTCTTCATATCCTCACCAGCACTCATTTGTTGATTTGTTGATTCTAGTCATTCTGACAGGTATGAGGTGATACCTCATGGTTATTTTAATCTGCATCTCTCTGATGATCAGAGACTGACATTTTCTTGTCTCTTGGCCATCTGTATGTCCACTTTAGAGAATTGTCTATTTAGGTCCTTTGCCCATTTTTAAATTGTCTTCCTTGTTGTTGTATAAGATCGTTATATATTTTTGATGTTAACCCTTTATCAGATGTATCTTTGCCAAATATGTTCTCCCATACAGTGGGCTCCCTTTTCATTTTGTTGATGGTTTCTTTTGCTGTGTAGAAGCTTTTTATTTTGATGTAGTCCCATTTGTTTATTTTTTCCTTAGTTTCTCTTGACCTAGGAGATATACCTGAAAACGTATTGCAACAAGAGGTGTCTGAGATTTTGCTGCCTATGGTTTCTTCTAGGATTTTTATGGTTTCACAACTTACATTTAAGTCTTTTATCCATTTTGAGTTTACTCTTGTGTATGGTGTAAGTTGGTGGTCTAGTTTCATTTTTTTGCATGCATCTGTCCAATTTTCCCAGCATCATTTATTGAAGAGATTGTCTTGACTCCATTGTATGTTCTTGCCTTCTTTGTCAAATATTAATTGAGCATAATGGCTTGGGTCAGTTTCTGGGATCTCTGTTCTGTTCCATTGATCTATATGTCTGTTCTTGTGCTAGTACCAGGCTGTTTTGAGCACAGTGGCTTTGTAGTATAACTTGATATCTGGTATTGTGATCCCTCCAACTTTGTTCTTCTTCATCAAGATTACTGTGGCTATTTGATATCTTTTTAGATTCCATATAAATGTTTGGAGTATTTGTTCTAGATCTGTGAAATATGCCATTGGAATTTTAATAGGGATTGCATTGAATCTATAGATTGCTTTAGATAGTATGGACACTTTAATGATGTTAATTCTACCAATCCATGAGCACAGTATATTCTTTCATTTGTTCACTATTGGTGTATAAAAATGCTATAGATTTTTGGGTGTTAATTTTCTATTCTGGTACATTTCTGAATTCATTTATTAAATCTAGTAGTTTTTTAATGGAGTCTTTAAGGTTTTCTATGTACAGTATCATGTCAACTGCAAATAGTAAGAGTTTTACTTCCTCCTTTCCAATTTGGATGTCTTTTATTTCTTCTTCTTATCTGATCACTACAGTATAACCAGGACTTCCAGAAATATGTTGAACAAGAATGGTGAAAGAGGACATCCCTGTCTTGTTCCTGTTCTTAGGGGAAATTGTTCTAGTTTTTGCCCACTGAGTATGACGTTGGCTGTAGGTTTGTCATATATGGCCTTTATTATGTTGCGGTATGATCCCTCTATTCTCACTTTGCTGAGTTTTTATCAAAATGGGTCTTGGGCCCTAACTGGTTTGGCTCATTGGATAGAGTGTCAGCCTGTGGACTGAAGGGTCCCAGGTTCGATTCGGGCCAAGGGCGTGTACCTTGGTTGCAGGCACATCCCCAATAGGAGGTATGCAGGAGGCAGCTGATTGATGTTTCTCTCTATCCCTCTCCCTTCTTCTCTGTAAAAAATCAATAAAATATATTAAAACAAACAAACAAAATGGGTTTTGGATTTTGTCAAATGCTTCTTCTGCATCTATTGATATGATCATGTGATTTTTGATCTATTTATGTGCTGTATCACATTTATTGGCTTGCAAATATTGTATCAGCCTTGCATCCCTGGAATAAATCCCACTTGATTTTTAATGTATTGCTGGATTCAGTTTGCTAATATTTTGTTGAGGATTTTAGCATCTATGTTCATCAGAGATATTGGCCTGTAATTCCCTTTCTTTGTGGTGTCTTTATCTGGTTATGGAATTAGGATAATGCTAGCCTCATAGAAAGAATTTGGAAGTGTTCCTTCCTCTTGGATTTTTTAGAATAGTTTGAGGAGAATAAGAATTAGTTCTTTGAATATTTGGTAAAACTCCCCTGTGAAATTGTCCAGACCAGGGCTTTAGTTTGCTGAGAGGTTTTTTGTTTGTTTGTTTTTTCCTGCTTCAATTTCATCAGTAGTTATTGGCCTATTCAGGTTTTCTGATTCTTCCTGATTGAGTTTTGGATTTTTCTATTGAATATGTCCATTTTGGCCAGGTTGTCCCGTTTGTTGGAATAAAGTCATTCATAGTATTTTTTTTTATAATCCTTTGTATTGCTGTGGTATCAGTTGCTACTTCACCCCTTTCATTTCTGATTTTGTTTCTTTGGGTCCTCTCTGTGATTCTTGATGAGCTTGGCTAGAGGTTCAGCAATCTTGTTTATCCTTTCAAAGAACCAGCTCTTGGTTTTATTGGTCTTTTGTAATTTTTTTTGTCTCTATGTCATTTATTTCTGCTCTAAACTTTATTATTTCCTTCCTTTTACTTACCCTGGACTTTTCTTGTTGTCCTCTTCCTAACTCTTTAAGTTATAGTAGTGTTAGATAACTTATTACCAGTATTTTTTGTTTGTTTTTTTGTTTTTGAGGTAGGCCTGTAATGCTATGAACTTCCCTCTCAGGAATGCTTTCACTGTGTCCCATAGATTTTTGGATTGCTATATGCTCATTTGCATTTGTTTCCAGAATGTTTTTTGTTTGTTTGTTGTTTTAATTCTCACTGGAGGATATTTTTCTATTGACTTTTAGAGAGAGTGGAAGAGAGAGGGAAAGACAGAGAGAAATATCAATGTGTATCCTCTTGCATGTGCCCTGACCAGGGCCCAGGCTGGGGAGGATCCTGCAACCAAGGTACATGCCCTTTACCAGAATCAACTCCGGGACTCTCTGATATGCAGACCAATGCTCTATCCACTGAGCCAAAACAGATAAGGGCCAGGATGTTTTTTATTTCTTCTTTGATCTATTTGGTAACCCATTCATTATTTAATGGCATGTTATTTAGCCTCCATGTACTTGATTGTTTTTGAGTGTGTTTATTGTAGCCAGGATGCCACAGGATTTCAATTGAAGGAGGCCAAAGCCACATTCTAAGGGAGCCAGAGAAGAAATGAGTGCAAACAAGGTGTAGAGAATTGTGGGGTGTGAAATCCCCTGCCAGGACTGTATTGCTGTCAATCTCTTTCTTAAAGTCCACCAAGATTTTTTTTTATATATTTAGGTGTCCCTATCTTGGGTGCATATATATTTATGAGAGCTATATCTTCTTATTGGATCGATTCCTTTAGTATTATGTAGTGACCTTCTTTGTCTCTTTTATAGCTTTGTTTTCAGGTCTGTTTTGTCAGATATGAGTATTGCTACCCCAGTTTTTTTTTTTTTTTCATTTCCATTTGTATGGAATATTTTTTTTTCATCCCTTCATTTTTATCCTGTGTGAATCTTTTGTTCTGAGGTGGGTCTCTTGTAGACAGCATATAATTGGGGCATGTTTTTGTATTCATTCAGCTACCCTATGTCTTTTGATTGGAGCATTTGATCATTTATATTTAAGGTTATTATTGATAGGTCCTTATTTATTGCCATTTTTTCTTTATGCCTATGTTCCTCTATTTCTCTATTTCTTCTTCTTAATGCAATCCCTCTAACATTTCTTGCAGTGCTAGTTTAGTGGTACTGAACTCCTTTAGCCTTCTCTTTTCTCTAAAGTTTAGTTTTTTTGCTTATAAAATAGGAGTATTAGTAGTATCTGCCTCAGAAGATTATTATGAGAGTAAAATGAGCATTTAAAGAACAGTATTGAAAGCGCACTTTAGGTGCTAGTAATTATTATTAATAAAACAAAGCTTGTAAAAAGAAAGAATAATTTATTATAGGAGTGCTTTATTATTTATTACCCCTTTGAATCTTTTGCTTCTAGTTTTTTTCCTCCTTGAATATATTTTTTACATAGATGAAGTCAGTGTCCATAATCATTTTATCTTCTGCTTTTTAATTTAGCATTATCTCATATACTTTCTCTTTGTTTTGACGGAGTCATTCGATTGGTATTATTGTGGTTATATAACATTTCATGGTGTGTGTGTATATATATATACACTGATTTATTTAACTCTTCACTGAATGTTGGACAGTTAGCTTATTTTCCAGTTTTCTTCCCTTTCACATCCTGTTTTAATGATTTCTGTGGTGCACATAGTTTAATTTATTAGGATAAATTTTTAGGGGTGGGATCCTTAGATCAGAGGGCATGAAAATTTTGGGGCTCTAAATATTGTTGCAAGTATAACACCACTTTTCTGACTGCAGATGGCTATGATAGACCTGGCATAGTTCATCTGAAACCTTACTGAGTTCTATTATATTTTCACCATAGGACAGTCTTAAAATTACACCCAAAGCACTGACCTTTGAGATCCATCATATTTTGTTTCAATCTTTGCTGAGTGATATTGGTTTTGCCTGATATTCTGTAATTGCTGTTGTAGATTCCTGTGTGTGTTTGTTTTTAATTAATTTTATTTCCCCCTCCTGAAAATGGCATTTCCCCCTTCAGTGTAGAAAGCTATTTCTTTTTTTCAGAATGCAAACTTTTTATCATGCATTTATCATTTTTATTTATTTTGTTTTATATATGTTTTATATATATATTTACACATATAATTTTTTGTTTTTATTTTTAAAAATGTACTTCCTCAAATATTGTTTAGTGTTTTCTTGGGAGGCACCATCCGATGCCTTCAAGTGTGTGGCTGTCTGTTGGGGTGCCTCCCCTAGATGTCCTGCAGGTACCCAAGAATCAAGAAGACTGAAGGTGAATTAGCTCCTTCTCCCTCATGCAGCTTCCTCTCTGTTTGTTCTTTCTTTTATTCATCGAGATATTTTTTAGTCCCTATGAGGTGCCAAGCACTACTCTAGGTATTAGAAGTACCTAAACCCACAGACCGAATCCTCCCTCCCTCTAGCTGGGAGATAGACCATTGCAGGTCCTAAATGATGGGCCTTCTTGTGGTGAGCTGTGGAGACACCGCTGCCTAACGCAGGATTCGGCAGCACTCTTCATGCTCTACATCACATTACATTTAAAAATGGGAAGTGCTGCTGACGGAGTGAAAGGAAGACTGTTGTGGTTCAGAATAAAGACTGTTCTGATGAATTTATCTAGAATCGTGGGAATCAGAAGCTCATTCTTTATGGGATGTAAGTTAATTGTTCAGTTTATTTCCCTTAGCCACAGCGTGGGGATAAATATAATTTCCGTAATTTCTTCAACTAAAAATATTTGTTCACTCCCTAACCTAGACTAGATTCTGTGCTTGACACAGTTGGGCCGGCTGTTCTCTCTCTCTCTCCTTGGGGCCTCTCAAGGTGCTTCGCTACCCTGGGTGCACAGTGGGGGCTTGTTAACTGTGCTGAAGACTTGGGCCCAGCCTAGTGGAGGAGACATGTTGGAATAGAACATAAGCTCCGTGAGCACCGAGACCTTGTCTGGCCTTCTTTATAGCTGCATCCATCACACTGAGAATGGTGTCTGGGACACGGTGAGCACTCAGCAAATATTTACTGAATGAATGAAACCCAGATCCTTATATGAGGTTATTACAGATGTGGCAACAGAAGCATACCCATAGAGCAATTAGCAGATGGGAAAAAGTGAACAGTTCTGACTGGGAGCTGGGGAAAGTTTCATGGAGGGGTAATTAAGTTTGGTCTGGAAGAATGTGTAGTAATATAAGGGTTGGGGGCTGAGAAATGTTCTGAGGGAAAGAAACAGTCTGTGAAAAGGCAGGGAGGTGGGAATAACCTGGCGGGCTCCCCAGGGGTGGGCTCCCCAGGGGCGGGCGACAAGACGAAAAGGGAAGATGGCACTAGAATACGAGGAACCTGGAATTCTCTCCTAGGACCAAGGCTGGTGCCTATAGGAAATGAATTCCCAGGGACGGGTTTTCAGCAAGTGGAAGATGTTAGAAAATCTATGTCTTGGAGAGATTCTTTTGGTAGCAAGATGAGAACCAATCAATGTAGAGGGGAAATACCAAAACCAGGTGCAGCATTCTCCTGAGAGGCATTAGTCCTTGAGCCAAGCCTGAGAATGGGGAGGGAATAGGCAACAGGAACATGACTTGTGGGAAGTGCATGTGTGTGGCAAGCCAGGGTAAAGGCGAGGGTGCCCACAGATTCCTGTCTTGGAGAACTGGGGAGACAGCGATACTGTCAACCACTTCCATATGGCCCCTGCTTCTCAGGGCCACAGTGTTCCCTGGACAGCCATCTAAACCCCTGTCATTCTCTAACTCCTTCCCACATTGTTTTCTTCAGCTCATCTTACTGCCTGACATCATATATTTCTTTATGATCTGTCTCTCCTAATAGAATAAGGGTGGGCTTTTGTCCATTGTGTGCTGGATACTCCCAGTGCCATGAGTACCTTGTAGGAACACATAAATATTTAAATTAATAAATGAAAAAAATGGGTAATACATATTTTCAGGGAAAGGTAAGTCATTTTAGGTCCCCTTGATTCTCAAATGTCCATGGGGTGCCCAAGTGAGAGGCCAAAGACAGCACATGTTTGGAGCTTAGCAGAGAAATCTAAGTTAAGGAGGTTTATCTGCAGATCATCTGAGGTGTTGAGTGGAAGAGCAGACAGTGGAGTGCCAGGAGCAGGGAAGTTAGAGGAGCAGGCGGCCCAGGGAAGGGAGCTCTGATGAGTGGGATAGACCTGAACACAGGTCTCAGCGCTGCCGCGTTCTAGCTGCGTGACTTAGCCAGGCCCTCCAAGCCTCGTTTCCTCACTTAAGATAGAAAAATCATAGCACCCACCTGCAAATGGCTGTGAGACCACACACCAGGTGCAGCACAGGGCGCGCCCGCCACCTCAGTGTCCAGACTGCTGTCTCCATGAGTGAGGCCATCCCTGAGGAGTCGTGAAAAGTCACACAGAAGGATGTCTGAAAGCCATTTCATTTGGCAAGGGGGAGGTCACTAATGGCCTTAGCCAGAATAATTTCATGGAAGTGTGGGGGCAGAAGCTAGTTTACAGTGGGTAGAGGTGTGAGTAGAAGTCAAGAAATTAAATATAGGAAGTGAAGATCAGTGCTTCAAGATCTTTGTAGGGCAGGAGAGGAGAACGCGATGGTGGGAACTTGAGCGTGAACCAGAGTGAGAGGAGACATGTAGTTTGTGTCATGGTATCAGTAGGTCTACTCTTGCCCCCTTCTTGGTCAGGGGCTAAGGCTCTCCCTTTAATGCCCTGTCCTCACACGGGGTGCCCAAAGCCCCCGCTGTCTGTCCAAGGGGGTATCCCTGTGTCCCGGGACTGCTGTCTATAGGTAATGAATGAGGGGGCATATTTGGCAGCTTATCTTCAGAGCTCTTTTCATTCTTTGCATGGCCCTCTGCAATGGAAGATTTTGTATATTATTTTCTTAAAACGATACTTCTCCTTACCATGTGTGATGTATTCTGAGATACTTTTCATTCCATTTTTGTCAGACACCACTGATCAATTTCACAACCCACTAATAGGTCTTGACCAGAGTGAAAAAGGTCTCGGCCAGAGAAAACGTTGGTTGGGACTAGAGCTCACGATTGTAAGGCCTTGTGGGGTCCTTGAGTGAAATTCATCACAGACGCAAGTCCTGTTTACTGATTCGTATATAAATAGAGCCTCATTTTAAATCCTTTTAGGAAAGGACAAGAATTTTGATTAATGATGTAAGTTGGAGAGGATGAAACCTTCTCTTACTTATGAAGACCCCCAGGAGTGTATTGGAAATGTGTAGCAAACGGTGACCCAAGTGTGTTTGAGTGTGACCATATAATGAAAGCCATGAGACTGAAATTTTAAATTCCCCTGAAAACTCCCTCACTAGCACTTCTTGTTGCCATGGTTGCAGACTTCACCTCAGGGGTCCAATCCTAAGCTTTCAGAGGTGGGAACAGGAGAAGGCATCTGAATCACAGTTAACCCTCCAGTCTAAGGAGCCCCAGCCACACTTCCTACAGCATTTCCTCAGTAAACACTGTGTGCTCCAGGGCAATCCCACAGCTTCCAGACCCAGGAGGACCCAGGGGGCTCTCTGCACCTGGAAACCTGACCTCCTTGGAAAATTCGGAGGCAGAAAGTCTTGTTGAGCTGTAAGCAGCCCAAGAGAGACCTTGGAGATGTCCTCATACGGCTGGGTGCACGTACTTCTCAGGGCTGTGACTGGCAAGGAAGCTGGAGCCTGTGGCTTCCTCAAAAAGAGTGGTAGGAAAATGCACAGGAGGGAGGATAGGGGTGAGACTGGGTGAGGTGGGAACGAGGGAACGAAGGAAAGAAGAGAGACCTTGGATTTGAAAGCATCACGTTGGGCTGTGACTTTTACACCGCACGGGAGAAAATTAGTTGGGGAGACTAAAGGGAAAGTTCTTGGAATTGTATAAAATGAAGCCAGAATAAGTAGAGTTTGTTATCTTTGTTTCCAATAATAATCGGGCCAGTTGTCATTCTTGCGCTGTAGTCCATCCTCTTACAGCGACCAGTGTCCCCCCCGCACAGGGAGAAGGGAAGCATCACACCTTTCTCCTGCCACGAGTAGTTTAGCCTGTGGGGCTGATGCTTGGTCTGGCGGGGAGACGAACTCACCAGTGACTGGCACTGTTCTCCGGTGGCACATAGCTCCCGGGTGTGAGGGTGGGACATGTGAGTCTGGATTGTGCGCCAGTGATGTTGCCGCCAACACAGGAAGAATGGCAGCTGCACACCCAGGCCAGCACCCCGGTGATAAGCTAGCATCCGGAAACAGGACCCAGCGGGCTCCTGAGGAGTGATGCGAGGACACGGGGCCAGGGTGGGACTCAGAGGAGCGTGAGGCGCCCTGATGGGACAGAGAGGGAGCCAAATAGAAGTGCTCACCTCATGATTGAGAAAATCCTGCTCAGGGACACCAGCCACTGAAGGGAATCAAAAGGAAGGAAGGAAAACGCCCACAAACCCTCCGTATTATCTACAGAGCTGCCGTCTAGTATCTGATGTTCAGGAGTGGAAAGGTGGGATCAGCTCTAGGGATCCCCGAGGTGACAAAAGTCCCAGCCAGGTTGTCT
>NW_006297281.1:613744-638549 GCF_000327345.1 Myotis davidii | reverse complement strand
CCTGAGGCACCCCTGCTGGAGATGAGCTGCTGGTCTTCAGCTCTCTCCTGCCCCCGGGGTCTCTCTTCCACAGTCATGGCTCTACCCTGAACAGGTGTGGGCTGGCCACCGACCTCCGCATCTGGAGAGCCACCTGGAGGCCTTATCAGTGGGGTCCAGGCAGGAAACAGACTCCCCTTCAGTTGGTCCACGTGAAGAAACGTTAGCGAAGGGACTTCCTGCAGCAGTGGAGGTAGGGCTAAGGCAGCCCCGGGGTCTGAGGCCCCCAGCAGTGGCAAGAGCAGAGAGTTGAAGGGGCAGCAGAAAGTAGTGCTGCTGGGGTCCCGGCAGCACTGGTCCTGAGCAGGGGGTAGAGCTGGAGAGACAAGGCGGGAGGTGCACAGAGACAGTGCCCAGCCTGTCCCCACACCCTCTGACCTGCCTCCCAGGGCCTTGCCCCTCCAGAAGCAGCCGGCTAGGATATTGAGAGAACCAAATCAATATTTGGAATCTGGAGAAAAAAGGGGTTAGGTAAGTTAGTTATGTGATTACCCTCATTTAGAATCTTGAATGTATCTAGGCGTAGGTCCTTTTAATGGCTTCCCTGTTATACTGATGAAATCTAAATGGGAAAAGACCTTTCTGGTTCAATGTGGTCATCTGTCTGGAAGAACACTGATTATCTGCTGGAGGCAGAGAGGCAGTCTGGTGGCTCCGTGGCCACCGGCAGGTGCCTCCCAGGTCGATTGGTCTTGGCTGTGAATCCTGGTGGCATGAAGCAGGTGGCTGTAGAAGTTAGCTTTATGTAAAGGTAACCTTCATGGAAGTTTACCTTTAGGTAAAGGTTTTTAAGTAACAATGATTTAATTCATCTTGTTCCAGATTCTCAAAATTCTAAATTCTATCTAATTAGAAGCTTTACGTGGGTCTGTGGGAAACTTTATGTGGATCCTATGTGACTGTGGTATGGGCATCTCTGTGGGTATGATGACAGAAAATTGTGCTACTCACGGTCATAGTCCTGGCTGGCACATTTCCCTCAAATTGTAAAAACCTCAGACAGTTTACACAAGGGCTGACAGTGGTCCCTGCAGGGCAGGAAGCCCTAGTATGGCTGGACTCTCCTGGACAAAGGCGTGGAGAGCACTTAGGTTATACCCTCGTTTTGCATTTGCAGAAACTGACTCTAGGGAAGGGTAAAAAGTTGCCCCAAGTCCCACAGCCAGCAGGCAGCACTTGATCCGGCCCCTCCTGCCGCCTGGCCCAGGCTCCTCCCTTTGAGGCCATTTCCGACTGCCGGTCACTCTGAATCTCCCGTGGAAGGTGTGACAGGCCAGGAACAAGCAGCTGACATTCACCATATACCAGTGATGTCGACTGTCCTCTGACATACTGACTACATTAGTAAAAATAGGATGGAGGTACCCAAGCAAATCCGGCTAAATGGGAGCATCATAAACAAAAGGGGAGTGCTCACCTGGCATTCCGTCCGCGTCTGCATAGGCCGACATTTGATCAGATCCCGCGGTTCCTTCAAGAGACCACCTCTTGGTTCCCACTTCTTCACCTCTGAGGACCTGGCTCCACGTGTCCATCTCCCAGCAGATCGGCCGGGCCCCCACTTGTTCTGATGAACCTGTGCAGCGCATCCAAACAGGCCCAAATGATGGATGCTGCACCAGTCGCAGCAGGCGCCCTGGAAGTGGGCCCGCTCATATCCTAACTGTACTGGAATGAATAATGGCCAAGAGCAAATGGTGTTGAGACCACCTGAAGTTATTTAAATTTTATAGTCAATCGCCTCATACATTAGAGATTTGCTTAAGTGGAGTCCTGTAGATGAACTCATAAAATATGCATTTAACACTTTATTTATGGTGTAACCATAGCATTGCAAAAAAGTAACCTCAAAATGCATGTGAACACGCCTGCTGTTGGCTTTCTCTCATGGAGAAGAGGGACACTTGACTGTCTGCAAAGAGAAGCTGGAGAATGATGTTGCTGGGCAGTCAGATGGAGGAGGACTAATTTCTTTAAGAAACCCAAGAATTAATAAATTAATGGTGAGACAGGGAAAAAATATTTTTTTAAAAATCTAGTAGGGAAAATCTCCAGTTTCTGCAATGTAGTGATTTGAAGGAAAAGGCCTATTTGGTTTATCTTTTTCTTCCTATTTCTTTTTTTAAATTTTTTAAAATTTTTATTGAACTTATTGGGGTGGCATTGGTTAATAAAATTATATAGGCTTAAGATGAAGAATTCTATTATACATCATCTGTCTATTGTATTGTGTGTTCACCACCACAAACCAAGTCCCCTTCCATCATCATTTATCACCCCTTTACCGGCTTCTACTCCCCCCCACCCCCCACTCCCCTACCCCTTTTCCCTCGGTAATTGTCGTGCTGACGTCTGTGTCTATGAGGTGTTGTTTTCTTTGCCTAATCCCTTCACCTTTTTCACCCAGCTCCCTCCCCGCTCCCCTCTGACAGCTGTTCTCTATGAGTCTGTTTCTATTTTGTCAGTTTATTGAAGCTTCTGTACTCATTCGCTCCATAGCCCACTGTGTGTAAAATAATGTGAGCATTTTCTAGGAGCAAACCATAAATAAATGGCTGTCTATTTTTACTTCCTTTAAAAACAACAACAACACAGATTTAGAGAAATACTATTTTGACAACCTAAAACTCACCTGTTTCAATTCAGTGATTTTTAGTAAAACTGACTGAGCTGTCAACCACCACCACAATCCAGTTTTAGCACATTCCCATCACCCCAGAGAGACCCCTCATGCCCATTTGCAGTCCATCTGTTTGCACCCCCACCTTGGATAACCATTAACCAGTACACATCTCTCTCTCTCTCTAAAAGCCTAAGCGACCATTTGACTGTTCAGCCATTTGACCATTCAACTGGTAGCCATGCCACGCACTGACCACCACGGGGCAGACGCTCAACTCACAGGCATGGAAACATGGAACAGGCTGATGAATCGCAGAGGGAGGGCGGGAAGAGATTAACCAAAGATCTAATATGCATACTAGAAGCCTGGTGCATGGATTCATGCACCAGTGGGGTCCCTCAGCCTGGCCTGGAGGGATCAGGCCGAAACTGGCAGTCCAACATCCCCCGAGTGGTCCCAGATTGAGAGAGGGTGCAGGCCAGGCCGAGGGACCCCACCGGTGCACAAATCCGTGCACTAGGCCTCCAGTCAGATATAAATGGCTGGATAATATTCATTGTAAGGATACACCTCTGCTTTTTCTGAATCTGCCTGGTGAGTTTGCCCAGCGAGAGAGAACTGGGCTGGGCTGGGCTTTGAAGGGGCATCTAGAATAGGACGGATCTTGCTCATTTTTAAAACCCCTCTTTCCTCTGTGTTCTTCTGATTGAATAATTTCTGTTGATTTGTCTCTTCTGTCATATCAATTCTACTATTAAGCCCTTCCAGATATTTTTCACTTCTAAAATTTTCATTTTGTAATTTTTATAGTTTTTTTAAAAACTATAAAAACTATTTCTATTTCTCTGCTGAAAACATTTTTTCATTCATTTCAAAAGTATTTGCTTTACGTCATGGACTCTGATTGTTGGTTTAAGTCTTTATCTGATCATTACAACACCTGGGTCATCTCAGTATTGTGATCTATTGATCGCCTCATACCTTGAGAACTGGTCATATTGGCTTGCTTTTCTTGTCTGTTGCATTTTGGATTGTATAATGATATGTTGAATATTACGTTTTAAGACTCTGGATCCTATTTCAATTCTCTGGAAAAGGTTGGCTTTTTGGTTTTGTTTGGTTTTAACAAAATCTGATTATGTTCAGGCAGCAAGGCTCTCAGGTCAGTTGGGCGAAAGCCTGTTCCCAGCAGCGGAGAGCAGGAAGTTCCAGAGAGAGGGCACAGCGCACGCACGTCCCGCACTCCCCTGTGAGGCCTGAGGCGCCTGGGCCTGCGACTGTCACTGTCTGCACTGACTTTCCTTTCAATTATAATCTTTTATCGTTTTAGCCACAGAAATTTCAAGGAAATTCAACAAAGAAAATCAAATCCAAAAAATTGCATCACCTCAAAGGCCAGAGGGTTATTGCAAGATGCGACGCAAATGGCTTTTATTTCCCAGGTAGATATTTTATTTTGTAAGATTGCTTCGTTAAAAAATATGCTATCGGGGAGGGGACCAGCGGTTCTCAAACTGCGCTTTCCCCAGAACATTGAGATTTCATAGCCGTACTAAGATATTCCACTTCTAAAATGAAATAGTGATGGGTTTCTCCCCATGATTTGCGGGGAGGGAGGGAGAGCCAGAAAACACATTTACTTCAATCCCTCATTTGTTTAGCAAACAAATCTTTACTGCACATCTACTGTGTTCCATGTATGTAATATTCCTAAAGTGCTGTTCAAACTAGTGTGGTGAGCAACAGATGGAAACTCTTATGTTCATGGGGGTTACATTCTAGTGAGGGAGACGGACAAGCAACCGGACACATATGTAGTGTGTCAGATACAGTGCTACAGAGAGAAATCCAGCACGCAGGGGTCGAGGTGAAAGGGGCAGTTCTAACTATGGTGGCCCATGAAGAGCTGCCGGGGAAGGTGATGAGTGAGGGCCTGAAGGAGCAGGGGCAGGCCATGAGCTTACCTGAAAGAAGAGAGTTCTAAGCAGAGGGAACAGCGGTGCAAAGTCCTGAGGCCGAATGCACATGGCACATTGGAGGGAGAGGCCGTGTGGCTAGGCCTGAGCGGTTGGCCTAAGAGCTCCTGGAGCAGGTGATCCTAACGGCACCAACCAGGTACGTTCATGTGAGAGCTTTGCGGACAGTGAAGGTAACATGAATGAAGATCTAGAGGTGAAGAAAATATTTCATGTCTGGAGAAATAAAGCAGATATGGCGGGAACTAGAATGCAAAGGAAGGGTAGGAAATAATGAGGCGCTTCAGAGAGGTAAATACGGGACTGTTTATTAAGGGTCATGTTAAGAAATGGCAATTTTGCCCTGGCCGGGTGGTTCACTTGGTTGGAATGTGGTTTGGCACACTAAAACATGTGGGTTCCATTCCCAGTCAGGGCATGTACCCAAGTTGCAGGTTTGATCCCTGATCAGGGCGCATTCAGGAGGCAACTAATTGACTTTCTCTCTCTCTCTCTCTCCCTCCCTCCCTCCGCCCCCCTCTCTAAAATCAATAAGTATGCCCTTGGGCAAAGATTTTTTCAAAGTGTAGATTTTACTGGGGAGCCACACTTAAAGCAGGGAGACACAGTCACATTTGGACGAGTCTCTCATTGCCGTGTCAAGAGTGGCTGAGGATGGCTAGGATGTCGCTCAGGTTCCTGGCTTGGGCCATAAGTAGTGACACCTACAAGCCATGGGAGTGTGGACAGGGAGATAATGAGATGTGTCAGCAACATAATGAATTGGAGGCGCACTTCTTTTGTGTGATGTCTCAATATCTCTATCTCTAGACAGATTTTCTCTTCAGACTCAGGGTTAAAGGAATAATTCTTTGTAATGTTTAATTAAAATCTTATTTTTAAGTAAAAAACGGCTTCAGCAGAAGTTTGGTTTCCAGCAGGCACCTGTGTAGAACTGACAACTAAGACATTTTCTCTGAAATTTGCTAGATGTGCTTTGGAGTGGGTGGGATAAGTGTGACTGTGATCTGAGCGGCTGAGATGAGCTCATAGGCTAGGACAGAAAACCCCTTTGCAGGAGCAGGGCCTGAAAACCTGCCATTCCTCTGGGGCGCTAATGTGCTGGGCGGTGGTTACAGGAGCCACCCTGCTTGGTCCTATGATCTGAGCCGGGAGAGGGGTCCAAAGCCCATTTGGCCCGTGAATGAAAATGCTGACAAGGACTGGATTCCAAAAGGCTGGATTAAGAGCTTGGGATCAGTTTACTGGCCAGGGTCTCAGAGCAAAGTGGATTGGCTCCAACGTTTCCGCAGCACCCTCCCCTGTGATGAGAACATGCTGAGCACTTTGCTGCCTGTCTGGGGAAGTAGAGGAAACAGTTGACACATGGCCGCCTGCAACGCCAAGGCCATGCGGGCAGTGATGACTGCCCTGGGGGTTGGTTTGTTTTAATATGCAGTTAGAGGCAGAGAGCACACACTCCTCCTAGCTCCATGGGATCGGGCTATTTGAGAAGTTTTAATCTGTGATTGTGATTAAACTCAAATAAGTCAGTTCAGAGGAAATAAACATTTGAATTTAGTTGTAAAATCCGTGACTTTGCTTAGTGGCCAGTTAGGAAATGTTGCCTAGGCCAGTTGAAATGGTGATGCATGGGTACCCGAGGTGCTTAGCTTTTGCTCCTCTCCCCACTAAAGTCAATGAATCTTTTCTTTAATTGAGAATTTCAATTCTACTGTGATAGTTATTTTTATAAAAAACTAGTAGCCCGGTGCATGAAATTCATGCACATTAAAAGGGAATTAATTAGTGGAAATATTTTAATATTGCTATTTGCCCTTTCTCTATAATAGAAGTGTGAGAGATGAAAGGAAATTAGTAAAATGTATATGAAAATAATATATAAATTTATTAATAAACAGCAACAAAAGGATATAACAACAGAGGCATGATATAAAAACAACAAAAACATGATATGAAAACAACAGTGATGCAAACAATGACTGATAAAGTGATTAAACTTATTCTAATATCTCCCTGTACACCACATTAAGAGTGAAAGCGCTTTCAGAGTGCTTGACTAATTTCCCTTGTGCTGAAGTATTTAGAACTTAAACATCACATGCTTTCCGAACTCTAGAGAAAGCAACATATAACTGACCATGTGCGAAAATGGGTTCAGGTAGGAATATTCCTTCTCTGTCTAGAGTTTGTCCTTGTGCTTTATTAATAGTCATCACAAATGCTGGCATCATGGGAAGCTGTCGTTGAATCAATTTAAATGGAAGGCCAGTGTCAGATGGGGACAAATAATTCTTGGAATCAGAACAACCTCTTTTTTAGTTTGGCAGCATCCATTGAATCGATGGAATCATCACTCAAATATGTGTGAAAATCTCCATTGAGCATGTCCAAAATGTCTTCATTTAATTTATGAGTGTGCTCATTTTTTGGACAAAGAATCACATGTTTAGATATATTTTTAAATATATCTACAGATATACTATTTTCAAAGGTAGCTTCAATAATAGATCCATTACAAATCATTTCATGGGGGATTTCAATAATATCCATTCCTAAATGAAAACTGCTATCAAGTTTGCCATCTCCAAGTTTTACTAACCATTCACTATAAGCAGAATCCTCTGATCTCATATTTGTTGTAAAAGACAACTTTCTGAAACATCCCCAAACATTGCAGTACTTTAAACTCGTTTGTACTATGGCCGATCGCATGTATGCAGTACAATACTGAGACACTGTCGAAAATCCCCTCCAAGCAGGGTGACGCTGGGTGAGTGGGCTGTGCATGCTCTGGCCCCAGCTCTGTGGTGCCCAGGCCAGAGCATGCCCTTCCCCGCCTGCAGTCTGCACCCTAGCCCCACCCCCCGGAGGCATCCCTCACCATCTGGTGAGTCGTCCAAGAGGCAAAGTGTGACAATTAGCCAGTCCACAGGAGGGGCAGCCCAAGGCAACAGGCTTTCCTTGTCCTCCTATCATATCTTAACTTTGATTCCTTCCAGGGGTCGTGAAGAAGTGCCTAAGCCCCACCCATGCACTGGTGAACTTCAGGTACGGAGACACCAGGGTGGTGCCTACCTCCTTCATCACGCCTATCGGGGGCGCCATGCCCTGCCCGCTGCTCCAGGTACTGGCTCCAGCCCCTGTTCCTGAACCCTTTCACATTCCCAGCCCTCTGAGGACAGGCTGCCGTGCTAGGCCCTTCGCTGCACTCTGGTTGGGCTGGAAGAGGAATGGCCCTTTTCTATGACCACTTGCCTAGAGATTTCTTTGTTCATGATCCTGATCTGCTAACTGCCTGGCATATAGCTCAGGACTGCACCGGCCACTTTACAGGCCATAGATGGTCAGGGAAGGGAGTGGCTGAGGCTATTTGTGCTCTTGAAACTATAACTGCAAACTATTTTAAATAGTTTTTCTTAAAAAATATATTTTTATTGATTTCAGAGAGAAAGGGAGAGAGAGATAGAAACATCAATGATAAGAATCATTGATTGGCTGCCTCCTGCATGCCCCCTACTGAGGATTGAACCCACAACCCAGGCATGTACCTGACCGGGAATCAGACCATGACCTCCTGGTTCATAGGTCAATGCTCAACCACTGAGCCACACCAGCCGGGCTAAATAGTTTTGAAGCAAGGGCAGAGGTCATGCTTTCCTTGACAGCCAGGCCAGAGAGTAGCAAGAAAACCCCAGAACTGCAGTGCCGTGGGTTTTGGAGAGCGTGGAGGGAAAGCACCGAGGGAGACACTTGCAGGAGCACCTGGTCGTGTGGCCCCACCTCCCCTGCCAGACCCAGGCGCTTGTCAGCGTACGTCCTTCTGGTGGGATCCTGTCCATCTGACAAGTGCCCAGCAGCTGTGTCCCTGCCCAGGACTTCCTGTCCGCTGGAAGCGATCTCCATGCCCCTTTACCCACGGAGTCCTCCGTGTTTTCCGAGCACCGCGAGCAGGCCTGTGTTCCTCTCCCCTGGGTCTTCATGTGAGGCCCTGCAGGCCCTTCCCACCTGTCCTGGGAGGATGTTTCCAGACCCCTCCCAGGCCCTGCTGCAGTGGGGCTTCCTCAAGCCAATCACTGCATTCCAGGGTGGCCAGTGAGTGCAGGAATTGTGGAACTATTGGCTCTTTCTGAGAAAAAATTATGTATTTGAAATTTAGAACCCTGGGTGTTTTAAAACACGCTTATATTAATACTGTCTAGAAGGCCGCTAAGCCAAGTGTTTTCTATGAAGCATGTTCTCATCTACAGGTTGGAGATTATGTATTTGCCAAGATTGTGACACCCAATGGATTTGACTTCTATGTCCCTGCCATTGTCATAGCACTTCCGAATCCGGATGTGGTCGAAGATAAACTCTACACGGTTTTGAAGTGTAACAACCGGAGAGTAAGTAGAACTGGTTCTGGGAAAGGGCTGTGTCGCCAGCAGGAGCCGCTCCCTCACCCCCTCTCTGCGGGCCGCACCTAGCTCTTTCCTGGCCCTGCCAGGTGTCCTGAAGAAATGGTTTCCCAGCTGCATCTACTCCCCCTGTGGTTTGGATTCTGCCCACTCAACACACAAAAGCTGCCCTTACTACTGGAGCCACGGCCTCCCTGCTCCTCACGGGATGGCCTTTTGGGCTCCCGTTCTGCCTCCTGCCTGGGAGCTCCCTTGGCTTCATCAGGTCCTTCTTGTCCTTACAGCTCTCGCTCTCGCTCTCGCTAGTGCTCAGGAAGCTCCTGCCTGGTGCTCCCCTGCCGTCCTCCCAATGGATCTGTCCTAAACGTTTCAGAAAACATCCATATCAGTTATGAATCTGATGATGTCATTTGCCTGCCTGATGTCCCCTCCCCTCCCCACCCCCACACACTTTTCATCAACCTCAAGAAAAAGTGCAGCTTTGGGGATGTGAAGTACAGCACAGGGAGCATCGTCAGTAATATTATAGTAACTCTGTACGGTGCCAGGTGGGGACTGGAAACATCGGGGTCACTCTATAAAGTGCAGGATTGTCTGCCACTATGCTGTACGCCTGAAACTACTACAAAATAATATTAAATGTAAACACTAACTGAAAATTTTTAAAAGAAGGAAAGAAAAGAAAGGAAGAAAGGGAAAAAAGGAAAAAGGGGGAAAAAAAAGCGGGGCTCGACCGACACGTATCTGGCTGCCCTGTGAGCTGGAACACAGCGGCCTTTCCTGCCCCTGGGCTTCCGCTCCTGGACGGCCTTCCATCTTCTTTCCACAAAGCAGCCTCTGCCTCGTTGTGCCCCCCTGCTGAGGCCCTCGGGGGCGGGGGGGGGGGGGTCCCGCCCACTGTCCTCCCTCTTCCCACACCGGCTTCCTTGCCAGCCAGCTCCCACCTCCTTCAGTGCAGGAGCTGTGGCCTGGGCACCTTTGCACCATGACAGCCCGTGGGGAAGAGAAGGTTCTCACAATTGCTTTTCAAATTGTTTGAAGAAATGATGTTTCTAATAGGAATAACTTTGCTTGGATGGACTACTTACTATGCTCGGAAAAGAGACTGGTGAGCAAACAGGAGCAAATGGAATCACAGACGCTAACTTGTTTAGGCCTTAGTATGTGCCACAGGTGCTGCTCCAAGTGCGTGGCCCGCAGCGGACCGCTGAGAGCCCAGAACACTGTGATGTGGGACCAGTCGCCCTATCTTCGGACAAGGAAATCGAAGCAGAGAGGTCATCACACACGGGCGTAGAACAGGCAGGCACAAGGAGGTCTGGCGCTCAGGCTGCACGCTTGCCCTCTGCGTCTGCCTGCTGCTATGCAGAATGAAACATCCAGTCAATTCTGGATTGAAGACCGTGAGCAAACAGCAACTGAGCCAGTGGGCCCAGAGGCACTGAAAGCAACCTGACAGACAAGGAGGAGAAAGGGTGCCTTCTCCCCAGCCTGAGAGAAACGGGCTTTCCTGGGGCTGTTCGACGACAGCACAGGGGCCGCCAGAAGGGCACTGGCTGGCGCTGCTGTGGGATGTCTCGCAGGCAGGAAAGGAGGAAGCAAATCCAGGGATGACTGAAGAGACCTCCCGGCACATCCCCAGGGTGTGGCATGGTCAGGGCATGGACGCTGAAAACAGCTCTGACGGAGATGCTGGGAGACTTATGGGGCTGACGGTCAGCACTCATCAAGGGGCGGTGGTGACAGCTTATAAGCCCAGGAAAGGGATGGCCAAGGCCGAAATAAAGATAGGACGGTGGTTATGTGAGAGGATGTGTGTGTGTGTGTGCATGGCTGGACTTGGCAAATGATCCAGGGCATGGAGAATGACAGAGAGGACTCAACAATGACTTTTATTCAGCATGTAATTATCAAGTGAGGCTCTGTATCTAAACCGCACTCTTAAGTATCACTCTAAATAGGATAATGGCTAGTCGCTATTACAATGGGCTGAGCTGGAATAAAATTGCATCTGAACTGTGGACATCTCTCAGTTACTCCTTTGTGTTATTGCAGGAATTTTGCCCACGAAATGCACTTATAAAGATCAGCCAGAACAAGTATGCTCTCTCTTGCTCTCATATAAAGTCACCCCCAATTCAGGAGGATCCCAAAGTGTAAGTGGACCCCACTTTTTACTTCCTGAATTTTATTCATAACTTTGCACCTATAATCAGTTTCTAGGTTGAGATTCATGATCTCTAAGAACTCCGGAGGAAGCAGAGGTGGGCAACTTATTGCTTAAACTGTGGTTCCATGGTTATTCTTTATTCAGTGTCACACTTTTTACCTCCAGGTTATTTGTCTATCTGGTTCTAATCTCAAATCTAACACTATTTTGCTGACCTTTCAGAAAAGCATTCTGACTTCTGTCATGAAGATGAAGGAATTATTCTCCTTTTATTTGCAAGGATTCAAGGCATTCTTTCTCCCCAGCCCTTGGCAACCACCGTCCTACTTCCTGTCTCCATGATTTTGACTACTGTGGGAACCTCACATAAGTGGAGTCATACAGTAGTTGTCCTTCTGTGACTAGCTCGTTTCACTTAGCACAGTGCCCTCATGGTTCATCCATGTTGAAGCAAATGCTAGACTTCCTTTCCTTTTTAAGGCTGAACAAATGTCCCATTGTATGTGTAAACCATATTTTGTTTACCCCTCTCTCTGTCTCTGAGCACTTGGGTTGCTTTCACCTCATGGCTATTGTGAGTAAAACCGCTATGAACAGGGGAGGCCCTGCTTTCATTCTGTGAGTATATAACCAGAAGTGGAATTGCCGGTCACATGGTAGTTCTACTTTTAACATTTTGAGGGACTGTCTACTGCTTTCCACAGCAGCTGCTCCATTTTACATTCCCACCAGCAGTGCACAGGGTTCCAGTTTCTCTATGTCCTGGCCAGGACTTGTTATTTTTTAGTTTTATTTATTTTCTTTTCAATAATAACTATCCTAATGGGTATGAACTAGTCAAGCCAGTTTTTCATCTTTCTTGGAAACTACCTCCAGAGTTTTTGAGCTTGTCTTTGAAAAGTATCACATGTGGTAAATCTTGCTCCTTTGAAGAGGGATTTGATCGATGGAATTTTCTGTTTAGAAATAACTAAAAATTTTTCCCATCCTATTAACTTTTTCTTGACAATTTCCAAAAGGATCTGAAAGCAGCCATAGTCAAAGTTTTTTAGAATGAAGGCTGGTGGTCAAGGTGGCAGATGCTGATTATGGGAACAAAATATGGTTTAACAAAATATGGTCTTAACTTACCCTGAAGGCTCTGAAAAAGCCAGTTCTCAAATGGTGTGCCATGCTGGCATGGCTGAATGAAGTCAAGGTATTTGTTCCCAAGTTGCCTTCTTTGAAAGACATTTCTGGATAAATAAATTGCCCAGTATATTTCCTCTGTGTTTTTTGGTACCTTTTGACCAACAAACACCTCTCCATTTCCCCCACCCTGGCAACGACCACTAGATCATGCAGTATTTGTCTTTTTCTAACACATTTCACTTAACAAAATACCCTCAAGTTCCATTCAAGTGGTTGCAAGTTGTAAGATTTCTTTCATTACTGCTGAATAATATATGTATGTGTGAGTGTGTGTGTGTATGTGTGTGTATGTGTATTCATTCATTCATCGATGGACACTTAGGTTGCTCCCATGTCTTGGCTACTATAAATAATTCTGCCATGAACATAAGAGTGCAGATATCTCTTCAAGATAGTGATTTCATTTTCTTTGCATAAATACCCAAGTGGAATTGCTGGGTCATAAGACAGTTCCATTTTTTTTAATACTAACATTTACTATTTATTTATTTATTTATTTAAATTCTCCCCCAAGAATATTTTCCCATTAATTTTTAGAGAGAGTGGAAGAGAGAGGGAAAGAAAGAGAAATATCGATGTGAGAGAAACACATTGACTGGTTGCCTCCTACACACACCCCGACCAGGGCCCAGGCCAGGGAGGAGCTTGCAACCGAGGTACGTGCCCTTGATGGGAATGGAATCCGGAACCCTTTGGTTCACATTCTGATGCTCTATCCACTGAGCCAAACCAGCTAGGGCATGGCAGTTCCATTTTTAATTTTGGGGGATGCTCTATACTGTTTTCCATGGTGGCTGCACCAATTTACATTCCCACCAACAGTGCACGAGGGTTCCCTTTTCTCCACATCCTCGCCCACATCTGTTACCTCTCGGCTTGGATCTCTCTGTAGACACAGCAGCCGTGGAGGCTGTGGTGACCCCGATTCTGTCTCTCTAGGGAAGACGTGGGCATGAAGAACTCAAGCTTACTTACATGGCCAGTCAGGGAAGCTGGCACCACCGACCTCCGGGAGCTGAGACAGGAGAACCTTAGAAGAAAGAAAAAGAAACCCGCCAAGAGGCTGCCTCTGCAGGAGGCGGTGTCCTCGGATTCAGACGACCCTTGCCATGGCAACAGGTCCCAAGAATCCTACCCCTGGAGACACCCCGAGCCCAAGGTGGGAGGGGGGCGACATTGTTTATCTCCAGAACACCCAGAAATCTCTCAAGAGTGAGATCACCCCCCAGTTTCTGGGCCAGTTTAGGTCTCAGTACAGCCAAAGCCCTAATACCTTAAGTAATGCTGACACCACTTCCCCAGAGGAGGGTCGAGGCGCAGGGTTTAGGAGTCAGCCAGCGGAGTCATCTCTGCTTCACCTCCACCTGAGCAGCCCCGCCCTGCACTCATAGAGCCTTCCACAGCAACAAAGGGCTGAGGATTGCCGCCAGGAGACATTAAAGCAGTATAGTAGCAGCTATGGTTAAGAGAGCCAGCGTTCCTCCGGGCCCGCCCAGACCTCAGCCCTGACACTGTGGACCTAGCCCCTCTGCTGAGGTAAGGCCGCCGCCTGCATTCCACCCCGCTGCCCCTGTCTGTAACCAGGTAGACTTCTCTGCCTCCCCCACCGGGATCTCCGACCTATCGGGGCTTGTTGGTTTTGGCTTTTCATTTCTTTGTCCTGTTCCTTCCCCTGTCCTTACAAAAATACGCTCAATCTTCAGGACTCTCCACACCCGGAAGTTTAATCTGATAGACTACTGTGGTAGCATTTTCAAAAATTTTAGAAGTTAGTTATAATCCAAGCCTGAAGTCTTGTTTTAAACTGAGTATCTCATATGAATTAGGGATTTTTATCATTTAATATTAGGACTGAAATTAAGACTTAATAACTTGTATGAGAGCTACAAGACTGAACATTTCCTATTTTATTGTTTTTATTGAGCCCTTCCTAATTGTTTTTGTCTGTAGTCTGTTGTAGGTACCTCTAATTGAGCGTGGAACCAGAATAAAAACTTACATTGGAAACATTTCAAAGTTACTGGATTATGAGATATTGCTTTCTTTGAACACATTTTAGCAATAACATACAAAAGTATTCACCCCTATTCATTAATTTCTTCATAAAATTAGTTTTAAGTAATTTAAAAAATGAAAAAGCTCATTCAAATCACTACTAGTCAATAATAGCTTTGGGGCTAGATAACCATACGATACAGATTATTAATAAGACAAATATTGGATGCTTTTTGCAAAAGCGTAGGCAGCATTCCAATACTCTAAAAATTTACAACATAATTAAAAGTGATACTCACATTCCAGAAAGCTAAAAATCACCAAGGTATGGCAAAGAAATTAAAAGAGGAATCCACTTCCAAAAATGTGTTAGAAAAGGGACATGAGCTCAGCATCAGGCCAAAAGTAGGAATGCAATGAGGAAGGAATTATGGAAATGGACCAGAACAAGGCAGGGAGTTGTGGGAGGCGTACTGCCACCCAGAACCTGGAGTTTCTCCCAGGCAGGAAGGCTGTGGAGCCCAGTAGAGAACGGGTGGGGCAGGGCAGAAGCCATTCATTCAGTCGCTGTAATCATCATGCCACCTGCAGGCCTGCACGCATCCATGTGGGCCATTGTGCATCCATGTGGGCCTGCGTACGTCCATGTAGGCCTGCCTGAACTCCTGTGGGCCAGCATGCATCCATGTGGGACTGCGTTCATCCATGTGGGCCTGTGTGCATCCATGTGGGCCTGCATGTACTCATGTGGTCAGTGTGCCTCCATGTGGGCTGGTGTGCACTCATGTGGGCCAGCGTGCACCAATGTGGGCCGATGTGCACTCATTTAATTATTCAACAAGCAACTGAGTGCTTGTGTCAGGCTCCAGGGAGACCTCTGACTTCTGGAAGGTGGGCACCTTCTATCTATTCTACCTTTCTTCATCTCCACAGCTATCTATTCTACCTTTCTTCATCTCCACAGAACTGCAGGGATGAAGGACAGTGGGACAAAGACACATGATAATAGTTTGTTAGTAAATCTTCACAGAGCATGGTGTACTCAGTGACATTAAGTGACATGTGCTGTCCTTTGTTGATAATGCCCAGCCAATGTGCTGGGGGAAATTGCAATAACAACGGTGTATTTGCACTTCCAGCCAATATTTTTTAAAATATATTTTTATTGATTTTAGAGAAGAAGGGAGAGAGAGATAGAAACATCAGTGATGAGAGAGAATCATTGATTGGCTGCCTCCTGCACATCCCCTATTAGGGATTGAGCCTGCAACCCAGGCATGTGCCCTTGACTGGAATTGAACCTGGGACACTTCAGTCTGCAGGCCAATGCTCAATCCACTGAGCCAAACCAGCTAGGGCAACTTCCAGCCAATACTGAATAACAAATTGAATCCTCCTCCCCCACCAGAAAGAAATTAGAACCTGACAAAATGTATTTAACAGCTGTTTCCAAAACATTGGGCACAGGCAAAGATCTCTGAGAAACAAAGACGGCAAGAGAGATGCTAGGCCAGTGGTTCTCAACCTTCCTAATGCCATGACCCTTTAATACAGCTCCTCATGTTGTGGTGACCCCAACCATAAAATTATTTTCGTTGCTACTCCATAACTGTAATTTTGCTACTGTTATGAATCATAATGTAAATATCTGATATGCAGGATGCATTTTCATTGTTACAAATTGAACATAATTAAAGCGTAGTGATTAATCACAAAAACAATATGTAATTATATATGTGTTTTCCTATGGTCTTAGGCGACCCTTGTGAAAGGGTCGTTCAACCCCCAAAGGGGTCACGACCCACAGGTTGAGAACCGCTGTGCTAGGCTGTGGCTTGTGCATCTGTATGCACTGCCTCAGGTAATTCCTGTTTGACTGTCACTGAACAAATGTGCATCTTTAGCACGTGCCAGAAATAACAAAAGGGGTTCAAGCTGTAAAAATAATCATAATCGCTATGTGTCCAGATTTGATGGCCACCTTGTGTAATTGGCACAGAACTATGTGGAATGGGTATAGGGTTACTCCCTGAAAGAGAGAAGGCACTCTTATCAGACACAAAGGAACAGACATTCAAGAAGAGACTGGATGACCTCTTGAGTGGTGTATAAAGATCCATGCATCAAGTGACCGAGTCACCAACATTGCCTCTTAAGTCCCTTTTCAACTCCAGGAGTCAATGGATCAATGACACAGTCCATTATCAGCTCAGAGCATTTCCACGTAGATGTACAGTGGTCCTTAAAAAAGGGGAAGGGAGGGAGGAGTTATGGCCAACACAATTAAACAAATGAAATTAAAAAAGAAGTAAAATTATATTTGCATGTGATAAAAGTGTACCTCAAAAACCTGAAAGAATCTATGATAGTGCTAATTCATACAATAAAAATAACTCAGAAGGTGGCAGGATAGAAATTTAATATACAGTAATCAATAGCTTTCATGCATACAAATAATGATAGAGAAAACCTCATCTATAATAGCCACAAAGAAAATGTAGTCAATTTTCATTATTCTTGGCAGTTCTGTTCTCCCAAGTCCTATGTAACACTGAATTCGGCAAATATCAGGTCATGGGCCTCAGGAGAACAGGTTAGATGCCTGAAGGCCTCTGGTCACATCATTTCCACCAGTGGATCAATATGTGACCTTGGTTGTGTGTTTCTGTTTAAAGGCACCTCATTTTATTAATATACATACTCATATGTATTGTTAACTCATTAACATAGAACTCATGGCCAGTAGCACTGTGACTCATGCCTGAATGAAGCTCATCTAACACGACACTTCTGGGTGGCACCTCACAGCCTCTTGGCACAGAACACTAGGTGGCACTTCAACACAACCCATGAGGCCAGTGAGACAGCAACCTCCACAGGAAGCACTCAGTATGCCACTAAAGAAAAGGACAGTGTTTGACACAAAGAGCTGAAAGAAGAAGGCAGAAAGGCCAGTCAGTTTTCAACAGTCTGAGCATATGGATATCTGCAAAACGCCTTGACTAGTTAAATTTTTTCCTTTTAACATTTATTGAAAGTATTACATAGGTCCTCCTCTTCCCCTCATTAACCTCTTCCAGCCTGCTCCCATCTTTGCCCCCGACCCCAGGCCCTCACCACCCCATGTGTCCACAGGTTATGCATACATGTACACAAGTTCATTGGTTGATCTCTTCCCACCCTCCCTCCCCTGCCTTCCCTCTGAGGTTCAACAGTCCGCTCATGCTTCTATGACTGGGTCTATTGTTATCATCAGTTGATTTGGTTCACTAGGTTCTACATATGAGTGAGATCATGTGGTACTTGTCTTTCTTTGACTGGCTTATCTCATTCAGCATAATACTCTCCAGGTCCATCCATTCTGTTGAAAATGGTAAGAATCCTTTTCTTTATTGCCATGTAGTTCCATTGTGTAAATGTACTGTAGTTTTTTTATCCACTCATTTGCTGATGGGCAGTTAGACTGTTTCCAAATCTTAGCTATTGTAAATTGTGCTGCTATGAACATAGGGGTGCATATATCCTTTCTGACTGGTGTTTCTGATTTCTTTGGATATATTCCTAGAAGTGGGATGACTGGACCAAATGGGAGTTCCATTTTTAATTTTTTTAGGAAACTCCATACTATTTTCCACAGTGGCTGTACCAGTCTGCATTCCCACCAGCAGTGTGCCAGGGTTCCCTTTTTCTCCACAACCTAATCAACACTTGTCATTGGTTGATTTGTTGATGGTAGGCATTCTGAGAGGTGTGACCTTAAGAACCAGCTCTGGGGCCAGCCTAGCCCTATGGTGGTGGCCTCCTCTCCTGCCCACTACTCCTCCCTTCTTGTGGAAATTAAATGAATTGACAAGTGCTTTGCACAGTGTGTGGCAGAGTGCGAACCTGTTGACTCATTACCTCCAGGGCTCGGGTTTTCCCCGCCTCTCTCTCTAATTAACAAGCAGGGCTCATCCGTATAGGATTGAAATCTATGAAAAGAGAAAGCCTTAGCTCTCCAAAATCACACAGCTATTGGTCTGTCTGATAGTGATAAAAAATTCTGTGCTATCTTTGTAATAGGCTGGAGGCATAGCCCAAACCTGTTGAGCTCACTGGGGAACTCAGGGAACATGGCAGGGTAGATCTGGCTAGAAAGATAGTGGGGACCTGACCCCACAAGGTGGTCATTGGTGAATAGCAAACTGGCCATTTAGTCTTGAGCAAGCTACTCCCCACTCCGGGCCTCCATTTTCTTCTCTCTTCAGGGGGCAGGTGTGAGGAGTGGTCAGGCCCATGAGAGGAGCTGCTGCCTTCAGTGACTCCTGAGAACCTCCCAGGCTGTCCTCCTCCAACCTCTCCCCCATTCTTCCTCCACCACCAGACTAGCAGCGGGGTAACCAGGGGCTTACACAATTCACAGAGAAAGTGAGCTCGCACAGGGCAGGAGAAGATGGCGGAGATACCATCACCAAGGAGCGGGGAAAGCTGGTGTGGGAAGGGGTGGAAGAGAAGTGAAAAGGAGGGAGAGAAATGAGCAAGAAAAGATAAAAGACTGAAACTTAAAAATGGAAGGAATGAAAGAAAAGGAGGAAGAGGCAGAAGAAAAAAGATAAATTCCTTTTGTCAACTGATGGTCCATGATCGTTGGCGCCAACAAGAATCTGCTATTTGGGGTGCGGTGAAGAAGGAACCTCTAGTCAGTGCAAAACAGCTCAATTGTGATCCAGCACAGCTGTGACAAGAGCAGGCTGTGCAACAACTCAACTGTGAGAAAGCACAGCTGTGAAAACAGCAGGGGCTGTGAAAACAACAGGCTGTGGAACAGCTCAATTGTGAGAATACAACAAAAAAAGCACAGCTGTGAGGAAGCCCTGAGGCCAGGCCACTCTGGCTAGACAGCTCTGCACTGGCCGCTCCTCCTCGGTCAGTCTGCAGTGGTCTGCCCCACTCTGCTCTGGTGAGACATCAGTTTTCAGTTCAGCCCGGGATGTGCAGTCTCCTAAAGAAAGGTAAAGTGCCCTCTTAGACCCGTGGTTCTCAACCTTGGCTGCACATTAGAATCACCTGGGAATCTTCTTAAAATCCCGATTTCTGGGTCTCATCCTCCGGAAATTCTGTTTCCTTGTTATGGAGTGAGGCCACAACATTAGTAACAAACAGAATTTCCAGAGGATGAGGCTCAGAAATCAGGATTTTAACACGTTGTTTGTGGGTAGGTAGTTTTTATCGCGCGCCATAGGGGAGCTGGCTTATCTATATATATAAAAGTCTAAGTGACGGGCAATGACCACCAGGGGGCAGATGCTCAATGCAGGAGCTGCCACGCTGCAGTGACTTGGCAGCAGCGGTTCTCAGGTGACACACCTGGAACCAGAGAGGAGGGAACCCGATTCCAGGATGCGTCACCCAAGAACTGCCCTCTCACAATCCAGGACCCCTCAGGGGATGTCAGAGAGTCGGTTTCAGCCCAATCCTTGCAGGCTAGTCTGAGGGACCCCACCGGTGCACAACTCAGTGAACCGGGCCTCTAGGCTATATATATAAAAGGCTAAGCAATTATCCAACCATCCAACCGGCCAGTAGGTATGACGTGCACTGACCACCAAGGTCTGATGCCCAATGCAGAAGCTGCCGAGCTGCCGTGACTTGGCAGCAGCAGTTCTCGGGTGACACATCCCGGAACCAGAAAGGACGGAGCCCAATCCCCGCAGACCAGGCTTATGGACACCACCTGCTGAGGGACCCTGCTCACTCCAAATATGCCCTTCGAACTGATGTGCCGCCCCAGGTGTGGGCAGCCAGGGAGGGACCATGGGAGGTTGGCTCCAGGGCATGTCCGGCCTGTCTCACCCAGTCCAGCCCGGCCAGCCACCTTCTAATGACTTTCCTTTCAATGTGCACAAATCCGTGTACTGGGCCTCTAGTATAGACACAAGTCCCAATCCTGGTCCCTGATTGGTTCATCCTTATGCAAATGAGGACTCCAAATCCTCAAAGTTTATTGGTCCAAAGGCATTGTCCTCATTGGATAGAATAGAGCTGCTCTGGTTGGTCAAAACTGTGTATCTCTGATTGGATGGGGAAAGTCTCAGTTCTATTGGCTGGAATAGGATTCTAGGAACTTCTTTATAAGGGCTGCGCAGATGACAGGGACACAGTGCAGGCAGGCAGTTCAGTGCAGGCTTCCCCGTAAAGTGCAGTTTGTGTGAGAGGCCCCTGTGGGGAAATGGCTGCTCGGCTCTGGGTTTGTTTTGTTTTGTTTTGTTTTGTTTGAGCCCAGTTAGCAACTGGGAACCCTTCTTAGTAAATATCTTCTTTCTCAGGGTCCACACTTTCTGTAGCCACTTGGGAAAAAATTAGAATTAAATAGGAAAGAAAAATTCAAAAGCTACAGTCCACAACGGGTCAAATGGAAATAGGAAATACCCTTATCTCCTCTAAAATATATTATTCATTGCTCTGTGTCACTGCGGATGTGTGTGCTGTGTCCACTCGTGGATAAGTGGGATACCCTTGCATGATTTAAACATCAGATCTTGTGAAGAATGAGCTGGGTGACATCATTCCAGAGGGTCTGAATCACTTCCCCTGGAAAGCCTTCCTCTGCCACGACTTCTTGTTGTGACATCAGGGTCAAAACAAACCCTGTTCCCTTCATCAGCAGCTCTCAACACCCTAGTGCACGGGGCCGTATGTAAGTTAGACCTGGTCCCGTGCCCCTGAGAATTTTCATGTCCAGCAATGAGAGAGGCATGATAACCAGCATCTGTGGGAGGAGAAACAGGTGGCTGTAGGGAGAAATGACGGCCTTCCCCACTGAAACCTGAGCATTGCTTTCTCAAGGCACTTGAGCATGCACCGTCCCCGTTATCTATGCTGTGGAGGGAATCCCCCTCCTCCCCAGTTGCATCCCTGGAGCTTGGTGCCCAAAGCCAGGACTCACACATTTAGCAGGTACACGCTGAGCTGCTATTATGCGCCAGGCTTTATTCTGGGCACTAGGAGGTATAGCAATGAACAAAGGAGACAAAGACCTCTGTCCTCATGGTGCTTACAGACTATGGAGGTGACAGAAAGCAAATAAATAAAATATACAGCATGTCAGATAGAAATAAGTCCTGTGGAGAAAAATAAAGCAGGAAAGGGAGACAGTGTGTGTGGGTGGGATGGCATAGGGCCTTGAAATTTTGAGCAGGGTATTCAGGAAATGCCTTCTTGAGAAAGTAATATATGAGCAAAGACATGCAGGGGGTGCGGGAGGGAGCCACATGGATAACTATGCCAGACAGAGGGAAGGTCAGGTGCAAAGGCCCTCATTGCTGACCAACAGTGCAGCCACCAGAAATAGCCTGCGAGTCCTCTCCTGCGTCAGTGTCATTGCAGCATCCTCTGCGTCGCTTCACACCCTGCTCACTGTAAGGAAGAAATGCTTAAAGTAATTATGCAGAGCAGGTATTAAAATTTGGAGCCCAGAGGAGATGAACTGATAACTGAGATGGCGTGTTTCAAGAATGGGGCGTCGTAGGCAATCCAGTATTCTGTTAGCGGACCTCAAGATAAAAACGAAGTGGGTACCTTTTTTTTTTTTTAACAGATGAGGCACTTGTGCCCCACATTAAATTGCTCAAAGTTACAGAGCTTTTAAGTGAAATTGTCTAGACTTTATATCAAAATAAGCCCAATTGTATTAAAAAGTTAATTTTAAGAAAAAACATACAAACCATAAAAAAAGAGTAGACATCATATATGTAGTGGAATCATGCATTCTAGGCTTTCAATGAATTGAATGAATCTCAGTGGGAAATGTTTGCAAGTCTCTAGAATAAATATTACCATAACTCAAATAAAAAGGCAGACAGACTGGGGGAAATAATTTCATCAAATATACTAGGGAAAAATCTCTATCTGTGTTGCACAGAAGCTCATGAAAACTGAAGGGAAAACCATCAACTTTCATGTAAATGGGCAAAGGGCATGAATAGATGATGAACAAAGAGAAAACACAATAAACAGACATAAGAAAAGGTCTGACTGATATGCAAATTAAAACTGTAATGGGTAGAGTTTATGCATGAAATTTTCAAAATAAAATAAAAATCTGGTGAAAAAGAGATGGTAGAACTGACAAATAGATGACAATAGAAATTGCTAAAACTTCTCTTGAATTCAGATGTCATATTCCTGAAATAATCCTACTTCTGGGAATATAACCCAAGGAAATAGTTACAGAAAATAGAAAAAGGTTCTATGCATGTGTTTAGGGCAGTCATTTAAAGGATTGAAAAGTGGGAGGTAACTTAAATGTACATTAAACGGTCAGCAATAGTGTAAATCATTCTATTAATTATGTAATCCATTTGCCTATGATCATGGCCAGTAAATAAATGACCTGGCTGTGACCAAAAATTATTAGAAACTAATGAAGCAAGATAGGCTACTTCTCAAGATATAACAATTAAAAGCAGAATAAAAAACTGTATTTATGTGTGAAAGAGAATAATATGGGCATGTGCAGAAAAATAAAAAAGGAACGTAAAATGTAGAATTGGTTGATTAAGTTGATTTTAAAGTTTATTATTAATATACTATTGCTTATGCAATCCTTTTTAAAATGCGGCATTTAAAATGGAAATAAGCCAGGTATGTTGACAAGAGCCGCGCTGAGCAAGGCTCCCCTCTTTTCTACATGGTTCATGTCTATTAAGTCAGCATTTTTTCTCATTAGCTTTTCTCTTGTTGTTGTGGAGACACATCCCCCTGAAGCTTCCGTCCTGTTGAAGGAGGCCTGCTCAGCCCGCTCTCCTCTCCCTGTGCCTGGGCAGCTGAATTAAAGGGCCCTAGTGTAACCTTTTACATTTGTTCTGTTACATTTGTCTTGGTCTATACTTCATCCCACCATGAAAGGCTCTCTTGATTTTTTGGCTCCTGACCTACACCCTTTTTTGCCATGTTTCCCGAGTGGATGCTAGTTGGCCATCCTATGCACAGTGAAATATATAGGAGAGTCCACCCTTACCCAAGGCCCTGATGGAAATGTTGGCCGAGCCGTACTGAGCCCGGGACACGTCATGTCTATCCAGGAGCCCCTTTGATGACATCATGCTACAATCCACGAAAATAGTCCAGCGAGCAGCACACACGGGCTGGCTTTGACGATGAGCACAAGTTCTTTTGTAGGTAAAATGAGCTTTAGGCTCAGAGAGGAGCTCAGGTGACCTTCCTGGACCAGGCTCTGGCTAGGGTCCATTGTGACCTCAGTGTTCACTGTCGGTCCCCTAGGCCCTGGGCCCCTCCGATGACACCTCTGCCATGGCGTCTGCAGCGTCCACCCTCCTGGTCTCCAGATCATCAGATGTTCTCAGTCTTCCTTACAGACTGTTCACTGGGTTCTTATCTGTACTCTGTATCCTGGAGTCACCTCCATTTTAAAAGAAATCAAAGATTGAAAGTGGAGGGACGGTGGGATCCCAGGCATTGCAGTTGGTCAGGTACGAGACTGGATGGAGTGGGAAGGGGGCACTAAAAGGGAGGCTTCCGGGGGACAAGGTAGATTAGGTCCCAAGGCACCAAGCTCAAGCTCTTAATGATGGTCGGATAGAATTTATAACTCTTCAAATCTCATTAATTTTCCTTCTATTCTTCCAACTGCCAGGTAGGTGAGGGAAATAGAGGCTGTCGCCTCCATGCCTGGGGAGGAAGCAGCAAAGAGGGCCTGGAAAACTGGGAACAACAGTTTCTCCTCATCCCCGCCTGCCTTCCCCCAGATGCCTTTGCGCTGACAGAGAATTCTTGCTGGGAACCTGATGCAGCCTTGCTGCTCACATGAACCTTGCCTACCTCTGCATAAATGTTTTATTTCTCAAAGGCCATTCCGACAAATTGCCTTATCATTTGCCAAGGATCTAGACCCTCTGCGGGAGATGGACCATTTCCTGCTTCTCATCTGCTAGTCTGGTTTATCGCCTTACGGATTACCTGCTCTTTAACACACTGCACACCATCTGGTCCCAGCAGAAAGGCTAGCTCACTGGCCACCCATGGCAGCGTGTATGCCTTTTAACCCTAACCTATAAACGCCAGGCCCGGCATATCTGAAATTTGTTTGGGCAAATTTTACATCATTAGAATAGCAAGCATTTGGCTTCTTGCCTCAATTTTTTAAATCAAAAAGTATATTTTGCACCAAGAATAAATAAAAAAATATATATTTGCACAGTGAAAATAAAAGAACTATAGCTACAATCAATATCAATGAATCTTAATATTGATTGGGGAAAAGCAAGTCCTAGAAGACTTACATAGACCATAATCCCATTTTCTAAACTTTAAAAACAAGATTACATATCACTGGGGAGTTAGTTCCCTAAGCCATATCTGTGCATGCTCACGCTGGGATGCAATCCCTCTGGGATTGGCTAGTATTCACCCT
>NW_006297281.1:607625-613451 GCF_000327345.1 Myotis davidii | reverse complement strand
GGGTGTGGAACTGTAATCACCAGGCCCCCTGGTTCCAGCTTCCTCCGCTCCTGATGGCTGGATGCCACTTTTCCCCCCACAGACCCCTCTTCATTTCCTTAGCAAGTCCCACTAAGGCTGAAGCAACCAGGGACTCACCTAGTCCTCCCCCTTCTCCCAGTCTCACCTGCCCCCTCAGAGCGAGAAAATGGTGCCTTCTCCATAGCTCCCTTCTCTCTGTGGTCTCCCTATTCTGGCACAGGTTCTGCGTTTCGGCAGGTCCCTTTGCTGGGTTTCTTGGTGCCATGGACCTGTTAGGACATCCCACTAACTCATTTGGGGTTGCCTGCGATCCTTGTGTCCTGCGTCTTGACGAAGGATGGCTGTCCCTTCCCACACTGTCCCATACACACCTGGTTGTGTGAAGCCTGAGCAACAGGTCCGCTGAGGCCACCCCACTCAGTGAGTCTTTTGCCAAATCTGGACCCTCATCCTGGCAGCCCAGAATCTTGCTGCTGGATGCTTTTGGCAGGCAAATTCACAGATACATTCCCTCCAGGACTTGCTGCTGACTTCTAGTCTAAGTTTATCTGTTTCCACGTTTCAGAACCAAAATTTTTCAGTGATAGCTACTGCCACACGCATCATTTCCTGAGGGCCAGCAATGTGCCTGATCCCACGCTGGGCGCTCTACCTCATTCATCAGACTCGGTGCATGTCAGCAGTTCGTGGTCAGCTTTGTAGGGTCTTGTTAATCCACCCACACCCCAGATCTTAGGAACGGTCTGTATTTCAAAAACAAAAACCCAAAGGGATTTCTTATTTTTAGGGTTATGCCTTCGATTGTCTCCTATTAACGACTACTTTCTCCAGAATCAGCTCTGAAATGTTTCTGGGCAACAGATAATAACCATCTGCTTCCAGTCTTCCCTGAGGACAAGCCAACAGGAGGCAGCTTTCATTTGTGTCATAAATTACAGGGGCAGCAGGAAACAGCACTTCCTGACAAGGAGGCTGTAAACAATTGCAGGGTACTGCCCCCCGGAGGCTCTCTGGATTAGGGAACCGAAGGGTCTGGATGACGCATGGTCGCAGGAGTTATCTTTTCTCTTGCGTTACATGCATCTCAGGTTTCTCCCAGGAAGCAAAAGGTAAAGCAAGAACTCTCCCCTCCTCCAGCTTGCCGGCTTGGACTTGGTTGTGTTGATCCCTCACCTCCTTCCTGGGCTCTCCCGCGAGCAGAGCCGCTGGCTCTGAATGATGAAGCCTCGCTTGCCTTTGGGGGCCGGTTTTCTAGGTTTTGCTGCTCCTCTTTAAGACGTGTGTGTTATTCTAAGTTTTTATTTCTCCGTTGAGTAGTATACACTTATCTCTTCCTTCAACTGCTGCATGAACTTGAAAACTTAATCGGACACTTTTATAGATGTGTTCTGGAAACGCCACGGGAACCTGCAGCAAGAGGCTTCCAGATCTCGTCCCAGACAAGAACACTGGGCTCCTGCTGGGACCCGCCCCTCCATCCATGGTCAGGGGGTGGGAGACGCGCGCCCTCGGACACCTGCCTCCTGTCAGGCAGGTGAGGAACGTGAAGCCTTTGTCCAATAAAGCCACCTTCTCCCAGAAGCGCTCACGTCCCTGTGGCTTCCGCGGAGGGCGGCGACTGCTATCTGGTTGGTGGGTTTTGATTTTTCGTCCAGGGAATCAGGTACTGTCTGTTACAATAAAAGGGAACAAAAACTCTGCAAGGAGAACACACCACATCCCTCAGAGATTTGTGTCCACACGCTCCCCGCGACAGTAACAAGTTTAAGGGGTTGGACATCCTCACCCTTAAACTCCAAGCTCCCAGGTCTGCACTGTATCCTCATCCTCACCCCGTGCGGATGACGCGCTGGTGAACCCTCCCAGGGCGGAGGCTGAGGCTTGTGGTTAGGAGAGAGTCCAGAGTTACGGGCGGACTTTCCGGCCTCACCCCCTCTTCCCTCTCCCCTCGGAGGGGATGGCGACGTGACCCAGCGACTCCTGCCTCTTCCGGGACCGCCTTAGAGGAGCCTCACCTGACCTTCCCGGAGGGAGGCCCCAAGCTCCCTGTGCAGAGCGCAGAGCGCAGAGCGGGGTCCCGACCGAGCGGGAGGAGTGGGACCAGGCTGCTGCCCACACGCGGAGGGAGCCAGGAGGAGACGCTGCGCAGGGTAGGCGCGCCGCGGGAGCTCAAACTTGGGTGGGTAAGGATTTAGGGGTTCCTGAGCTGGGAGTGCTGGGGCGTGAGAGGCAGATTTGGCCAGCAGAGGGGCTTAAATATAAAATGCGCGCGGGAGCAGGGTGCGGAGCAAGAGGGCGGCGCTGTCCTCGGTCCCTGGTGCTGAAAAAGGGGGCAGAAAGCAAGGGCCGGCTCCGGCCTCAACTCTCTCTCTCTCTCTCTCTCTCTCACACACACACACACACACACACACACACACACACCTGTACCCGGAATACCGAGGAACAGGACAAGAAGCCGCCCTGCACCCAAGTCTTTTCACACCTTTTTTACTCACCTCCCACAGCGGCTGTGGACCAAGCGGGGCTGAGCCATAGGGCAGGCAGGAGGCAGGAGCTGGGTGGGCTCCCACTGGCGACAGGAAGGGGATCCAGTCACGACGCCGTCCCCGGGACATCTCCCCAAGACACCCTACATGGAAGGGAGGGTGGCATCCTGGCTTCCCCGCTTTCAGTCCGGGACCTTCCCAGCTTCTCCCACAGTCCGCGCTGCTCTGGGAGGTTGTCCATGGCCCAGGGGAAGAGGGAGCCTGGGGAACCAGCGGACCGGGTCGGAGACTGCCTCTGCTGGCCCCTACCCAGCCTCAGGGAACCAAAGAGACAGGTGGGCTGAGGAGGAGGAGAGGAACTGAAAATCTGGGGGGAAGTCAGCACTCACTGTTTTTTAATGATGAAATCATAACGAGATCTTGGCTTAGTGCTCAGAGCGAGGACCCTCCGATCCCTGCGATCCCCTGAGGGTGATCCTGTCCTTGGCTTTTCTCCCAGCTCAGTCCCATGCCCACTCCTCCCGGAGCAGAGCCCGCAGGCCCTTGTGCGTGGCCATTCTGAACTGGGAGCCCTCGAACCCTCCCAGCCCACAGCCCCAAGGTGCAAACTCTGGCCGTAAACCCGACAGCCAGAGAGTGGACGGTCCTCACCATATCTTCCAGAAACAAAGCTGGTGGGCGGTGGCGCTCCTGCCACCCCAAACTCATGCACAATACCCCCCATCTGAGTTTGGGCTTGCATCCCAGAGTAGGCAGCCCAGCCCCTAATTTTCTCCAAGGACCGCCTGCCAGCTCCTCCCAACTTGCTCCCCTTTTAAAATTTTTTTAAAAAGATATTGTTGCTCATTCATTAAAAACAAGCCACAATATCGCTGTCTGGACATGGGTCACACACTCCCTGGGTGAGAAGCCATTGGCGTGGGCCGTGGGAAGCTGGGCAGGGATGGGGAGGTGACAGCTCTCTTGACCAGTTCTGAGAGTTCTGCTGGGTGGGACCCCGCTGGGGTGTCACTGAGCTGTGAGGAGCTTCATGGTCAGGAATGGGGGGGTGCCCAGCACACACGTTCCCTCTCCAGCCTCTGTTCAGAAGTGGGGTTCCCCTCCAGCATTGATTCCAGTGCTGATTCCGGGAGAAGGTGAAAGGTCGCTCCCTGGGTTTACCTCCTGGGTACCATGTCCGCTGCACATTGAGTTCTTCTGAGTACAAATCACAAGGTTCAATCCTGTGGATGGAACAGAATTGAACAGGCACAGTCCACTCTGGACATGGCATAGTCTGACCACAAGATCTCAGTCTCTTTGGCCAGGACTGCCTGTGCCCCTGGCAGTGATGCACCTCTTTTTGTGCCTTTTCTGTTCTCATTCACTGTCTGTCAGCGGTCCTGCCTCTGGTTAATAATGGGGCTGCCAGAGCGACCAGTATCCCATCGCCATGGTACCCAGGAGGTAAATAGTTGGAAGCTGCAGCGGCTCCTTGCTAGCTCCCTCAGATCCTGCCAGCTGTGGGCTTCTTCGGGCTTCCTGGTAGGACTGGAGAGGAATGGCCATCTCCAAGGTTCTCCATCCCCACCCTCTAGCCTCCCCAGCCACCTACACACCTGAAACCCTCTCCAATCCCTACCAACCACTGGGGCCCCTGACTGAAATGGATCAAGCTTTTTTCCTTATCCTCCAATTGCATAAATGGACCAGGGGGCAAATGGTTTCCCTGTGACCTAGTTCATGTCGGCCGCACATTGAGTTCTCCTGAGTACAGATCACCAGGTTAAACCCTGTGGAAGAAACAGAATTGAACAGACACAGTCCACTCTGGACATGATGGGGTAGTCAGTGTGGGAGACCAGCCCTCACCCCGGGTAAGCCCGCCTGTGCTCTGGGATGAAGCAGAGGTGATTACAGTGCCCTGGGAATAGAGAGAGTGGGAGGGACTGACTCCTGATCACGGGGGCCTCCCAGGGGAGATCATATTGGAGTTGAACTTGAAGGATGAAAAGTATTTCAACTAACTGGGTGCAAGAAGGGAAAACCTCTCTCTAGGCAGAGAAACTAGCAGGAGCAAAGACTTATGGATTAGTCGGGAGCAGGTAGGACTAGGATTCCTGTCCAATTGGAGCTACACAGCTATATCCTCATTAGCATTTTCACCTACTAATCAGAGCAGCTCCAGTCTGACCAATCAGGACAGTGCTTTTTGGGCCAATCAAATTGTGTAGATTTGGCACGCTTATTTGCATAGGCTGGACCAATCAGGGACCAGGGCGGGGACTTCTCTCTGTATAAGTTAGTCCCCCTCTGACTGGGGGCACTTTCCCTTTCCAGTGAAGCCTGGCTTCCCCAGCTGGAAGCTGAGTGGTCTTGTCTCAGCACCCCTGAGTGGTGAGGGCAGCCTCGCAGCCATGCCGGTCCCGGTCAGTAGCCATGCTGCATCGCAGCTGAGCAGTTTGCACTGAATCAATTCCCCTTCACCACATCTTAAGTTGGCATTGACTTGGCACAGACGACCCTGGGTTAACATGTGGGACTGGGGGAGCCTGCATCATGGGAGGGGCACACTAGCCAGAACCTGTCCCTTGACGCTCACCTGTCCTGGGAGGGAGATGGAAATGCAGGAAGCACAGGGTGAGCTTGAGTGAGCAGTCACTGCCAATAGGTGAGACAAGAACGTTCATGACACACTTGAAGGAAGGGTGAGCAATTTGGTTTAAATGGAGCATCCTGCTTAGGCTGATACGGCCCTGGTTATGAAAAGTCCTGAATGTCGGAGAAACTAAGATGGCGGCAGAGATAAACACCGGGAAGTTGATGCCGCTCACAACAATTGATTAATACCTCAGAAAAACAATACGGACATCATCCAGAACCACAGGAAGCCTGGCTGACTGTAAATTCTACATCTAGAAGGAAAGAAAAGCACACTGAGAGCCAGAGAAGCTGCAGAAGAGAAGCGCAGAGGTAGGGGGCTCGCGCGCGTGGAAAGGGGCTGGCACCTGAGGACGCGGCTGTCATTTTGAATCCAGAGGGCGTCACAAGCTCCTGATGGCTCTGATCTCCGGTTCCGGGAAGTCTCTGGGGACCCAGGACTCATATGGGGAGAAACTGGACTGTCTGGCAGCGGGCGATCTTGAGGGCAGCTTTCCCTCAGAGATGCTTGCAGCCGTTACCGGGACACTGAGACGCGCGTCTCCTTAGGGCAGGGCTGAGGCCCCGCCATGGCTGCTTGCTCCGCCCGTTGATTCCCTGAGACCTCGCCCACCCAGGCTGCCGCAGAGGCTTTTGCATATGAATGCCCCGGCCATTTGCAACCTGTAATTAACCTAAC
>NW_006297281.1:604251-605956 GCF_000327345.1 Myotis davidii | reverse complement strand
AAGGACTGATCCAGAGACGGAGAGGCATTGATTGGACTGTCGGGCTTTGGAGGGAGGGTAAGGGAGGGTGGCGGTAAGGGGGAAAGATCAACCAAAAGACTTATATGCAGGCATATAGGCCTAACCAATGGACACGGACAACGTGGGGGCGGGGGAGTTCGAGGGTAACGTGGGGACAAGGACACATATGTAATATCTTAATCAATAAAAAATATATTAAAAAAGAAAGAAAGAAAAGTCCTGAATGTCACGCTAAGACTCTATGCTGGAGAAAATAGGCAACCTCTGAGAGACCCCGGGTGACATGATTAAAACTACCTTTCAGAGAGGCCCTGTGTCAGTGAGGCAACCGCACTGCTGAGCACCTCCTGAGAGCTGGCCTCTGGGTGGAGTTCAGAGGTGAGACTGAGACGGGAGGTGAGCAATGGGAATTGTTCCACAATCCCAGGGAGGGGCCAGGGCCTGAACAAAGATGGGAGCAGAACTCAGGAGGCCTCTTTCGTCCTGCTTTGCAGAACTCTACATTCCCAGTTCTTCTACTGGATGACTTTGAGTACATTGTTCAACCATTCTGAGTCTCAGCTTCTCCATGTAAATTACAAGTGATAGTTATAATACCTGCCTGGTTGGATTGTTGGGAGGAGTAATTAATTGGAGTGAATTCCTTTCTCCCAACAGTGCCTGACATAGCAAGTGCTCAAAGGTAGAGATGACCATCTTATTATCCTATATAACAAGAGAGGAATATGCTAATTAGCCATTACACCCTGAGGCATAATGACCAAGCACATCACGACCAGATCATGGATCAGCAGGAGGGTGGGCCAGCGAGGTACAAGCCAGCTGCAGAGAGTTACAGGAGGGGGCAGGGCAGCAAGCTATGAGCGGGGAGGGGAAGGGGGACAAGGGAAGCTACAGGAAGGCAGCAGCAACCTACTGGATACAAATGGGCTGCAGAGATCTACAGGACAGGGCAAGGCAACAATCTGTGAGGGGGAGCTGGGGGAGCTACAGAGGGCAGGGCAGGGGGCAGAGAGCTACAGGCAGCGACCTACTGGCCCACGGATTCGTGCGCAAGGCTACTAGTTTTTATAATGACAGTGGATTCCTTTCATAATCACATCCCAAAAGTTAATTAAGGGGGAAAAACACACTTTACCTCCTGTGCCTACAGCTAGGCTTGGTGAAACAGGTCCTCGAGGAAGAAAGGGAGTGTGTGTGTGTGTGTGTGTGTGTGTGTGTAGGGTGTGGAGTGGCTGTGGGGAGCAGATGGACTTCTGGGGAGAGCATCTGTAGGGCTGGCTACAGAGATCTGGGTTCTCCAGCTCTGGCAACATCTGGGAAGCAGTTCCATCTTCTTGGAACCTGGCCCAGAGCAGCTGAATCTTATTGCAAAGCCGTCGTTCTGAAACTGAGCACACTGATAGCTGGGGAAGCCAGAGGCCCATTTGTCCTGTGTTACCTCTAGGAGACTAAGACACTTTCCGGGCATGAGACAGTCTGCTGTCTGCTGGTTGGGTAACATAATTGATAACCTGGCTACAATTTCAGTGCATCTCTTTCACTTCAGATCTCTTCCTATACATGGGAACAATGTTAATTTTTATTTTCAGGCAGGAATGGAAAACCCACATCTGGCACATGCAAGCTTCCCTTTGTCCGTGTTCTAAAAACACAGACTTCAGGAGGGAGAGTTCAGCTTTTC
>NW_006297281.1:592947-604200 GCF_000327345.1 Myotis davidii | reverse complement strand
TTCCTGTATGTACCCAAAGGGCAGCTCCACAGAAAAAGGAGAACAAGGACTCTCACCTCCCTGCCCTCATCACCTGGAAGCTCAGGCCTGAGCACAGCTGGACATGCCCTCGTGGTCTAAGACTGGAGCTGCCCTTGGGGGCCTTTCATGGGCAAATGCAGGAAGCTTTGATATTTACTGCGCCCAGAAAGTGCCCTTGTTTTCCTAGAGGCAGGGGATTAAGCTTGCAGGCTTTGCAGTTAGATTGTCTGCCATAGGCTGTGAGCTGTGTACCTCAGTTTGCTCATCTATAAAATAGAGATGACAAAGGAAACCATCAACAAAACAACAAGAAGGCCCGCTGCATGGGAGAACATATTTGCCAACAATATCACCAATAAGGGTTTAATCTCCAGCATTTACAGGGAACTCATGCAACTTAACAATAGGAAGATAAACAATCCAATTTAAAAAATGGGCAATGGACCTAGATAGACACTTTTTGAAAGAGGACATACTGAAGGCCGAAAGACATATGAAAACATGCTCAAAGTCACTAATTATATAAGAGATGCAGGTATCATCTCACACCTGCCAGAATGGCTGTCATCAACAAATCAACAAACAACAAGTGTTGGAGAGGATGTAAAGAAAAAGGAACCCTTCTGCATTGCTGGTGGGAATGCAGACTTGTGCAGCCACTGTGGAAAACAGTATGGAGTTTCCTCAAAAAAAAAAAAAAAAAAGGGAACTCTTGCCTTTTGCAATAGCATGGATGGAACTGGAGAGCATTATGCTAAGTGAAATAAGCCAGTCAGAGAAAGATAAATACCACATGTTCTCACTCATTTTTGGAATATAGAGAACAACATGGACTGATGATCAGGGACAGATCCAAAGACAGAGAAACAGTGATCAGACTATCAATCCCCAGAGGGAAAGAAGGAGAGGGCGGGGGTAAGGGGAAGAGATCAACTAAAGGACTTGTATGCATGCATATAAGCCAAACCAATGGACACAGGCAACAGGAGGGTGAAAGCATGAGTGGGTGGGGGATGGAGAAGTTGGGGGTTAATGGGGGGATGAGGACACATTTGTAATACCTTAACCAAAAATAAATTAAAAAAAAAATAGAGATGATAAAAGTACTTATCTCATGGGGTTATTGTGAGGATTAAGTGAGTTAATATATGTAGAACAGTGCTAGGCGTAAGCCCTCAAAAATGTTGCAGTTATTATTATTATTGTGATATTTAGGTGTTTCTCCCCTTTGTTACATTTTTATTTTGTGAGCTCCTTATAGGAGAGACTCTAAATTTTGCATTTTAAAAGTGTTTTTATTTTAGATTTAATATTACTTTTATTTTTAGATATTATTCACATGCCATAAACATTTCAGCTGAACAACATCCTATTATGTAGAAATACCCTTTGTTCATCAGTCAATGCACATTTAGGTTGTTTCCACCTTGGGGCCATTGTGAATAGTGCTGCCAGGAACACATGAACACATGTACAAATTGCTGTGTAGATGTGTGTTTTCATCTCTCTTCGGTATATACTTAGGAACAGAATTGCTCGGTCAGGTGGTACCTCGATATTTAGCCTTTAGAGGGACTGCGAAACCTTTTTCCAAAGTGGCTGCACAGTTTACATCCCCACTGTGTGCGGGTGGGAAAGTCTTCTGGTTTCTAGCACCATGCATTGACTGGTGCTTTTTTCTTTAATGATTAATTTTTTATCGATTTTAGAGAGAGGGGAAGGGAGAGAGACAGAGGGAGAGAAACACACAAACAGAGAGAGAGAGAGAGAGAGAGAGAGAGAGAGAGAGAGAGAGATGTGTGATCAGTTGCCTCCGTATGTGCCCAACCAGGGATTGAACCCGAAACCTAGGTATGTGCCCTGATCTGGAATCAAACCCATGACCTTCCAGTGCACAGGACGATTCCCAACCAGCTGAGCCACTTGCCAGGGCAGCATAGACAGGCTTTATCTATGTCTTTGCTTGGACAAGCTGCTAACATCTCTGAGTCTCAATGTGGCCATTTTTAAATAAGGATACAATCATAAATATCTGCCCAGCTGGACCGCTCCGCTTGTTGAGCATCAGCCTGTGCATGAAGGGCTGCTGATTCAATTCCCAGTCGGGGTGCATGCCTGGGTTTTGGGTTTGATCCTCAGTGGGGAGCAATCTCTCTCTCTCTCTCTCCCTCTCTCTCTCCCTCCCTCCCTCCCTCCAAGCAAGTCCTCAGGTAAATATTTTTTAAAAAATCAAAAATACCTGATTAAATTATTTTGAGGATTAAATGAGATGAAATATGTACTGGGTTTCACATCACATTTGTAAAGATTTTATGAATGTCATGAATTATTAGATTTGTAACAATTTATCTTTATTGTTGAAAGTATTACAGGTGTCTCCTTTTTTTCTGCCATTGACCCCATCCGCCCTGCCCCTGCCCCCACCCCTCCCCAGGCCTGTCTATTGTCTGTGTCCATGGGTTATGTATATAAGTTCTTCGGTTAATCTCTTCCCAGCACGTGCCCCCCTCCTCTGAAATTCATCAGTCTGCTCATGCTTCCCTGTCTCTGGACCTATTTTGTTCATCAGTTTATTTTTTATTAGATTGTTATGTTTTGTTTTAAAACAGAATTTGGGGTAGCTATGAAAACATGAGCAAAATTGTCAGATTAAAAAAATAAATAAATGAGAAAACCAGAGTTAAGAAAGAGAATGCATTACCCCCAGGGAATGAGGGTTTGAAGCTTTCTGGCGTCAGACAGCAGCTTGGCCATTCATTCACTCATTCATTCGCTGGATCAGCTCTCCACTCTGAGCAGCTCTCCGGGGTGGCAGCGTGTATGGAGGAAAAGACCGCGTTCACGCTTCAGGAGGGAAGCCCAGCCCAGAGATGCCCATCTAGTACCCTGTGGCAGGAACTGTGGGAGGAAGTGGAGTAGGGCCCCCTGGGAAGTAGCCTTCCAGACAATACCGAGCTGAGCTGGGTCTGCAGCTACTTCCCTTCCTGAGTCCTGATTGTATCTGTTCATGTTCACGTTTCAGCAACCACCTGCGGCAAGAAGATGGCCAAGATTAACACCCAGTACTCCCACCCCAACCCACCCGGCCCTTGGGCAAAGGCCACAGACAGCGATCTTGATCACCTGGAAAACGGCCTGAGCAGGTAAGACGGGCTTTTTCTTTTGCCTGGAAAAGGGCCTTCCCTGGGCTGGTCTACGCTGTGGGAGAAGAATGCCTTCGCCTGTGGCCAGCCGCAGATCGGAGGGCTGGGGCTCCTCACAGTGCTCCTTCCCACATCATTGTTCATCTCCCTGAAGTCGTTTGGTTCTTGTTTCAAAGATGTGGGAAAATAAGGCTCAAAAATTGTGTAACTTGATTCAGTAACAAAACGAAGATTCAATTCTACTGTAGAAAGGTCTCCGAACTGCCACACTTTCCAGGTGTACATCAAACACATACCGGACTCTGTGCACCAGCCGCTGTCCTGGGCACTGGGGTGCCCTGCCCTCACTTCCAGGGGCAGGCTGGGCTCTGCCAGCAAAGCCATCAGCCCATTAGTGACAGTCCTACACACGCAGCTGCAGGGGAATCTGGGGTCTGGAGTTCCACTTCTGACCCGGTTGCTAACTTACTAGGAAAGTGTGTTTAACATTTCCATGCCTCAGTTTCTTCAACTGCAAAAGGGAGCAGGATTCTTGCCCAAGTTCCTGACATACTATTGAGGAAATGAGGTGCCTATTTGGTGCAAGGGGGCTTACATTGTTGTTTCTTAAATTCTCAATAAGTTGATTGAGTGGATCCATGAGAAACTTTATTTCCAACATTTATGTTATTTTTGTCCTACATATATAACACTCAAAACTTCTCCCTCCAAAAAAAGGAGGCATATGTAATACTCTTTGTAATACTTTAAGCAATAAAAAACAAAAAAGAAAAACAAACAAACAAACAAAAAAACTTCTCCCTCCCATGATAACTGCATATTATCTGACTAGTGGTCCGGTGCATGGATTCGTGCACATTGAAAGGAAAATAATTAGAAGAAATATTTTAATATTTAATATTGGATTTTGTATTCCACATGGTCCATGTACCATATTTGATTTTACAATTTGAAAAAGTCAAGGAGACTGGTCTGCATTCGGAATTTCTGCCTTAACTGTACGGTCAATGTCATGTTCCGTTCATAATTTGGATTCACTATCTAATATCAATAATATGTGAGTGCGAGGCAGTCCGTGTTTCTGAAATTCGATGACATAAATTTTAGCTGTAACTTTGCCAAGTAAATCAAATTTACAGATATCATTTAAAAGAGCATTCAGCTTAATATTAAAAACCCTGGCTACCAAGTCAGGTCTGGTTTCAACTGTTTGCCAGCGTTGTAAATTATTTGTAATACCTGCCCATTTTGGGTTGCACATCATGGCTAGGAATAAATCGGGCTTGCCATACTTCATTACAATTGCCATAGCGTCCTGATACTGATATTGCTGCTGCATATTTCTGGGACTACCCTCAAAAGACGATTGGCACATTGTGATTTTCAGATCTAGATGCTGCATTTAAAATAGGATTGAATGTATCACGCACAGAGAAATGAAATCCATAGTACTGCATTTGGGTGACTCGTGTCCTTACATTTTGTCTAGTATTATTGTCGATTACACTGTTTTCTCTGAGTCTTAATGCAATATCTGTTCCCCAGCCTTTTTCACCATGTGGAAAAAGAATAGGATATGTCATTGCATCTAATGTAGGAAACAGGATATTGATTTGTTTCATTTTCGTGGCATTTGGATTATTGGGATCTGGTTTACAATGAATGAGCAAGTCCCTTTCAAAAGGAGGTTTTCCATCTTCGTTTCTGAATATGACAGCAACCTCGGTTACACGGGGAAAATTATATCTACCTGAGTCACTGTTATGATCGTATTTAATTGCCATTGTTACTTCTGTGGGAGCAATACCTTTTGCTGCTGCTTCAGATTGGGTTTCCTTTTCTACCTCATGTAGCATCTTGTACGATTTTATTAATTCATTTATTTCATGCATGAGGTTGTTGATGTTGATCATGAGTCTTTCTGAGCAGCCTGGTTTTCTGGCATTGCTAATCTTTTCCTTGTAGCTTTGGCTGTATCCAAAATATAGAGTTGAGCAAACTTCCAAGAAACACCATCTGAAGGATGTAAAGTTCCAGTATGGTGATAAACTTGTCCGTGTATTCTAAAACAGTATGGCCCATATCCTGATGGCAATGTGATATTTGCACCCATGGAAGCCAAAGCAAAAGAACTATTTATGGAAAGAATATTTTCCATAAAATTTTTACTGTCAGAATCTTCGTTTATCATTCATTTTTTAAATATGCCAGGCATTCTGGAAAATTTATTTCATTTGGACAGACTTTACCTTTGTTGAAACATCGAGTAGATTTTCCATCAGATGGCTTCTCATCGGAGAAATTTAGTGAGAGGCAAAATGACATGTAACAGTCATTCCACCACAGCTATGTTCGAGAATTGCATCCTCACTTACTTCATTTTCGCTGTGAAGTCAGTTTCTACTAGTGTTGGTGGTACTTGTCCATGACAGTTTTTCAGACAGTTTGTCGACGATGCCACTTTTTTTTTATTGCTTAAAGTATTACAAAGGGTATTACATATGTGTCCATTTTTCCCCCCGCCCTAGACAGTCCCCTAGCCTCCCCTATCCCCCAGTGTCTTATGTCCATTGGTTATGCTTATATGCATGCATACAAGTCCTCAGCTGCAGGGGTATGATTCGGGCCAGCAGGCCAGGGAGGGAATGTGGGAGATTAGCCTGCCTGGAAGGGACCACAGGAGGGCTTCGGGGCGTGTCTGGACCGGCCGTCTTGCTCCAGCAGCCCAGCAGCCCCAGCTCACGCCCCCAGCCTTGCAGCCCCACAGCCCCACCTGGCACCCCATCTTGGCCTGGCACCGCCTGCTCACTTGCTCTATCATCCCGCTGTGGTCCTGCTCTCATCAGGGCCCATTGGGCGGGCAGCACCTCCACTGCTGCCAGTACTGCATCACCAACGCCCCCTGGTGATAAGCACACCTCATAGCGAGCGATCAAACTCCCAGTCTCCTGATTGAACTCCCGAGGGGACCATTTGCATATTAGGTTTCTATGTAGATGGCCACAAATGCAGTCCCAGTGCCTCGGTCCCCACACCACTGGCTTCGGGCCCTCATCCATCACTTCTCCTCACTCAGGGGTGCATTTGTCTCTTCTCTGTCTGGGTATTTGGTTCCAGCTCCTTAACAGACTGGCTAATAAATGATGGACAACGATATCTAATGACATTGAAGCCCTACTACTGAAAATTTAGGCAGCCCTCGGACCCCACCTTTGAGGATTCAGGCAAAGGGAGGAAAATCTCAAAGCACCCCAACAGAGACGCAGTCCCCAACCATTTTAACATACTGGGGCCCCTGGAAATGTGACATTAACTCAGGGGCATCAGAAATCCCCACCCTCCTAACTGCTCCCTCCTAACCCCCCTGCTGTCCACACCTGTGTCCCACCACTGGGGACTTACTCCTTTAAGTTAAGGCATCGCCCCTCATTTAAAAGAAAAGAGAATATAATCCAGACAGTTATCTGCTACTAACACGTTGACATGCATTAATAGTTTCCTTCCCATGTCTGAGCTAATAAAGCCCCTCAAGGTGGGCTTTGGACAAGTTTGGGGAGCGGGGAGAACAGGCCCAAGCGCGGGGACACAGTCAGGCCGCCTGGCAGCATCTGGCTCCTGGGATCTTGGGCTCCATGGGGGAAGGACCGAGCTGTCAGGTCAGGGAGAACTCGAGGCAGAATGGGACTTCCCCCATCGCTCCCTTTTGCCTCTGGTGGGGCATGATCAGAGCATCTTGTGGAGCTCGCAGACTCCCTGGGCTGCGAAGGGAGGAGGCAGTCTGGCTTATCCAGGGAGGTGCTCGAGAGGAGGCAGGTCCCGGCAGTGCCTTGGCTCTTGCCCAGATGGCTCTTGCCCAGGCACCACCGTGGTCCGGCTCTGCCCCATGTGTCCTGGCTCCTCCACCACCAGTGGCCCGCCAGCCTGACTACGGGCTGTTCAGGGGGCCACAGGTCCTCCTGGAAGACGAGCCTCTGCAGAAGGAATTGCCAGCTCACTGAGCCACCTGACACCTCGTGATGGGCCTCTGCTGCCGAGGGATTCCCTGTGGGCTCAGGCCCGGTTCACGCTCCCCTTAGGGCCGGTGAGCCACGCAGATCAGGGCTCGGAATCATGCCCTTCAACGATGCTATTCATTCGCCATCTGAATGGGTGAGAATGCCATCCCCGCCCCTCTCCCCCTGTTCCCTGGCCAGCACGATAGCTAACAGCACAGGTCAGACTGCTGACCCAAACAATGGCCCATAACTGACCAGCCTCAGTTTCCACATCTGCACAGTGGGCTGTACTTACCTCAGAGGCTGTAGTGGGTTCAGACAGGACAAAGCTCGGGCTCAGGCCCTGCCTGGAGTAAGTGCCTGTGAACACTCGCTGCCGGTCTCGGCAAGGAGTCCCCTCCTGTGGGTCTTCTCTGGTGTCCCCGGCTCTGCCCTCGGAGCCCCAGCTGTTCCGACATCTGGAGCTCACCCTTCCTGCCTGAGTCCGATCATGCTTCTCAGCCTGACCAGAGCCACGGCTCACCCAGCCCCACCTGAGGCCTTGCCCAGCTGCTCTTTTGGGAAAAAGCTTGTTGACAGATTTCTACAGAAGCCCAGGGAACTACTGCATAGATTTCAAACAGGGAGAGGAAGAATGCTTCTTTCATGAGAGAGCTGTTGCACTTTATCTCAGGGAGGCAGGAGTGGGTTAACAGATGGACGGTTCCGGAATGGGTCACGTGGGCAGGCTAAGTAGCTGTCTCAGATGGTGGACGAAGAAAACTGAGTTTATTTAAGGAAAGGGGTGGGGGATGGGATACCCAGAGGGAAGGGCTGAGCCGCACCGGGCCAAGGGGACACGGGCTGGCTGATGGCAGCCAGGAGATGGCGTTTCATCCTTATAGGCAGTCACTGGCAGATTTGGGGCTGAGGTGGGCTTGGAAGGCAGGTGGATTGCAGGCGTGCGATCAGGTGCCTCAGGACAGTTTCCACTCCTTGTGCGGTCTGACTCCTGGTGTCCGGCAGCTTTTTCCTGGTCTTTGTCTCCTGTGGCGGGAAGCTTACAAATGGCCGTAGGGGTGGTGTTGCCCTACAGTCCAAACAGACGTCGCGGTAGAAATTCAAGCATCAAGAACCAACGGCAGAGAGGCCTGCAGCTCACGCCCCCAGTGGTCCCTTGAACTTACATCGTAGGAGGCTCCCATTCTTCGTGGCGCACTGGCCCTTCTGCTCTTGAGTCTGTGAACAGCACGCAACTCAATATGAAATCGCCTTTTTTCTCTTTCCTATTTGAAGACCAGGAAACACACTCCGGGGGCTGAGCGGCCAGCCCACAGAACTCCTGGCTGGGTGCTGGGCAGGGCAGGGCCGAGGCCTCTCACTCTGCCGCCTCTCCACCAAGTGGGCGTCAGCAGGCCAGGCCACACACTGCAGTGGGCCCTGCGGCCAGCGGCAGGCCTGTTTTGAAACCAGTGGGCTGCGCCCTCCTCACTGGCCCACGAGCTCTGATGTCATGGGCAGTGGCTGCCCTGAGGCCAGCGGCAGGCCTGCTTTGAAACCGGTGGGCTGCGCCCTCCTCACTGACCCCGAGCTCTGATGTCATGGACAGTGGTTCCCCTGCTGCTGACCCAGGAAGCCTGGTCTCAGGATGTCTCCCACGCGATTGACAGGCGCCAGACTCACGGACATGCTGGGCCGACTGCTTGGTGCCGAGACAGAGGGGCTGCTGGTGGGGACAGAACAGCTCCATCCTCGGGGCTCCTCCGATCTGCCTGGTGCATGTGCCACGGCAGCGCTCCGGCCCGCCGTCCCCCCGCCCCCACTGCCCGCTGCTCAGGTTCAGGAGCTGGAGACAGACTCCTTGTCCCCGTCTCCTCCTCCTGGGACTGACCTAGTCCGTTCGAGCGAGCCCGCCACCTTCGTAATAAACAGAATATTGGAAGGGCAACTGAGGTGTAGCCTCCTACCTGCAGCGGGGCCCGGCGGGCCTCTTGTTCGCACAAGGATGAGATGTGAGCGTCTCTTATAGGTATTGAGGTGGAATTCGATCACGTGGCTTGGAAATAGAGGCAGGCTGCACAGTGCAGCTGGTGGGTCAGTGCCACCTCTCAACCACACACCACAGGGCTCCGTCCTCACCCATGTCCTACTCAGCTCCTGCTTTAATGGCACCACGTACGGGAATACAGAGGGCAGCTTCATGGAGTGGATGCCAACAGGCTTTAAGTGGGAGGCGATGACATTCAGATCTCAGTTTTGCCACTTGGCTGTGTGCCCTTGGGAAAGTTACCTAACCTCTCTGAACCTTGTTTCCCTCTTGTGTAGGGTTGTTCTGTAGATTCAATGATCTAATGTATATGGCTGACTTCAGTGAGCAGTCAATATATGTCATACGGTTGGTGTTTGTATTTGTGAACGAGATGGAGTTGGGAGGAAAGGCTGATGCCACTGTCTACCAAGGGTCCCAAACACCGAGTGACTCGGATACACGGGAGGGCCCATCCTTCCAACAGACACATTGCACACGCAGCAGCCATGTTACAGGACTTGGGTTTTGGCTGCCAGTGGGTGCTGGGAGCACCAGAAGCACACGGACCCACAGCCTACAAAGACCTCTGGCTTGGGCTCCAGCAACAGCAGGATGGTCTTAGCCTCCCTGCCAGTCAGGCAAGAACGCAGGAGCCTGCTCCCAGGAGGATGCCCGTGAGCGGAAGGGACTTGAACCCGGTGAGGAGTAGCTGGTGGGGTGGGGGTTCCAGCCTGGAGAGGCAGCACAGGTGTGCGGGCTGTCCCTCACGGAAGTCGGCCATGGAGGAGGCAGGCGCCTGACTGTGGTCCCAGCAGAAGAGAGGAGTCTTGAGATGGGAACGCTGAGGGAGGGGCAGTGCAGAGGTGGCCTGGACGGGACACGTGATGGTAGTGAGCCCTCCCCGCGCCTCTCTCCCCCTTGGGGCGCAGGGATGGTGAGGAAGGAGGAGGCCGCAGCTCAGTGGCTGGGGTGCAGCATTCTGACTTCTCACTCCGTGGGAGGAAGGGAGCCTTTCCCTGACATTCGTTCTCGCCTCCTCCAGCCGTCACCACCTGGTTAAGAGGGCTGATTGGGTTGGGATAGGGCCTGTCCGATAAGCCGTGAGATAGAAATCATTTGCCTTGCCCGGGCTCTTCCGGACTTGCAGACTGAAGTGCAAATCCCTAGAGGCCACGGCAGGGTGGCTCTCAATCAGGCTGGTCAACCCGAGGCCTCAGGAGGTTTTCAAGGAAGAGAAATATTCCCAGAGACACTGGTCTTCTTCCCATAAACACTAGGGAAGGCCTCCTGAAGGAGGCGGCCCTGGGCTTGCCTTAGGAGGTAGGATTTCATTAGCAGAGATGAGTTTGCACTAAAACCCTTGTTCTGGAATTAGTGTGGACAAGGCTGCTCTGGCTCGAGGTGGCGGCGCTGGGACCGCCCCCTCCCGTGCTCTGACGGGACCATGTGCGCTGGCTTGCCCCTCTCACTGAGCCCACCATGTGCGCGGGCCTGGGGCTGCTTTCCTCGGTCAGGCTGGCTGTGAAAGAAAGGCCGCATTTATCCTAAGAGCAGGGTCTGTGCCAGCGTGACCTGCAGTGGGAGCCCTGGGTTGAGGACCCGGGCGGCAGCTGTCCTCACTGAGCAGGGCATCTGGCCATCTCATCCTGAGCGTGTCCAGGAGGCGCGTGAGCTTGAAATCAATTCAGCCTGCGGCACATTTGATTTCCTAGGACCCGCGCGCCTGGCGAGGAGACATGCTCAGGACTGCAGCCAGGGATCGCCATGGAGACCGGAGGACAGCCTGAACCCAGGCAAGGCTCCGTCACCATCCCCAGCCAGGAGCCTGCCAGGTAACGGGTGGGTCTCAGCCTTCTTCTTGGGAAGGGGAGACTGAGGCAGGAGGGAAGTAGATGCGTCTCGGAAAGAACGGTGGGTGGGACGGGTTGAAGATCTGGAGAAAGAAGAGGTAGGAGCAGAGTCAGATGTCCATCAGTGAGCAGTTCTCTCCTGGGTCAGGGGTCTCAGCTCAGAAAAGTCTAAGAAAAGCTGCCTCAATCTGAACTTGCTTTAATGAAAAGTTATACTGAGAGACTTTCAATTCTGA
>NW_006297281.1:578465-592937 GCF_000327345.1 Myotis davidii | reverse complement strand
GGGAGCCAACCAGGGAGGGTTCAGGAAACAAGCGCAGGCAGCCACGGGAGACCACAGGTGCCCACTGCAGCACGGAGAAGGGTGCTGGCACCTCCGAAGCAGCCTGGCAGGTCCCCACCAGCACACATCTTCCTTGTAAACGCATCTGAGAGGGTAACCAGGCTCTCTCCCTCTGGTGAGGGCTGTGCTCTGGCTTCAGTAGCTGTACCGCCTGGAGGGAATCATTGCACCTTTTCCAATCTCATCTGAGATGCTAATCCTGCGGCCCCGGGCGGTGCTGGGCGGGGCGGGCTGCACTGTGACTCACAGCAGGGGCCCACACTCCTGGGCTCATGGCTTCTGTCCACCAGTTCTTTTTAATCCTCACCAGAGGATGTTTATTGGTGTTTAGAGAAAGTAAGGGGGAGAGAGAGGGAGAGAGAAACATTGATGTGAGAGAGAAACGTGCATGGGTTGCCCTAACCGAGGATGGAACCTGCTACTTAGGTATGTGCCCTGACGGCAATCAAACTTGAAGAGTTTTAGTATACAGGATGATGCTCCAACCAACTGAGCTACCCGGCCAGGGCACCATTTTTTTTTTTTTTTTATCAATGCCATAGTTATTTTACATAATCACATGTTCTACAGTTTTTGGTTAAGACAATTACAAACATTTTAATTATTTATTCTTCATATTTATTTTTCATTGTGGAGGACGCTACCAATATTTATTTCACTATTCCATCTTAGCCATTTCAGTGTTTTTGTCTTACTAATGAAGTGATGCCTTAAGGCTCTTTAATTTCATGGAAGAGAAACCTTCAAACCAGCTCAAATTAAAAGACCTGGGGCAGGGGCGCAGGATGGGGGGGCTGGGGTGGCTCTCAAGGTAAGATACTGGCCACCTCCTGGAAATGGAGCCTGGGCCCCTGGGGAAGCTGGGGAGGGAGTATCTGCTCCCTCTCACTGTCTGGTGGAGTTTCAGGTCTTGGTGCTTTGGCTGCGTGTCTACTGCTCTGTCTCAGCTCGCACATGGCAGGCACAGGCTGAAATGGTCTGCTCCACGTGATCCTGAGCTGAACCATCCAACCCCACCTTGGAGTGGCTCTTAGATCAGGGGCTTGAGTGACTGGTTCAGCTGCCTCGGCGGAGGCTGGGGTGGGGGGTATGGCCTCGGTTTCCCCTCCACCGCAGACGTAAGACGTGGAAGGGGAGTGTCCAGAGCAGACACGTTGGGCTGGGAGGCACCTGGACAGACGCCCACAGCAGCTGTCAGCATCTGCTTCTGGGTCGTTTTCTTGCTTCAATTTATTCCCTTAGGCTAAGGTCACAAGAGTGCAATTAGGGTCAAAGTATGTGATGACTTATGACTTCATTCCAGTGGCCCAGAACTATTTTTATTGGGGTCTGGTGTGCACTGTCGGTGCCAACTCGGGGAAACCAGACGCTGAAATACAGAGCTGAGCCTCTCTTCCAGTCCCTGCTGGCAAAGACGGGATGGCAGGAGGCCGGCTCAGGGGGCTGGGGCAAGGCCAGCTCGGTGGACGTGGACTGCATCTCAGGGCCTGAGGCCCCGTGGGGTCTGGCTCCAGGAGAAGGGCCCAGGCAAGGAGCGACAGAATGTATGCACAGCCTGGGAGAACATGAGAGTTCCTGGAAGAAACAATACTACATTTGTATTGAAGGGCTTATTCCGTAAGCCTTGCTCTGAAGTTTTCAGCATTTGGAAATAGAATTGTTTACTCTTCCTGTGCTCACCAGTTGTGACAGAGTTCCACACGGGGCACAAGGAACAGGGAGCAGAAAAGCTCGCTCATGCCCATTGGAGGCTGGCGCCTTTGTGGAGTCAGGGGTTAGAGGGACAAGGCCTTAATGAGGACCCATCCCTTCCGGAGGGCGCACACAGAGGAATAAACGGCCCACAGGGGGAGGCGCAGCCTGAGCCAGGACCTGGCAGGAGGCGAGCGCTTTCCTCTCCCTCCTCTGTGCGCTGACTGCCATCCGTGCCCTTCCAGGCTGTGGCGCCTCATCGTCTCGCTGCGCATATGGGCTTCCAGACACGCACACCCCCGGGACCAGCGACCGGACTCTTTCCTGGAGCGTTTCCGCGGTGCCGAGCTCAAGGAGGTGTCCAGCCGAGAAAGCAATGCCCGGAGCCAGGGCGGCCAGGAGCCAGCAGACAGCGAGAGAAGGTAAGGAGCCAACGGGAGGTGAGCCACCTGCGCCAGGCGGGAGGCACCGCTCACTGGCCGCTCAAAGCTGCTCCTGGAAGAAGGCTTCTGTCTTAGGAGAGCGCCAACTGTCCGCTCCAGTCCAAGAAGTCCTGCAGGAGAGAAACCCTTCACCCAGAGGCCCCAGCCTCCTGTGACCCCTGACCTATCCTATTCAGAACTCAGCGAGTGTCCCCGGGAACTGGTGCTCTCAGAAACACACTGGGGGTGCTTGGCTCACCCATCTCTGTCCACCACAGGGCCCTCCTAGACTGCACTGTAACCCACCTTGATACGAACCCGTCGGAAACCAGGAGCCTCGGGGAGAACCTCAGTGGTACCCAGTTTTATGCAAAGGGATGCATGCATTTTTCTGGGAAGAATGTCTGCAGGTTGGTGAGAATTTTCAAGGGGAAGCATTCATGTTCCAGATCAGGTTAAAAACCGTGGGGAGGTGGAGCGCAAGGAGGGGCCAGGGTAGGGCGGGGAGAGTGTTCACCTTTTGACAGGAGAAGGGTCTGGGCACCATCTTGCCCGCCCACAGCCTTCTCCACACCCTCAGACTCATGGGAATGAGCATTCGACTCTGTCGCTTCCCAATGTGGCCAGATGAGTGGAGGGTTGAGCTGGGACCCTATCAGGGCCGGGCTCCACTATATCCGGAGGCCTGGTCAATGGTGGGAAGGGTCCGAGTGGGGAGATGAATTCGACGGTGCAGGATGGTAGCTGGTCAATTAGGGAGGCTTCCTGGGGGAGGAGGACTGGACTTTTGAAGCGAAGTCCCACTGGCAAAGCAAGGTGTTTGCAGGGACAGGTCTTGGCGCAGTGGGTCTGGCTGTGGGACCACCAGCACAGAGGTGTGAACGCGCCCATGGAGCTAAGCTTTCCCTCCTTCCCAGTCTCACAGGGAGCTGTTGCTTCCTGGGTTCTCAGATGCTTGGAATGAATCCTCAGAGAGCCCTGTGTGAGGAGAGGGAGACCTGGGTAGGGCAAGCAGGCATCCCCAAATGGCATTTGGCTGGATGGTCAGCCTGTGGAAGCAAGGCCCCGAGGGTCAGGCTGGCGTGCTCCGGGCCACTGGCTTTGGTCTCCAGGTCTCCTAAGGGGTCAGCAGTGACCACGAACCAGCAAGCCACCCTCCAGCTCTGTGAGGCCAGGCTGGCTTCCTGCACTAGCCATGCCGCAAATGTGCCCGGCAGTGGACAACTTGGAGAGCATACCTTTGACCATGAAGTACTGTGCTGTCCAGCTTTAAATAATGTTTGCTTGGATGCCAAACGAGCTCCACTTTCTACCCGGGTTCTCACGTAGGTCATGGGAGGAGGGGCGGGGTGGGAGTGGCGGGCAGGACCGAAGAAGTTAAGATGGATGTGAGGGTGGGGATGGGAGCGGAGAGACTGAAAGCTGGGACAGCGTTGCCCACGGTCTGTGTTTGCCCTGCTAATTGGAAGTGACAGCTGTGACCGAATCTTGGAGCAGCTGCCCTTTGAGAGCCAGGCCTGTGCGGACAAGGGCAGCAAGTTGTCACAGCTGCTGCGGTGTCCACTCTGGCCTGCAAGGCACTTGACGGCCTTACCTGAGAGCGCCGAGGGCAGGGGCCGCGTCGGGTCCATGGCTGCGCCCTTCATGCCGCCTTCACATGGTTAAGCTGCGTGAAATAGAGTCGAATCTGAGGCAGATGCTGGGTGGAGTCAATGGTTGGTCACATTTATCCAGAAGCGCCCGGTTAGCCAAGCGGTCACCCGCTCCTCCCCCAAAGCTTCCATCACAGCGAACTAGTCACAACACATTTGGTGCCTGACACCCTCCGTTCCTCAAGCTGCGTGCAAGGCCCGGGGGGTGGGGTAGGAGCAGCACCGGGACGGTCCCCTGCGGGGGGCTGAGTGCTGGTTCCCACGTTCGCTCCCTGAGCCTCCTGGGCCCGGCCAGAAGCAACGCCAACACCTGCAGCAGCTCAGAGGCGTGAGCACCTCTGCCCCGCTATGCGCCCTCGCCTTTCCTCCTCCGAGATGCCCAGTTTGCCTCCCCCTTAAGTGTTCCTGCTCCCCACCCTCAGAACACTGCCACGCCGTTCTAGAAGCCTGTTCCTTCCACTGGAACGCCATCCGTGGACCATCGGAAGGACCTGGTCATGCCTTGGGCGGGTCATTTGATCTCTCTGTCTCAGTTTCTTGTCTATAGAACAAGGGGGTTGGATGGGATCGATGTTTCAAGCTTAGGGAGCCTCTGTTGCTGTGTATTTGAGGGCAAAGCCAGGCTCCTTGTGGAGCAGCGGGTAATTCTTCTCAGAACCCCCGCACCCACCCCACCCCTTCCTCCTGGGTGCCAGTGAGACGCTCTCATTCAGGCCGATTCAGGCCAATTTGGAGGATGGAATCAGGGCAGTGGAAAGAAGAAAATTGTATTTAGTTAGTTAGTTAGTTGGTTAATTCTCGTCCGAGGATATTTTTCCATTGATTTGTAGAGAGAGTATAAGGGAAGGGGAGAGACACAGACAGAGAAATATTGATTGGTTGCCTCCTGCATGCGCCCCGACCAGGGCCAGGATTGAACACGCAACCCAGACATGTGCCCTTGACCAGAATCAAACCTGGGACCCTCAGTCCCACCAACCGACGCTCTATCCACTGAGCCAAACCAGCTAGGGAAGAGGAAATTTAAATTCGTCCAGAGCATCGCCTCTAGAAACGGTGACCCACGGCCATTCCTTTCTGTCAGCAGATGCCGAGCCGGCAGGTAGCTATGATGTGTGATCATGGCAGGTGCCACTCAGGAGCCCAAGGAGGGCGTGTGCCTGTGTGACCATACATGTGTTAGCACGTGTGCACCATTCTCCTGCCTTCTGCATGGAATGCCATGGGAGTAGGCAGAGGAGCATCTCAGCTGGAGCGCAGGGAAAAGCCATCATATCAGGGAGAAATGCCAAGTCCTTGACTTCCAGTGGAAGGAGAAATGGGCCAAGGCCTTTGTTCCTCGGGTAGAACATTTTTCCGTTTTCCTCCCTGAAACGTAGTTGCATTTTGTTTGCATAGATTTGGACATCAAATCCAGAAACCCAAATGCCAGCAATAAAAAGAAAAAGAAATTATTTCAGCTACAAAACAACAGCTATTGCAATATGTGCTTGACTTAAAGCACCTGATATTAACACCTTTGAAACCTGGCTTGTGTCTGGCAGTCAGGGAAAGGCTCTGGGCACTAGATAAAACCCTGGCGGCCTCCCGGCTCCTTCGCCCAGGGCTGCCATGAGGGTGAGGATGGGGGTGGAGGGTGTTGGCTGCCCTGAGCTCCCATAAATCTTTTCAGGGCCCATATCGTGGGTCCAACACTGCAGCCAAGGACCAAGGGACAGAATCGGAGACTGTGCCAAACAGGGCCACCTAGACACAGACACAGAGGTACAGAAACAACTCCTGTGGACACCCATCCCCATTCTTCCACCTCTTCCGGAGTTTTCTCTTAGTCCCCTGAGTCCTGACTCTCCCTCCCTGATCAAACCGTTCCAGCCAAAACCAGTATTGTTTTGCAGCTGTGTGTAGGTCTTTTGGGGGCAGTGCTGGGTGGATTTGGGGGTGCAGCTGGATGGTGCTGGGTCTTTCAGAGGCCCTCAGCAGGTTGGTAGCCAGAGGAAAGCCCAAAGCCTGTAATCAGGGACAAAAATCCTGGACAAGGAAACCTGAGCCTGATGCAGTGAGAACCCTCAGCAAGGTTTGCATGCTCAATCAGCTGGTAGGAAGCGCCCTCTGCTGGCGTCTTGGTGTTAAGACCAGTGGCAGACAGGACTTCGGGGTCATGCAGAGAGGACAGAGAATGGATGACTGTCCTTGCTCTTCTCACTTAAGAAGCTAAATAGATTTATTCTTATTCTATGTATTCATATATGCATTGTCAGAAACTTGCAAAACACAGGAAAGCACACATGAGCATATACCCGCAGAGAAGTACACGTCATGTTAACAGGAATCCCATTATCAGAGAAAACCCTTCTTAACATGTTGGCAAAGATACCTCCCAGTTTTTCCTAGGAATAAAAATTGAATGGATAGACAGACAGGTAGATATAATATATTTAATACAGGTGCTGGTTAAGAGCATTTGCAAACCAATGCGAAGCTTTGTGACCTTGAGTAAGTTACCTGGCCTCTCTGTGCGTCAGTTTCCTGGCCTGTAAAACAGGTATTGCAGTGTTGTCTGGCTTGAAGATTTGGTGAAGACTAAATGTGTTCATTATGTAGAGTGCTTAGCACAGTGCGTGGTACATAGTACGTGCTCAACAAATATTGACTAGTATGTTAAGCAGAATAATTTCAGACTGCAGCTGGAGCCGGGGTTGGGGTTTGGGACCTCAGGCGGCAAGTCCACCTGGGCCAGGCATGTGAGCACAGGCAGAGGATGCATTGTCACTGGCCCGGCCCCTGCGGTACCCATAGCGCCAGCCCTCCTGGCTACCCACCTTACCTCGCCTCCATGCAGCACGACTTCTCGCCGGCCAGCCATAGCAGCTGCCTCCAACATGCTGGAACTCACCGAAGACAACTTCTCTGACATGGGCTCTGTGGTCCTCATGCCCTTCGCCTCCTGGTCTGGACACTGCGAAGGGCTTGCCCTGGAGTGTGCGGCTGCAGCTACCAGATTAAAAGGAATTGTCCCATCAGCAAAGGTTGATTGTGCTGCCAACACAGACACGTGTCATAAGCATGGAGTCTGTGGGTATCTGATCCTGAGGCATTTGGAAATGGGAAGGAGCGGGTGCTGGGATGGGCCGGGACTGCTGACGGGACGCAGCCACCTGGACAGGCAGGCAGACCAGCGCCGGTTCCTCTGGGACTGAGGAAGGACTGGAGAGACTCATGAGTGATAAAGAGGCTTCTGTGGTGGACTTTTTTCTGGGATTTATTCAATGAAGCTCTGAGTTTCTTTTTTTAAAAAATGTATTTTATTGATTTTTTACGGAGAGGAGGGGAGAAGGATAGAGAGCTAGAAACATCGATGAGCTGCCTCCTGCACCTCTCCCACTGGGGATGTGCCCGCAACCAAGGTACATGCCCTTGACCGGAGTCGAACCTGGGACCCTTCAGTCTGCAGGCCGATGCTCTATCCACTGAGCCAAACCAGTCAGGGCAAAGCTCTGAGTTTCTAAAAGGAGCCAGCAACTTGAGGCCCTGATCGAGTGGCTCAGTTGGTTAGAGCATTCTCCCGATCTGCAAGGCTGCAGGTTTGATGCCCCATCAGAGCACATACAGGAATCAACCAATGAATGCATTAATAAGTGGGGCAACAAATGGATGTCTCTCTCTCTCTCTCTCTCTCTCTCTCTCAAACAACCACAACAAAAGTAACAATAATAAAATAAAAGCAGCCAGAAACTGGAGGGATAACTACGGATTTGCACACAACGAACGGTGTTGAGTTTCCGGTGAACAAGTGTGGTGATAAGAGAGGGTATCCATGTTTTGTCCTTCACATCTGATGAACAGGGTGAGGACAAGACCGGCATATGCAGAACAGAAGATTTAAATTCATCCAGGAAAACATGTTTGGTGTTGCCCTCACACGACAGGAGACGACGAGGGCCCGACACGGGCCAGGACTTCCCAGGGCTGGCTCTGCCGTGGACCCTCAAACAAACGCCAAGGGTCCCGGCTGCCGGAGAACCGGGTGAGGATGGTGCCGAGAAATCCCTACATGGATGCTGGACTCAAACTCAGCGTTAGCCACGCACTTTCCTACTCTGGTTTGGGAAGCACAGCTGGACAGGTTTCTGTTGTTCCATCAGCACGGCAGGAGGAGAGGGGCTTGTCATGCAGGAATCCGTGCGTGAGGCCAAGGCCCTGGGGAGGTTCCTGCAGGACGACTTTTATGGCAGCCTGAAGGGATGCTGGAAGTCTGAGCCCACTGCAGACAGTAGCATCGGTCCCATAAAGGCAATGGTCAGTAGAGCAACGGTTCCCCACGGAGCCAGGCCCTAATCCCTACTACCCTGCGGCTGTTTTCCCTACGTGGCACAGGGACTTGGCAGATGTGACGGGTTTAAGGGCCTGGAGACAGCAGAGATTTTGATTCTGGATGATCAGGGTGGGCCCTCTGATCACAGGCTTCCCTTGAAGTAGAGGACCTTCCGCGGCTGCAGAGAACCAGGGAGGTGGCATCTCGAAGAGAACTCAGCCCCCCCGTTTCTGGCTGTAGAGGTGGGAGAAGGGGACCACGGCCGAGGACGCAGCAGCCTCTGTAGGCTGGGGATGCCTCAGCGCACAGCCAGCCACACAACAGGGATGCCGGTCCTGTCACTGCAAGGAATCAAGTTCTGCCAACAGTCCGATGAGCAGGAAACACATTCTCGCGAGTCTTCAGAAGGTCATGGCCGTGACGCCTCGATGTTAGCCTGGGGAGACCCGTGCCACACTGACTCAGATCTGCAAGGTCACTCCGGGGGGTGTAAGCCCTGCCCTTGGGGCCATGTGTTCAGGCAGCAATACCAAACGGATGCAGCTGCTGTTGAACGCGTGTGCAGCCTGCTCTGTAACAGCTCAACACCAGGGCCGCTGCCCCTGATCGGGGTATCCGTCAGCGACACGCGAGAGGCTCGGGAATTCCACTGTCAGCGGAGCTGTGTGACTAGGTTGCTGACGCTTCTGACTTTATACGATTGTTAATGGCTATTCTTTTGTAAACATGTTTGCACACAGCTTTGGTGATTTCCTTGGGAAATGCTATGTGAACTGCACCCATCTTTTTCAATGGGTGTTCAATTAGCAGCCATTTATTTCCCCTCCAGTGCCTCCCTCCAGGGTGTGCAGTAGGGAATCAGAGGGGCCTGCAGATGGCTGGCGGGAACCCCGGAGGCAGGCCAGGGGCCTCCCCTCGGCCCCATGTCCTCAGCTCTTCCATGGGCCGTGATGCCTGGCTTGCAGAATGATGGCAACGATGGTCAGGTGACCCTGATGACTGCCGGTCCTTAAAAGATTGCCGTGAAGAAGAGGAAGCGGAGAGAAGCGCCTACTGAGGAGAGAGCTGCACTCGCGGGCCTTCCCACTAGGGGAAAAGGGGCTGCTCCCCCACAGCCTCGGGCCTGGGAGCCCGCTGCCCCCCTGACCCCCTGTCCCTCAGCCCCCCAACCCCCCTGCCTCCCAGCTTGTTCCTCACTCAGGTTTCCATTTGATGCCCAGAGAGGTTTTGAGAACCAGCAGGCCACACCCTTTCCTTCAGAACAAAGCACTTTATAGGTGACTTTTTCACCCTAAAGCAGGGGTGGGCAAACTTTTTGACTCGAGGGCCACAATGGGTTCTTAAACTGGACCGGAGGGCTGGAACAAAAGCATGGATGGAGTGTTCGTGTGAACTAATATAAATTCAAAGTAAACATCATTACATAAAAGGGTACGGTCTTTTTTTTTTTTAGTTTTATTCATTTCAAGCGGCCGGATCCGGCTTGCCCACGGCTGCTTTAAAGTGTGGGTTTGGGATTCTTTCCCAGCACCTTGCCACGCCTCCAGCCCCAGCTGTTTGAGAAGTCCTAGGGGCTCATGAAAATGGGTCAGAAATCACAGGACACTGAGCTAGTCTGCCTCACACTTCGGGAGTAACAATAACAATAACAATGACGATGCTGCTGCTGATGGTGATGAAATCAGTAGCTTCCTTGCGGCCAGGGTGCTGGAAATAGCCACGCCCTGCCCGTGGGCTCTCCTGCGTGTCACTCGGCTCACCCTCCGCGTGGGGGTGTGTATGCTGTAAGAGAATTGCTTAATGTCCTGTGTCCTCCACTGACAAGGCAAGAACGGAGAAAGAGGGAAGGGGGGAAGAGAGGAAAGAAAGCTGCCTCAAACAAGAGGAGTAACACTGAGAGAAATGCTTCCAAACGGGTTCCATGGCTACGTGGAGCCTGCCGCGCGTGCGGGACCAGGAACAGGGACCCAGGGTGACGCTGTCAGGCCTCAGGGGAGCCCCGGAGAGGTGGCTGGTGAGGGCTGCAGACGAGGACTTGGTCCCAGAGGCCAAGCTTATGAGTCCTGTGAGGTCTGGTCCAGCTGAGGGAGGCCTGGCCCAGCTCTGGGGCTCCCAGGGGGCCTCCTGGGGTGGAGCCTCAGGGGAGCAGTTAGGGGCTGTCCCTGTGAACCTGTGCTTCCCCCCTTCATCCCCCATCCCACCCCCCACGCACAGGCATTCTATCTGCCGCACAAGCACCTCCGCACAGCCCAGGTAAGCTAAGGCCTGACCCTGGGCTTGTGAAAATACTACAGTCCCAAACCTCAATCCAAACCAGTGGCAACAAGGGCTTGGAACCGCCCAGATCCTACCTGTGAGAGGTAACCTGCACTGCGGGTCCCAGCGAGGCAGGAAGGCCTGTCTCCTCCGGAACAGTCCTGGGCCAGCACATGAGGCGTATGGGCTGGGGAGGAGATACCTCAGTAAACGCGAATCCTCCCCAAACCCTGGGAGTGAGCGCCCTAGGCCATCGCTCCTCTGCGTGTGGCCCCCGTGGCCCAGGTGAGGCCCAGGTTGGTGGTTTGGATGGTGAGGCAGGCCCCAGGTGCTGGGAAATGAGCCTTTGGGACAAGCATGTCAAACTCAAAGGCTAACGAGCCAAAATAAACGAGGCATGCAGCAGCAGGCCGCGAGTTTGACATGCTTGCTTGAGGACATCTGTGCAAGGGATGTGAGCAAGGTGGAAACCTTCCCAAGGGAACATCCCAGGCTCCCACATTCTGCTCCGAGAGGAGCTGACGCAAAGCCCTGAGAAAGTGTGAGTGCATGTGGGCAGGCCCCGGCCTGGAGGGCTTGGGCGGCCTGGGGATCTGCATTTCCACAAAGCTCCCAGGCTCCTGCAGCAGCCCTGTGATATCATCAAGCTGCCTGCTCATTCCCAGCATCCTGCGGACACAGAGGATGCCACCGGGCACGGGGGGATGTCGCCGCCGTGATGTGATAGGCAACTTGGCTTCCTGGGGAGCTGAGCTGGGAGGGCACCTCCAGAGTCTGCCCTGCCTCCCAGCCTCTCCTCCCATGTGACCCCGAGACTGACAGGGCCTGGTCTGGAGTAGCCCTCTCTGAGGTGCCGCCCACACGTGTCCTCGATTTCCGAAGCTCGGCCGGGTGTCCAAGATCCTCCAGAGCTGAGGTCTCAGCACACGGGGCTGTTGTGATGTCTGTTTCTAGGGAGAAGGACGCCGTGGTGCTGGACCCCTCCAGCAACGGGTACTACCGCTGGCTGACCGTCATCGCCCTGCCTGTCTTCTACAACTGGTGTCTGCTGGTGTGCAGGTAGGGGTGTGGCTGGGCCTCCCCCCAAGGAGGGGGTGGAGGAGGGAGGGCAGCCCATCTTCAGGCAGGACTGTGAGTGTCACTCAAGAGCCTGGCCATGCAGCTGGCGCCTGTGTCTCCATGGTGAGGCGGCTCTGGAGGAGCACCGTGTGGGCCCTGAGTGCGTGGGGACCTGTGCCAGGGCCCACAGCACCCGGGAGCCTTGATGGAGGTGTAGGAGGAAGAGGAGGGCGAGCTGCGGGTGCTCTGAGGGCAGGGTGCTCCGAGGGCAGGGTGCAGGGGAGGAGCCTGCTCTCTGACTGTGGGCTGTGGGTCGGTGCAGGGGGAGCTGCGGCTCCTATGAAGGCAGCAGGGCCGGTGGGTGCTCCTGAGCAGCCTGCCGGGCAGGTGCGTGTCCCTGGGCCAGCGTGTGCTTTGGGACGCAGGGGCGAGCAGTGGCTCTTCTGGGACAATCGGAGGCGCAGGGACTTCTTTAAGGAAGCTGCAGGAGAGGGAGTCAAGAGCAGCTCCTCTCATAAGGGGCAGAGGGAGGGGGGTTCGGGGTCTCTCCTAGGAAGATGCTGCTCCTCCGGGTAGGTGGGGGCCAGGCCTTCCTGGGCAAGCCTGCAGGATAGAGACCTGGCTGCGGGCCTCTGTGGGCCAGCAGGGGGCCTGCAGGAGACGGGCAGGAGGTGTCCTTTCTCCTCCAGGGGGTAGGGGGGTCTGGGTCTTCAGAGCCAGGTACAGGGCAAGGATGCAGGGACAAGAGGCTGCATTTCTGAAAGGACACGTGGCTTGGGGGCTTCCTTTCAAGTCCAGAGACAAGGATGCAAGGGTGAAGGGGCCCCTGGGGATGGGAGTTTGGGCCCCTGGAGGGGATGAGCAGGTGCAGCTACTCTTCTGGGGGTAGGGACTCTGGGAAGGCCCTTAGCAGGCATTTGGGGACAGAGCTGTTGATTTTCTGGGTTACACAGGGGGTTTGGGCTTTGCTAATCAAACTTCAGGAAATGATAAGGGGTAAGCTGCTACTCTCTGAGAACAAGCAAGGGGTTGGGGGCTCTTCCCAGCAGGCCTGTGAGACAAGGATGCAGGGTGAGCTCTTGCTCTTCTGGGGGTCGTAGGAGGCGCAGGGGAGGGAGGCAGGGGAGCTGTGGCCATTCCTAAGCGAGCCTGCAAGGCAGGTATGACTGTTGGAGATACACAGGGCTTCCCTGCGCACGTGGTAGGGGGTGCGGGGCAGAGATGCTGCTCTGTGAGGGTACGCAGGGCTTTGGGGTCCCTGAGCCAGCCTGCCAGGTAAGACTGCAGGGGTGCGTCCTGCTCTCCTGGTGGTGTGGGAGCCACCTGCCCAGGCCGCACAGCAGGTGTGCAGGGCTCCAGGGCTCCCTGACTGTAAGGGGGGTTTTCGGGATTATCTGAGCAAGGGGTGGGCTCCTCTCCTGAGGGTAAGTAGGGGTGAAGCAGGGAGAACGGAGGGCCTCTCCCAGCCTGCCTGGGGACAGAGCAGGCTGCTGCTCTCTGGGGATCAGGGGTATTTTGTGGGTATTGTCTGTATGAGAAGCGATGAACATAAAGATGGAGAAAGTAGAAAACATTTACTGGCTTGTTCAGTGGTTAATCCTCCAGGAATTCTTATGTCTTTGACCCGGGAAGGGCAGGTCCTCAGCCTGCCCCTGACCCAGCAGTGGGGCCCAGAGAAACCGCCCGGCCCCTGAGCTCCCTGCTCAGAGCAAGCAGGGCCCACACTTTGGGGTCAATCCCAGCTCTTCGTGGCTGCGTGACCTTGGACAGAAAGGCTTCTGGGAGCCTGGTCCCCTTCTCAGGGCCTGGGCGATGACGCCGGGGCGCAAGCCCTGCAGGCCGGCTGGTGCCCAGAGGCCCTGCAGACATCTCTCCTGTCACCCTGGCTCAGGGCCTGTTTCGACGAGCTGCAGTCCGAGCACCTGGTGCTGTGGCTGGTCCTGGACTACTTGGCGGACGTGCTCTACGGCCTGGACGTGCTGGTGCGGGCCCGAACAGGTGAGTCCCCAGCTGGGATGTCGGGGGCCCGGCCACCGGCCCCACAGTGGGAGGGTCTGGGGGACCACAGCCATGTTCAGGGAGATCCAGGATGGCAGGGTAGACATGACCTACCCCTGACCACTAGAGGCCAAGCAGGCCGCGGGAGCCTGCAGCAGTGACGGGGTGGTGCCACCTCAAGCTTCCGCTGCTTCTGGGACAGAGCCCCGAGCAGGGGTCATGACCCCTGGGTTCCGGTCTCTCTTGTCCCAATGAGCTGTGCGACCCTGTGCAAGTCGAGCTGTCTCTCTGGGCCACATGGGTATTTCCGTTGGTGTTGGAAGTAAGGAAGCCACATCACCATCTCGAAGCCCAGCCCAGCGCGGCTGGAGGCAGGAGGCAGAGCGCGGTTTGTCTTTGCTGGGACGGCCGGAGGCCCGGGACCTGCTGCTCCGTGGCTGTCAGAGGAGCACTCGACAGGGAGAACTGACCCTGGAACAGGCCTTCCTCCAGGTGCTTCTGGCTGCAAGTGGGGCCTAAAGCCCCAGCCACGGCCCCCAGCCCTGCATCTCCGGGGCACCTTTTTCTAATTTGCACAAAGACATCACGTAAGCTCATGGAGGCCCTGCTTGTGACTTCCAAGATTTTTTAGCTAAAAACTGTGCCATGGTTGTCGATATAAACATACCTGATTGCAGCAACAAGCCGTGCAGCCCCCTCCTTTCCCCAGAGAACTGCTGCGCTGCAGACGGCAGGCAGGACTCTCCATCGGCCGACTTAGAAGCTGAGGCCAGAGACGCTGAGTGACTGGCCCGAAGTCCACGGTCACTCCCCCTCCCCAGCAGCCCTCCTGCTTCCATCCACATCAGTGCCCGGCGACGGCCACGTAACAGGAGTCCTCATGCACACAGCCCGAGGCTTGCATGGTCACTGAGCCAGTCCTGGTGGTCGGCCACTCCTCGGTCACGTGAGCCTAGCAAGACACAAGAGGTCCTGGCGTGGCCCAACTCCTGGGCCGGCTGTCCCTGTTTCAACCGGTTCA
>NW_006297281.1:568466-578330 GCF_000327345.1 Myotis davidii | reverse complement strand
TGGGCAAGAAACCAAATGTCTGTGGATTATATTCCAAAGGGGAGAAAAAAAAGTCTTCAAAATCGAAAGAAGATGTAATAAGGAAGTATCTAGGAGTCTTGAGGCTCAAGGAGTGTCATGTAATGCCAGTGGTCGGCAAACTGCGGCTCGCGAGCCACATGCGGCTCTTTGGCCCCTTGAGTGTGGCTCTTCCACAAAATACCATGAGCAGGCGCACTCATACAGTGCGATTGAAACTTCATGGCACATGCGCAGAAGTCTGTATTTTGTGGAAGAGCCACACTCAAGGGGCCAAAGAGCCGCATGTGGCTCGCGAGCCGCAGTTTGCCGACCAGTGGTCTAGGCCAAGCATGTCAAACTCAAATAAACAAGGCCAAATAAACAAGGTTGAAGTTTATGTGGGTTGCAAAAAAGCAAAAGCTTCCACTTCATAGAAACGTAGGTTTATTTCGATAGAGACATGCTGAATACAAAGGTCTGAAATAAATGAGTAATCTTCTTATAATAATAAAAGCGTAATATGCTAATTAGACCAGGCATCCTCCCGGACGACCTTCCAGACGAAGCTGGGGCTGCGAGAGAAGCCTGGGTCCGGGGTGCCAGAGGGAAGCCAGTGCCGGCAGCCAAGGGAAGGAAGGCCCTACATCCGAAATTCATTAACATAAAATAATAGAAGATTTTTATAAAATTAATATTTTTCCTTGAACATTAACTTACCAGACACTGAATAACTGCACAAATTAATAAGCGTAATGCAAATAAACCTATTTTTCTTGTTCTCCAGAAGGGAAATATTTCCTGTTGCGCACACCAAACAAGTCAGTCCAAGACTAATGACGTGGCCACCGGCTGCTAAAATATTCACTGCTAGGATTAGTGGGGAGAAATGGTGCGCCTGTGTGTAAGGCACGTAAGGGAAATGAATATTCCCCCTACTGTGGATCGAGCCCACAACCTGGGCATGTTGACCGGAATCAAACCTGAGACCCTTCAGTGCCCAGGCTGACGCTCTATCCACTGAGCCAAACCGGTCAGGGCAAGTTACGAAATTTTTATTAAACGTTTCTTATGTATTGTTATATTGGCTGGGCCGCAAAAATATTCGTTGTGGGCTGCGAGTTTGACATGCTTGGTCTAGGTTCTGAATAAACACGAGTTAACCAAAGAATGAAGTAAAGAATGGGGGGGTAGGAAGCAGGATGTCCCTGACTCTCAGGGTCCAGGCCCGTCTGGCTTTCGGGGGTGAGCTCCAGGTTCCATGCTTCCAGAGCCCCTTGGATGATGTCGTGTGCAGGCAGCAAGGAGCACACTGCTTCCCTGGACAGTGTCTCCCACAGGCAGCTCATGCCCATTGGTGACCGGGGAAGCATGGCCATGACCTGTGCTTTTAACATTTTTATTAGTGTTTTCAAACATGCCCCCAGTCAGAGCGAACAGTATTATGGATCCTCAGGCGCCCTCACCCAGCTTCAACAGTCATCAACATTTTGCTAATCTTGTTTCTACCCCCACCCCCCACCCCTTTCTTGGCTGGACTATTTTAAAGCAAATCTCAGACCGTAACCCTTTTACCATGCATCTCTAATTTTCAGGGACTCGTTAAAAAATGTAACTTCCATTTATGTTTCAAAATTTAATAATCATTTCTTTCTATCACTAATGCCCAATCCACACTCAAATGGGCCCAAATGATCTATATTTTTAAGTGAATAAAATGGATTAGGACATCCTAGACTGGTAAATATCAGTACCTTTCCTGTAGGTGCGGTAAGTGTTGTGGTTTTTTTTTTAAAATATATATTTTATTGATTTTTTACAGAGAGAAAGGGAGAGGGATAGTTAGAAACATTGATGAGAGAGAAACATTGATCAGCTGCCTCCTGCACACTCCCTACTGGGGATGTGCCTGCAACCAAGGTACATGCCCTTGACCAGAATCGAACCTGGGACCCTTGAGTCCGCAGGCCAATGCTCTATCCATTGAGCCAAACCGGTGAGGAGCGGTAAGTGTGGTTTTGAAGTGGTTTCTAATATTAGTGTACCACCACATCTTCTGTAGTCATGAGGTGAAGTATCTTTCTGTGGGCCCTGGTCAAAAAACACAGCCTCTTTGGTGCCCACGTGACCTCCACCTCTCTCTTTAGGCTTCCTCGAGCAAGGCTTGATGGTCAGGGATGCCAAGAGGCTGTGGTGGCATTACACAGAGACCTTGCAGTTCAAGCTGGACGTGTTGTCCCTCGTCCCCACGGACCTGGCTTATTTCAAGCTGGGCATCAACTACCCGGAGCTGAGGTTCAACCGCCTGCTGAAGTTTGCCCGGCTCTTTGAATTCTTTGACCGCACAGAGACGAGGACCAGCTACCCCAATGTCTTCAGGATCGGGAACCTGGTTTTGTACATCCTCGTCATCATCCACTGGAACGCCTGCATTTACTTCGCCATTTCCAAGTTCATTGGTTTCGGGACAGACTCTTGGGTCTACCCAAACATCTCAAACCCAGAGTACGGGCGCCTCTCCAGGAAGTACATCTACAGCCTCTACTGGTCCACCTTGACCCTCACCACCATCGGTGAGACGCCACCCCCTGTGAAAGACGAGGAGTACCTCTTTGTAGTCTTAGACTTCCTGGTGGGCGTCCTGATTTTTGCCACCATCGTGGGCAACGTGGGCTCCATGATCTCAAACATGAACGCCTCCCGGACTGAGTTCCAGGCCAAGATCGACGCCATCAAACAGTACATGCAGCTCCGCAAGGTGACCAAGGACTTGGAGACGCGGGTCATCCGGTGGTTCGACTACCTGTGGGCCAACCGCAAGACGGTGGACGAGAGGGAGGTGCTCAAGAGCCTCCCGGACAAGCTGAAGGCCGAGATCGCCATCAACGTGCACCTGGACACCCTGAAGAAGGTCCGCATCTTCCAGGACTGCGAGGCGGGGCTCCTGGTGGAGCTCGTGCTGAAGCTGCGGCCCGCGGTGTTCAGCCCCGGGGACTACATCTGCAAGAAGGGCGACATCGGGCGGGAGATGTACATCATCAAGGAGGGCAAGCTGGCGGTGGTGGCCGATGACGGGCTCACCCAGTTCGTGGTCCTCAGTGACGGGAGTTACTTCGGGGAGATCAGCATCTTAAACATCAAGGGGAGCAAGTCAGGGAACCGCAGGACGGCCAACATCCGCAGCATCGGCTACTCGGACCTGTTCTGCCTTTCCAAGGATGACCTGATGGAGGCGCTCACCGAATACCCTGATGCCAAGAAGGCCCTGGAGGAGAAGGGACGGCAGATCCTCATGAAGGACAACCTGATCGACGAGGACCTGGCCAAGGCCGGGGCCGACCCCCAGGACATCGAGGAGAAGGTGGAGCACCTGGAGTCCTCCCTGGACACCCTGCAGACCAGGTTCGCGCGGCTCCTGGCCGAGTACAGTGCCAGCCAGATGGCGGTGAAGCAGCGCCTCAGCCAACTGGAAAGCCAGGTGCGGCTCTGTGGGCGCAGCCCCCTGCCTGAGGGGGTCGCACCGGAACCAGAGACCAAGCAGCAGTGAAGGCTCCCTGCGATATGATATAGCCCAAGGCAAGGGACTTGGCAGGAGCATTCCAGCTCCCCTGCCCTTTGCAGACAGAGAGCCTCAGCTTCCTCATCTGGGAAATGGGACTTGTTCTGTCCACCACGGTTAGGTGGCAGGTTCTTACAGGTCCACAGGGAACCCTGCAAGGGGCAGGACTTTGTGGAGTGCACGTGTCACCAGGCCAACCATATGAAATTGTGGACACTGAACTCTTATTTTTTCACCCCTGAGGAATTCTTAGACGTCTGACCTTCCCTTTGTTATTCATTATGCCCCCCACCCCCGCCCCCTCTGGCACCTGCTTCCACCCCGAGCCTGGAAGGGGATGTGTCTGAGGCAGATTTCTGAACCTGGTGCCTCCTCAGGGGCTCGTTGTGACCCTAGGAACCCAGGCCTTTGGGGGAGCTGTGCCAAGCTCAGGACGAGGCAGGGTCACCCCATCTGAGGTCACTTCAAGGCGGGGACACAGATCCAGACGCCCTGCCAATCCAGCCCCCACGAAATGGAATCTGTTTCACTGGGAAAAGAAAAGAAAAGAGTGTCTCAGCTGGGGGAGGAGACCTCTCTCTCTAGCTTGCCCAGGGATTAGAGGCGGCCTCTCGCCCTGGCGTGGAGCTGGGGATGGGTTCCCAGCCAAACACAGCTGACAACTGGGACTCCGCCAAGATGAGATCCTTAGGCCACATCTTTGCAAACTGCCCCGTCATCCCAGGAACCCTCACCCTCCCTCCGGAATTACATCCTGAGGCAAAGCTCTTAGCTGGCCAAGAGCACAGAGTGCAGAATGTAGCTCTTCAACAAACACCAGCCCTGGAATTCCATTACCATTTTATAAGATATTTAGGCATTGGGTTCTATGATTGTGAATTACAACCGTAATGGTCCATCCTTTGCTTAAATACCCACTGGAAATTACCCAAAGAGAACTCCTCCTGATGCAGGCAAGCCATACGGGGCAGCTTTTCCTTCTCCTCTCTTCAGCCTCTCTCTCTCTCTCTCTCTCTCTCTCTCTCTCTCTCTCTCTCTTCCTCTTCTTTCCTCCCTCCTTCCCTTTCTTCCTCCCTCCCTCCCTTCCTCTCTTCCTGCCTTCCCTCCTCTTCCTCCTCTTCCTGTTCCTCCTCTTTTCTCCCTCTTCTCAGAAAAAATGCCCCATTTTGCTTTGGCAACTTTTGACGTTTTTGTGGTCTGATATTATAATCCATATGCCACATAACGGGGCCCTAATGTAGTTCATACAAAAGGTGCTGCATTTTCGAGCATGTATTTTGATGGGTCTCTTTTGGTTTTTATTATGAATCATTTAACCATTTTAACTTTAAAAAGTAAAAGTAAATGGTCTATTAAAGGAAGTTAGGATGCAAGGAAATATCATCAGCAAAATGCAACTAGCAATGTACTCTCAAAATGCATATATTTTAAAAGCCTTAACTATTAATTATGCCTCCATTCATATTTGCACAGGAAAAATAAAGACAGATTAAAAAATACTGAGTGATTCCTGCTTCATATTTTTTTTTGTATTTTGTCATAAGGGAAGATGCAGCTGAGGTGTGTTTCTAGGCCATGGCCTGGCTACGCCGGTAAGAACAGGTGCAGGTGAGCAGGGGACAGCACCCGGCCGTGAGGGCCACACACAGGCAGGAGCAGGTAAGAAAATGCTACCAGAGCGGCAGCGTGTGTCAGTACGGAAGCCAAAGCACTCAGGCAGATACGAAGTGTATACCAGGAGGGACGCTGAATTTGCAGGCATCTTTGTCCAGGGCCGCCACGGGTGTTCAGCCGTTTGGGAAGGCGTGGCCAGGCAGGAAGCTGGGGGAACCGGAAGCACGCCCAGCTTTCCCTCTGCTTCTACCCCAGGAGTCTGGGCAGCAAATTAGAAAGTGGGAAGTCAAGCTCGCTCTTGTTCAAGTCATAACCAGGCCGCTCGGGCCAGTTATTTTATCTTAGGCCTCATCTCTCTCACCTGGAAAAGAGGAAGGATACTGCCGAGGGCCCAGAGTTGTTGTGAATAAACACATTATTTTCCTGGAGGAATAAACGGATACAATTTCAGCGAACTAGCCTCCACCTGCCAGGATGGTGGGAAGCTGAGTTTCGGGGAGTTGTCAGGGCGCCTTTTCACTGACTTGGAACCTGCGGAAGGATTTGTGGTCTCCCAGCCACGGTGGCTGCCACTGGAGGCCACCATCAGAACCCAGGCTGGGAGACAGCTTCTCATGGAAGTGTGTGTGTGTGTGTGTGTGTGTGTGTGTGTGTGCGCGCGTCTCAGGACAGAGAGGCCCTGGGACAGGAGAGGGAGGAAGTGGATATGGACTGATGCAGGGTCCCCGGCGGAACCCTGGGGAGGTAAGAGGTGGTGGGACTCAGGTGAGGCCTAGAGCTCTGGTTTTGAGGAACCCAACCTGGCAGAGTCCAGTGCCTCCAGCCTGGAAAGGCCCAAGGCTGTTGGCCCTCAAGGAACCAGGCGCAGTTGGACAAAGGGTACCTTGGCAGGAACCAGTATGAAGAATGTCTGGAAATATTTGTAACTTGAGCAAGTCATCAAGTGAGATGCCTGTTCCACCCCTGCTGAAGCACCACCCTCGGAGATCTGCTGCTCCTGCCCTCAAAACAGGGCCAGGAAAAAAAAAAAAAACAACAGGGCCAGGGACCTAGTCCAGCTTTTCAGGCCGCCTCTGTCCATCTCAGACCCTTCTGCCGCTATTTTATCACACAGAAGCCAACGCAGCTTCCTTCTTTGGTCTCGTGGCCATTAGTAATACCCTGAGGGAGGGATGCAAACTGTGATGAACAAAATCCTATATAATTAAAAGCCTAATATGATAAGTGTCCAGTTGACCTGTTGGTCGTTCAACCAATCAAAGCATAATATGCTAATGAAATGCTAAGCCTGCTCAACCACTTGTATGATGTGCACTGACCACCAGGGGCAGACGCTCTGACTGGTAGGTTAGCTAGCTGCTGGGGTCCAGCTGATCGGGACTGAGCAAGATGGGCCAGACATGCCCTGGAGCCCTCCCTCGGTCCCTTCCTGGCTTGCCAACCTCCTGTGTCTCTCCCAGGCCCCGATAGTGCACCAGTGGGGGCCCTTGGCCTGGCCTGTGCCCTCTTGCAATCCAGGACCCCTCAGGCGGGGTCTGAGAGCTGGTTTTGGCCCAATCCCGCAGGCCAGGCCGAGAGACCCCACTGGTGCATGAATTCGTGCACTGGGCCTCCAGTAGTGAATAAAAGTGCTTCCCTGAAGCACAGGGTGAGAGTTTGTCCATCCCTGTCACCTAGCAACACTTCTTCTGGCTCCATATCATAGGAAAGCTCTCACCTGTGTGTACCCAGAGACGGGTACAAATGTTTATTATTACAGCATTCTTTTTAATAGAAAAAAGGGAATAACTTAAATGTCAGAATCTAAGAACAAATTAAGATAAATATATAATATTTCAGGTGTTTCCCCAAGTAGAATTTAATAGAGGGAATGAATCATGGGTGTTGGAGGGTGAAAGGGCAGGGACGGAGCACTGAGGTTATCCGAGAGAGCAACTGCGGGAGCAGCTGGGGAGCCAGGGGAAGGGTGTTCGGAGGGCAGTTCCTGGGAGCTGGACCTCGGACTTTGAGGAAGGGCTCCTGCTGGCTGCTACTGGTAATTTAGGAACTCAGAGGAGTTTGGCAAAGATGGAACTTTGGACATTATCTGAAGAGGGTGAGATTGGTCCTGGGAGTCCTCCCCAAAAAAGTCCCTAAAGAAGTCTGGAACCAAATGCCCCTGCCATGATTTTCCATCACTGCTAGGCTACCTAACCAGGACAGCACGGGGACAGGAAAAGGAAAGTCCCTCTTCCCTCATGCTTCCTTTCAATCTTCCTAGTAGAGAGTTCTAGAAAAGCAAGGACAGGTGGAGGACTTTGGACTTGACTGACAGTGTTGTTTCATTTGTATTTATTTGTTCACAAGTGATTGTAATATTCCCCTCATTTGTTTATTAGTCATCTGAATTTTATTTTCTGTGCATTGTCCATTCCATGCCTATTTTAACTAAACATTCCAGGGGAACAGGATCACCCCTTATCTCAGGGCTGGATAAGAAGAAATCATGTTGTCAATTCACCCCAGGAGATCTCTTGCATTGCCCTCTGCTCTGAGTCTGGAGCAGTCTGCGAGGCCCAGCACACAGGCGTTCCTGCCAGCAGAGCAGATTGCTCACTCTGTGGCTGGGGAACAGAAGAAATAGTTGGTTTGTTTTTAGTGACTACGTTCAGAGCTGTTACATATGGTTGCTCTAGTTGTGCACTGCCCAGAAGGGTCCCTTCTAAAAAGGCATCCTGCCCTAGCTGGTTTGGCTCATCACCCTGCAGACTGGAGGGTCCCGGGTATGATTTTAGTCAAGGGCACATGCCTGGGTTGCAGGCTCCACCCCCCAGTGGGGGTGTGCAGGAGGCAGCCGATCGAATCATTGATGTTTCTATCTCTCTCGCCGATCGAATCATTGATGTTTCTATCTCTCTCTACCTCTCCCTTCCTCTCTGAAAGCAATAAAATATTGATAAAGTAATTTTAAAAATAAAATAAAATAAGGCATCCTGCCTTATCACCGTCAATTTTTGTGTTGATTGTAACAGTTTTGCAGCAGATAGCAGTGGAGGGTTTTGTTCTAATATGGTCATTACAGCAAGGCAGTTCTCCACCAGGGGGAGGTAAAGAGTCTTGTCTGCACAGGCCGCTGTGCATCCTACCCTTTCACTGAGCTGCAGAGATGAGGGTTTTTAATCAAGTCATTTTCTGACTCCCACTGGAGTTGTTAAAGCATATGTGCAGCAATGATACACTTTTGAGTTATTTTGTATATATTTACATACAAAATCAGGTGGCCGATATCAGCTGCCAGGGGAGACTGTAGCTTCTCAAGATTTATGACATCATGAGAAAAACTGGCAAATGCCCTGATCATTTCTATAGAAAAGAGATAATGGGACACAAAAACACCAAAAATGTTAGAAAATTTCATTTCCACAAAAGTGTGTGTACGTATTTCATAAAAAAACAATATATCTTCGCGATTTTGAGTTCCTGTGACTAACAATTCAGAATTTCTATTTTATGTTTGATAATTTGCTTCATATAGTTTTGAAGAATGGCTTTATGTTTGTTAGTTGTTTCTACTGCGAAATAAAAAAGCCACAAACTTCAGTGTTTGTTACTATGTTAAATGAATGAATTGTGGAAATTGAACTATTTTTAAATGATTGTGAATTTAAGTTTCTTTTTTTTAAAAGCTAAGATTTAAAAACTCTCTCAGCTTGATTACAGATAGCATGGCCATAAAATGTATTGTCTGAACTTTTTTGAGAACACTTCTGAGAGTGAAAGGGGACCCTATTAATAGTTTGGCTGGGTAAATGTGCCAGCTGGGGCTGTCACATTGGTCACTAGCTCATTGGCCACTCTTATTTTAGAAAATAAAATATAAAAATACTTTTGCATTTCCACAAGTTTGTTTGTTTTTCTGATTTTAATTTTATAGTATGGCTAAAGTTCTGACATTTCTTTCCATTTATCTGAAGAAGCAATAAAAAGTGCTTTGTTAATAAACTACTCCCCAGATGAGAAATAAAGTCAAAAGTCAAAAAACAAATTACACTTTTAAAGTAGTTTTATATTTGTTTATTTTTATTCCAGACTATTATCTGCATTTAGTTTTTGGTGACATGAGGAGTCTCCGATATAATTCTAAATGAGATCAGAGAATTGTTTAACTTTTATTTTTAATAGGTTTATATCTTTCCGTTTAAAGGCAAATTATAAATGCTTGCTTTCATACCGGAGAGATGTGAATGCTGAGCAGTGTTCTGGTTTATTGAATTAAAAGAGTTCTCCTTTAATAATTTTTAAGAAATACTTTTTCTCTGATAGAATTTAAAGACTTCAAGAAAAAAATGTTTATCTCCAGTTCCGTATTTATTCTTGCTCAAGCAGAAATATTAAGGTTTAAAGTTATATTAAAATAAAAAATTTCCATAATTCTGACTATTTTATTTTCCTGTAAAAAAATAGAGCTTTGGAGGCGAAGGCTACAAATAACTATTTGTGTAATGTACCAGCACAGGTCTGGAAGGATATAGAAGTTCCTCTTCTCTTTGTGTATCTGCATTTGGCAGGAAGATGATAATTGTGCCTGTTTCTGGGTTAAATGCTGCATTTCCTAACTTCTCCCAGGTTGAGGGCACCTGCATCACGGACGGCGCGCTCATCCCGCGGGCAAACGGCGGAGCGGGTCCCGGGCGCGGCTCTCCAGGGAACCGCCC
>NW_006297281.1:562059-568051 GCF_000327345.1 Myotis davidii | reverse complement strand
GGGACAGCGGGACGGGCCCCGGCGCCTGCCCGGTGCGTCTCCAGGGCGTTTGTGGCGAAGCCAGACATTGAAGGCCTCGCCATGTTTGGGATGTAAACATATTGGGTATAAGCAGACGTGGGAAATCTTCTGTCCATCTTCGCGACGCTGCCCTTGGCTGCCGGCCCCTAGCCCCCGACAGCATTTCTGGCATCTTTGCTTTTTATGCTTTCTTCCTTCCTTTCTGGCTTTGCCAGTCAGTAAGTCGAGGCCTGAGGTGTGTACGGGGAGCTGTGAGCATCCCTCGGAAAGCCGGTCGCGAATGTGTGGGCCATGGAAGACGGAAACACTGTGTCGGAGGAAAATTTTGTCCTTGTGAGCCCAGCGTTCCCGTCCCCTGGTGGCCTGCCCTCTGACATTACATAATGGTGCGTTCCTCCTGTCCGAGTTCGTCTGTAACGACAGATCATGAAAGTATTCCTTTGGGTAGGACATAACGTAAGGCAGCGGCAAAGCCCATCTTCTAGGTTTCCGCGTTTCTTCTGAATGTTCTGTTTGATTTGTCACCTGCCCCTCAGGGCGCCTAAACCCAGGCCAGGGGGTGGGGTGGCAGTTGGGGTGTTGCAGTGAAAGTGCCTGCTTCGTCCGCGTTCACAGCGGATGGTGTGGACTGTGGGCAAGCCAGGGGCGCGGGGACAGCAGTCCCGCTGCGTGTGATCCTGGATCTGCCACCTGCTAACTCTTGTTCTGAAGTGTTTTGGAACCTCCGTGCCCTTGGCGTTGGTAAAGAAGCAAGCCTAGTTTTTCTTTGGTTGAGAAGAATTTTCTTTAAGGGGAATTTTGTCTTTGGATCTAGGCTAGGGCCTTTCTTTTGGGGAGTCCTTTGCAGAAATGTTTACTCCTAGAAGATTCAATTTATTGGTTTCTGTGAAGAAAGATGCATGATGGTGCCCACATGGGAAGGTGTGGTTCTGTTGCAGGGTTGGTGTCGGAAGACCATGTCTGGTCCCTGGGGTGGCCGAGCCTGTGAACAGAGCCCCACCAGACCTCCTGCTGCGCCCGGTAAACACGGCTGTAGAGCAACAAGCCAGAGTTACCAGGATGGTTTGTCCAGAAGACGCGGCTTAAATGAATGGATGCTGGACAGATCCAAAGACAAAGGAGGGCGGGATTTCTACTGAACTCAGACAGAATTAATCGTACTAATTCTAGGAGCTACTTAACCTATTTTTTTATGTGGCTTATGCCATCGCAGAGTGTTTATCTACTCAGGTACAAGTCCTGCTTCCCAAGTAGATTCGAAGTCAAAGGGGGGCATAGTTTATCACATTGTTTTGAAAACTGGGTATTTTGTCACAAGGCTGTTAAACTGAATGTTAGCGTTTTGTTGTTGTTGTTTTAAATCACCTTCAGGAAAGGGTGAAATAAAAGAATGTACATGAGAGTGTGTTGTAAACCGTGAAGCACCAGCGAGCAGGATGTATGATACGGAGAGCACTGTTGGCCCTGAAAGTCCCTTCAGCCAGCTGCCCACCTGGGAGCATTTTCCCAGCCAGCAGACCTGTAAATGCACCAGAGGCATGGAACGGGAAGATGTGTGAGACCAACTGACCCCTGACCCGCATCCCATGCCTGAACATCTCAAAAATCCAACCAGGCAGAGTAGAGAAGGAGACTCTGGACCAAGACTATCATCCTGGTTTCGTACAGAAACCTCCTCTTCAGATTACGTACATAGCTATTCCCAGAAAAGTCCTCATAGCATCGCCAGCTACTCATGGTGTTAGGATGCTCGGCTGTCACCAAGAGAAAATGAGCACAAATTTGCAGTGAAGAAGGCTTGGTTATGTCGTTGCTTCTTTGTGGAACTTGAGTGCTGAACTGGTCTTGAGAGATCATTTAGAACAGCTTTTTTCCCAGTGTCCTGGAGCAGAAGGCCTGTGAGGAGACCATATTCTGAGGGAGGCCGGAATGAACCCCAAGACAGGCCCACCTTGTTTTGTCTCTGTGCTTTTAATGACAATGCCATGGTGGACCTAACCCTCAGGAATTTACCTATGTTTCATACATAAGCACACCTTGCTTTTCTTACTTTTTTTTTTGAGCAGCTGTCTCAGCATGTCCCATATGCTGTCATTAGTCCCTTTCGTTGGTCATACTAACTTTAATCCCTTGGTTAAGGCGCCAGATTCCCTCACAGGAAAGTTGCCATTTTCTTTTTTTAAATATATTTTATTGATTTTTCACAGAGAGGAAGGGAGAGGGATAGAGAGTTAGAAGCATCGATGAGAGCGAGACATCAATCAGCTGCCTCCTGCACACTCCCCACTGGGTGTGTGCCCGCAACCAAGGTACATGCCCTTGACCGGAATTGAACCTGGGACCCTTGAGTCCACAGGCCGACGCTCTATCCACTGAGCCAAACTGGTCAGGGCGGAAAGTTGCCATTTTCATCTCTCTAGTTAACATGTACCTCATAATAAGACAGCTTGAGACTGTGTGTTACTCCTCACACTTTCTCCACTACTCTTAGGATCCATTGATGAGTCTTACCTGAATCAGGCATGATGATAGCTGACAGATGGGATTTCCCAATTCCATAGTTTTTTTCTACAGCTATAAGTTGGGGTTGTACTGAAAGGAAGAGCTTTCCTTTCTCCTTTATTCTTTGATTTACATTTCTGCGCCATGAATTCCATCTTTATGCAATAGATTATATCGTCTGTCACTCTCATTACTATGGATTGTGTTGCTTAAATTGTCCCAGACTTGGCCGGCAGGGCCCCCATCGTGCTGACTCATATGTCCTTTATACGCGTCCTCTTCATTCTTTGAGAATTGCTTTACCTGCTGGCACAAAGTCTTCAAGATTCAACCTGTACTTTCCAGCCCTGGAGTCAGCCATTTCTCCAGAGTCTTGGTTCCTTTCAGTGGAGAATGGTTTAGAAACCAAGATCTGGGTGTGAGGTGTGTGCATTGCTACTGGGGCTGTCAGTGCTTCTAGGCCTTTTCAGTGGACAAATGCAGGGGCCTGACATGGAAAGTGTGCCGGAGTATGGGTGGACCATAACTTAACTATTCTTTCTTGAAGGACATTTAGATTGTTTCCAATTTTCTGCTCTAAAAATAGTGGGGAATCTGTGAACTGTATCACTGTTAACACTCGCAGATATTTCAGTCACCTACATCCCTAGAGGTAGGATTTCTGGGCCAAAGAGTAATTTTAAATTGATAATTTTACCAAATTGCGCCCCACTTTCAAGAGGCTTTCTTAGTTTGTACTTCTTCCATTGGTATGTGAAATTGCCTTTTCCTTTTAACTCATCCAGCGCTGGAGTATAAATGTTATTAGTTTTTGCAAATCTAATGGATAAAGAAGACATTGCTTTGGTTACATTTCCCAACTTAACCAGCAATATTGAAAACCTTTTCTTGGTAGTTTACATTTTAGCTTCTGTAAATTAATGATGCATAGTTTGCCTATTTTGTCTTATTGGGTTGTTTCCTTCATCTTTCACTGTGGAAGTTACTGTCACTTCATACTTTCTTATCAACAGCCTTAGACGTCTGCTTTAAGTATGATGCGTTTTAATCCCAAAGGAGAAGGGGGCTAACGTGACCTGAGCACCACCTGCACACCGTCCCGCCGTCTGCGTGTGCCTCCTTTGAGGAGGTCCTGTGGGAAGGGAGTTGGGGTATTGAAGGAGGAAGCCCAGGTGAGGACTGGTTACGGCACCCACCTGAGGGCCGTTCCGGGGGTTGAACTGGCTTTCAAGCCCAGGTCTGTCTGCATTGAGTGCCTTTTACATTAAATCCCATAGCTGCCTTCACAGGACTTTAGACTAAATGCCGAACTTCATATATCAGCGGAGGGATGAAAATTAATCACCTGGGGCCCCAAATGTCAATAATTTCTATTTTCTGTATTTTGAGTTATAAGTAAGGTGGATTCCCTGGGAACCTCCAACTCGCTGTGTGACTCTGGGCAAGTAGCTTAATCTTACTGCACCTTGCTTTTCTCATCTGCAAAGCTGGCTGATGGGGGTAGCAACTCCAGGGGCTTATCAGAGGGTAAAAGAGTTCATACATGTCAAGGGCTTGGAGTGACTCTGGTGCCTGCCGAGCACTGAGGGGCGTCCACTGCAGTGATGAGTTTGCATGGAGAGCAGGTGCAGGCAGCGTGTGGGGCTTGGATTTAGGGCAGCCTTGCCTCTGTGGGTTAATCTCTTAACCATCCTTTTTGCCATAAGCTGGCTGAGAAGTGGGAAACCAGAGCCCGGTGCTGTGTCTGGTCTCTGCACACACCTGCTCAAGTCCTGTCCCATGACAGGCCCTGGTGTTTGCCCAGGTTCCTCACCTGGGTCACGTGAGACACTGCAGGCCTTGCAGTGTGGAGTCTGTCAGTGAGGGTCGCCTGGGGAAAGCTTCAGAAGCGGGAAGCGTCCCGTGGGGGAGGGTCCTGCTGTGGTGATGGAGATGAGGAGCCCATTTCTGGAATAGGGCCAGGAAGACAGGGGTGTCCTCTGGTCTCCAGGAGGAGGGGGTACCACTGGAGGAGGAAAGTGTTCTCCTCCTCCATTCCTGGCATCCTCCCTGAGCCCCTCCCAGAGACACCAGGCAATTCTCACCTGGAGTTCCTGCCACTGCCTGTTGCACTTATGGGGTGGATTGGGAGGCCTCTGGAGCCCCTGCCTCTCTTCCTGCTCCCGGCCCTGCACCCACACCTCCACTGTAGCCCTCAACAGCTCGTACCAGCTGCTGTTGCAGGCACTGTCTGATGAAACGATTTCACACTGGTATGTGGAACTCCTTTCCTTCCCTCTCCAGTGTTGCTTACATTGCATAGGGTGTATTTTCCAAGTTGTTAGTTCAAATTTTAAGAAGAATGGCCCAGGCATACCAATTCTGGGGGTGTGAAGGAAGTAGCATGTGACAGCGGGAGTTTCTGGGGAATGGTTCCAGGAGGTAACAGGGATGCCCAGTTTGAGGGTCTCCCTGCATTATGGGGTGTGTATAGGGTGCTTTTGGCTGCCATGTAAACAGTGAGGGCATTGATGATCTCAGTCCTGGAGTCTTATGTCATCAGCAGTTTCATCAAGGGCCTGGATTCTTCTCCTCTCTCTTCTTCCCAGCCATCCCTGCGTCCTCGTGATTATGAGATAGATGGTCCTTAGGGTCAGTATGGCTGTGTGCTTCCTGGCTCCTGTTCCTGTCAGGAGCAGGGAAGGAGACACAGCAGCCAGTCCCCAGCCACAGGTCTACCAGTCCTCTCTTCAACTATGGAGCAGTGAGGGTCATGTGGTCTCCCCTGGACCAAGAACCTGAGGCTGTGAGAGTCGTGTTCCTCCACATGTGGTCCTCAGGCCAGCTGCTGCAGCATCACCCCTCCTGAATTGGGAACTCTGGGATGGGGCCCAGCAATGATCCTCTTTTTAAAAAAATGTGTCTTTGTTGATTTCAGGGAGAGGAAAAGAGAAACATCAATGATGAGAGAAAATCATCGATTGGTTGCCTCCTGCATGCGCCCTACTGGGTAGCAAGCCTGCAACCCGGGCATGTGCCCTGACCAGGAATCAAACTGTGACCTCCTAGTTCATGGGTTGACGTTCAACCATTGAGCCACACCATCTGGGCAGTGATCATCTTTTAACAAGCCCTCCAGGTGATTCTGAAGCCAGAAACAAGAAGCGCTCAGTCTAATCAAGACCACAGCCACTCCTCAGCTAGAGGCGGGACGGGCTTTTCCTCAGTCCAGAGATCATAGTTCCCAGAATAGGAAGAAGGAGAGTGAATGCTGGGTGGTCAGCCATGGTGTGAACTGAGGTCACGGGACGTGCTTAAGGAGCCTGTGTCAGCTTTGCCCTCCTCGCACCTGCCACACACCCGTCCTATGCCCCAGTTTATTGGGTCCAGCCAAGTTTCCCAGCTGCCATGCCTGCAGCTCCTCAGAGTGCAGCCCGCATCCTCCCATCATACCTGGGTAAAGGAAGCACCGATGACAGCGTGTCTGACC
>NW_006297281.1:532690-562013 GCF_000327345.1 Myotis davidii | reverse complement strand
AGAGTCTGTTGTGCTGGCCTTCCAGGGCTAGTCTGGCCTTTATGACCCACTTCCCAAAGCCATTCCTGAAGCCATTCCCAGCGTGTGTTCAGAGAGGTGGAGTTTGCATCATCTGCTACTCCTTGCTCAATGAGGAAAAAAACCCAGAGCAGGACTTTTAGTAGGGGCTGAGAAATGTTTCAGGAGTTGGCCTCGAGGCAGCGTAAGGGACTACTTCCAATGGCAGTGTGTAGCTCTCTCTGGCTTTGCCCAGAATGACCTGCTTAATTATCCCCTTCCACCAGAATAGCTCCAACTCTACGTTTGGGTGAAGTGAAATAGCTACCTACTCCATATAGTTTGTGGTGTCACAATAGCCACTGTTAGAGATTTTTCCTGGAACTGACGATCTGAGGTATTTGTAGATTTTCTTGACTTTCCAAGGCTTTCCAAGTTCATCGTAATCCATGAAAGTGGTGGTTAGGGAGTCTCACGCTGTACCTCACCAGTGCTAACTACTGGGGAAGACCAGCCCCTGGGAGGAGATGGCTGGAGGGGGTCCAGAAACAAATCCATTTGAGGTTGTAACCAGTACTTAAGTTTTTTTGAAATAAAGTAGGAAATATCTAAGTATATTTCTTACAGAAAGAATAAGCAATTTTTGATAAAATGTTGTTTGCATGTGGCGTATGTTTGGGTGTTGCCACAATGTGAATGTTTCTTACTGTGTGTTTTGATAAAAATGTGTCAAACTCCAGTGTTGAGCACAGAGAGGAGGGGGCTGCACTGCACGCGTGTACACGGGGTCTTTTCCTGGGGGAGGGCCTGTGACTCACGTAGGCGGAGAACCACTGAGATAAAACCAGGGGGCCTTTAGCAGGGCGGGAATGGAGCCGGAGCCCACAGAACAGCCGGACGAAAGGTCTGAACCTCTGCTCGCCCTCTGTGGTGTTCGATCCCCTGGGCCAGATCCTCTGGTGATGTGGTCCTTAGCATGGCGCTCAGAGGTGGGAGGCAGTGGCCGGAAGTGTCAATTTGACAGAGGCAAAATGTTACTCTAGGTCTCTGACCCCTCCTCCTGTCAGGGTGGGGTGGTGGGTGGGGCGAGGGGTGGGGTGGGAGGGAAAGTAGACATCTGCCCCATTGAACCTCTGCTGCCTGGGATCCCCTGCAGTCCTTTCTGGTTTGAAGGGGACAGGACAGCCCCAGGTCGTCGTGGCTGCCTTGGGATGGGTGTGATGTGCATCCTGTAATGCTGGTGTTGATCTGGTTTGTGTCACAAAGCTTATGCAGCCATGTCTTTGGGGCATCTGTGTCTGGTTTTTGAGGGGGGCAAGTTGGATTGTGGGAACAAAAAGTGCTGGACATGAACCGGAGTCAGCTTTCTCATGTGTGAAGTGGGAAAATGCCCAGCTCACAGGGGATTGTGCAGATTAAATAAAACAAGCAGGAGAGCGCTTTGCCTGCAAGGCTGGGAGCCAGTGCAGGCAGGACGTTTCTGTCTTGCAGGAGACCCCGAGTCTCCCTCGACTTTAGTTGTGACAACTGTGTTTCCCTAGAGTGCCCTGCTGTTAGAAATGTACTCAGAAGGCGAGGGCACATTCCATCTCTGACCCCTGCCCAGGGCACCTCTGAGGGGAAATGCTTCAGAAGAAGGAGGCTCTGAGGAGCAGGGGACAACCAGCAAAGGTCAGAGGACTAGGATGTGGGCAGAGTGCGAAGGGGAAGTGGGAGGTTTGGCTCTTAAACTCTCAGTCAGGTGGTCAGTGGCCCAGTTGAGTCTTCTACTGACGCTCTTGTGTTTTAAGCACGTCAAACCTTGTGATTGTCTGTGGTGGAATATTGAGTATTTTCATATTTCTTACTCATTGTTTTGACTATGTTCTGCATATACAAATGTTAAACCAAATGATCACATTACATAATTGGGTGATAATCAGATGGACAATAAAATGGAATTAAGATGGGACTATGTGCCAAGATATGTCAAACTACCCTGAATCTTTCAAACATTTTCCTCCTCTGGCTTGAAAGAGGAGAAAGAGGAGAATGGCTTGGCCTTGGGGAAACACCCTGTTGGTAGACAGTGCCCAGCTCAGGTGGCACAAAAGGGCACACTTGGATTTTGCCCCCAACTTGGGGTGACAGTGAAGTCATGCCTGAACCTCTCCTTCTTCCCCATTCACTCACTGAAGGCGAGTCCCTTCCGTTCTCCCTCCATTGGCCCCCTGTCCAACACTGAAGTGGAGTGATTGTGCTGAGGGCTGGTGACTGAGGGGTTGTATGTTCTTGATGCAGTGGACCTTGGAGACACACACACAGTGTTATTTAGGGAAGTGCTGCTTAGTCTGTGGCTTTGGGACCCGAACTGCTGTCTCTTCGGTCTTTCACTTTCACTCCCTTCTGCAGTGATTCAGCAGTAGCTTCTTCAGCCAAGAAACGTGATGTTAGGAGCCCTGGGGACCCGGGTCTGTCCATGGACATCGAAGCTGCCTGTTATCATGAAACCAGACTCTTCTGGTCCAGGTAGAGCCCCCGTGCCTGTCTCCGCTCCTCCACCCTGTGGGGTCCCACATCCCCCTCTGAGGCCCTTTGCAGCCAGGCCTCCAGTACAGCTCCAAGTTTTGTGTTGAAGCCCAGATCATTTTCCTGTGGGTGGATGGGTTCGCTTTATTTACTTCCTGATACTCCCCTCCAGAATTTACGCACAGCTGCTGTCTGGTTGGGGTCTGGACTCTCTTCCTGGCAGCTTGCCATCCTTCCCTGACTTCTCCACTTACCTGTCTTTGACCTTTATTATTATTATCTTTAAATCCTCACTGGAGGATATTTTTTTCCATTGATTTCTAAAGGGAGTGGAAGGCAGATGGGGTTGGAGGGGGGAGGAGAGAGAAAGAGAAAATGTCTACATGAGACATCGATTGGTTGCCTCCTGCATGTGCCCCTACTGGGGCTTGGGAACCGGCAACTGAGGTACATGCCCTTAGCTGAGACCCTTTGGTCCACGGGACAATGCTCTAACCACGGAGCAAACCCAGCCAGGGCTGACCTTTTTTTAACTCTGTTTCTAACCTATTATATTTTCTATTTAGCCATTCCTGACCTTTTACCTAAAGAGTACCTGGATTTAAAGTTACCAATAAAAGCATAAACTGATTAAAAAAAACAAAGAACTCAGATGGACACAAGTCTGGTGAGTGCTGTCCCTCTGAGTCCTGATGTATTTGCTGAAAGTTTTCTCAGAGCCCACGAGAACCTGGCCTCCTGACAGCGCGAACAGTCTTTCAGATTGTCGCGTGCTCCCAGCCATTGCCCCAGATACACGTTCTGTGATCATTGTAGGGTCCTGCCAGCCACATGGTAGGTAGAGTAACTTAACTGGTGGGAGAAAGATCTTTGCATTGTGAGTCAACTTAATTATTTAATCATCCTTTAATTAGTCAAGTATCTTTCCCCAGCTAGGCGTTAGCCTTGTTGGTGCAAGGAGAGGAGCGGCAGATGGCGTAGGATGCAGTCGGGGGCTCACAGGGCGGCTGTCTCTGAGAGGCTGCTTTAGTGCCGCGGTATCACTCTTACACCGACTTGGTTGTTAAGAAGCATCCAGGTTGTAAAGTTAATTTCCGTCAGTTTCTAACCTGGGGAGACACTGCCTTTTGCACTGGGGACCTGACTCCTGGCTGTGTCCCCGTTTGCCCCACCGTGATGCTCTCAGGGCATCGGGCCACAGGTCTGGCCTCGGCACCGCAGTCACCGCAGCTTCAGCCCCTTAACAGCAGCGAGTTGGAAGCTGTGGGGCATGGACGCATTTCCAACAGGATTAGGTGAGAGAGGACCAGATTGCAGGGCCCCAGCCCCGGTGTCACTCCGTGGAACTGGGCATCACAGGATCTGACCAGTTCGCACACCCACGGGTCGGCTGTTTTGTAAACTGTGAAGGGTTGTACCCATGTTTGTCATGGCAACTAGCAGCTCGTGGCTCAGACTGTGAACCTAATTTAATGGACTGACTATAATGAATGAAAAACAGGGGCTATTTTTACCTCATAACCTAGATTTGTCTGCACTAAATAAGCAAGCCAAGCTACTCAATGTTTGGGGCAGTAAACAGGAATTCAGTATATTAAAGCTTTTTGAGTTTGCTACTCAGGCAGGCCTAGAAATAGGATTGCTTAGCTTTTTGGGGTTAAAATGTTGAGTATATTAGGGAGAAACTGTTGTATAAAATAACTCTACAACAAAATGAATCTTACTGTGTTTATAAGGTCTCGTGAGAATGTACTCACCCAAGCCTGGAGTGCTGGGTTAATTTGAGAATGCTTTCCTTAAAGGTCTCTTTCTGGGAAAATGGGGCTGTTAATGAACGGAAATCTAAAATAGTATCCTTCCTTATCCTGGCTCTCAGCGTTCCAGGACGGTGACATTCTCCCTCATTGGGTGTAAGTGGGGAATGGTGAAATTGTTAGGATCAACGTTTGGCTGTGTCTAACAGAAAACACCGAAGGAAAGCAGCTTAGTCAGGATAAGCACTTATTTCTCTTCTGTGTCCTGCGGTCTGGAGGTGGACAGGCAGAGCTTGTGCCCACCGTCTCCAGGGGGAGGGCCAGGGCCTCCTGGCCAGGATGGCAGCCAGAAGTATAGTCGACTGTAGGCCTTTCAGACGCGAGGCGGGAGGAAGGCGCACTTCCCCAGACCCTCTCATCAGATGATGTTCTTAAACCTTGTTGGCAGGAACTGAACCCCTGGCCACACCTAGCCGCAAAGGAGGCAGATAGCCTAAGCCAACTACAAGCCAGGGTCCTCGGCCTATTACTAAGGAGGAAGGCAAGGATGGACATTGGAGGTGGTTGGCTGTGTCTTTCCTGCAAGTAGTTACCTGTTTTGGAAGATGAGTTTTTACACCTGTTGGGAAGTTGTTGGCCGAATGCTGGGGAAATCTGCAGGGAAACTGCAGTGTGGGCTAAAGACTCGGGTTTGAGGCCTTTCTCCCTTCCATGTGAGCTAGCGATTCCTAACCTCACAATGAAACCTCTGTGATGGTCAGATGTCAGAAACACATGGATGAGAGAAGTTGGGGGCCCTCTTATGCTTGCCAACCACTGGCGTAAGCATTCGACTGCTGCCCATCTGGGTAAAGCTGCTCCTATCGCCCTCCTCCACCCAACCCAGAGTACGTGCAAACACACACCACTCATATCTCATGTGCTCACACACTGTGCTTGCACATGCCATCTGGGCGTGCCACTTGCACACACACACACACACACACCCTCTCCTAACCAGGCAGTGGCCCAGGAGGCTGAGTTCCATTCTGTGCTTCCTGCCTGCCGGACTCCCTGGGAGTTATGGTGTGGATGTGCATGCCTGTGTCTTTACAGAGAAACACTCCCTGATACATGCTTCTGAGATAAGAAAATATCTGATTGTGTTTCTAAAACTAATGGTGAATGTGGGGCACAGTTACGGTGTTTTGGCCAGGTTCAAGCCTCGGGCTAATGAAAGGACAGGGTCCTCTCATTGCCACGTGCAAGTCCCAGCTGGAGGGCAGGGCCCTCCCAGCACAATCATAGCCAATGGCTGTGGTTGTAAGCTTGAACCTGTGGTCCGAACACGTAGCCCCACGTGCCTTGTGATAGAGTTCGGGTGCATGTAGTTAAGTGAGGTTGAAACTCACGAGAATGCTATAAACAACCTGATCACGCCCCTACTTTGCCTCGTGGCATCTGCTATAAAATAAAGACACGGCTTGTGGGCGCTGGTGCTGTCTCCTCATCGGGAGCAGCACTTTGCCTCGTGGCAGCTGCTATAAAATAAAGACATGGCTTGTGGGTGCTGTCGTTGTCAACTCATCAGGGAGGCAGCCTCCCACTGAGACCCAGCTGTTATTCTCTTGTCTATCTTTCCTTAATCCTTTCACCCCCCCATTCAGGATCACCCTTGGCTGAGCTGGCATGGCACATAGGCGGCCTGGGGCTGAGTATGCCATGGCCGTGCCGGCTCCCCACAGGTGAACATTTGCTAATCTGTAATAACACTTTTAAGAAGGCAAGGCTATCCACGGGCCCTTTCTCACCTTCTCTACCCCAGGAGGGGCTACTGTAGGAAGTGAAGGAGCACAGCATCCTTCCTTGTTCCCAGCAGGAGTCCTCACTGCCTGCGCTGGGATGGTCTTCCACGCTGCTCTGCTACCCAGCACTTTCTCAGTATCAGCATCACTGAGTGAAATGTTTACTTGGGGATGTGGCCACTGAACTTTATGGGAACCGACCCCCCGTGGTTCAGGTGTTAATGGGGACTTGCCTTTTCACTCCCAAGGTGCCGTGCGGGTGTCCGGCCCTAGGGAACAGGTGTGCATGTGTTTTTTAGAGGACACAGACTGTTGGGATGCTCTGTGTGTGAATTGTGAATGCTTCTGACTTTCACGTGTCACCTGCTGCTCTAACGGGGAGGCCCTGTCCGTGGGGCATGGTGGGGACGGAGTGTGGGGAAGGTGGAAGTTTGAAGGGTGGCTGACTAGAAGGTTGCTGTCAGAACACGGTGTGGCTGCCGGCCTGGTAACCCTTGCCAGGACTTAGTAGGCACTTAGGAAACGTCTGTGTTCCAAGTGGCTCCCGCAGGCCCAGAGGCACCTGAAGCGTGGCTGGGGCCCCCTGGAGCACAGAAGTATGGTCCTAGTCGGGATGGGGTGGCCCTCAGGTAGATATTTCCGTCCTCAGGGAATGATGTTCACTGTGAGACAAGGTGGAGGTCTGTCTGTCCCAGGGCAAGTCCACTACTGAGTGGACCTGGGTCAGGTGCTTCCCCTGACGCTGGGGAACTCGGCACATGCCTGCCTGAGCCTCCACCGCGGTGCCCCCACCCACGCTGAGTGCCTGAGACAGGGTGGGCAGCGCAGGTTTCCTGGCGGAGCCCGGGGCACTGATGTTAGGAGGCAGGGGGCGAGTGCTGGCTGCGAAAGCGATGCACAGCATAAAGGAAGGCAGCCTGCTCTGGGAGCCCGGGGCTGGTGCGCGGGGTGCCCTTCGCCTCTTTCCTGAGTGCAGCTCCTGACTGACTCCTCAAGAGTGTAAAATTCTCGCTGCGTTTTATGGGAGATATTGTGTCCCACAGTAGCACTTACAACTGTAAAGATTGTTCTCTGGGGACGTGCCCAGTGAACGTAACAGACCATTCATAAGCCTTAAGTGTCCTCAGAGCAGGGACAAGAGCTCCGTTTTCCTGGTATCTTCAGGGCACCCCCTGTGCCTAGCACAGGACCGGTGAATAGTCAGCTGTTGAGTGAGTGAGTGAACAGAGCTACCAGGTCGTTGTCAGAAGGACAAGGAGAGCAGCCCTGGCCTCTGGGGAAGATGGTCTGTTTCCGGGAGGTCCGGTTGGGGTTCAGTCTAACTTAGAGGGAGGCGGGGCCAGAGCCCCTGGCACAGCGTCAGCCCAGTGAGTTGCTCCCCAGCCCTGTGTGTCCTTGCTGTGCAGCGCCGTCTGTCCCCCAACACTGGCCCTCTCTCTCATGCAGCTGCTAGAGGCGGGGACTGCTGCTGCTCCCGGGAAAGAAGGTGCGCACCCTAGCACTTGGCATCTTGGAGTTTTTCTTTGCCAATTTAATTAAGCCGAAGAATAGTTCAGTTTGCATCTGCACAGGGTCTGAGTGTGGTCTCATAGGCACTGAATTTGAGGAGAAGCTGGGAGAGTGCAGTGTCCAGGAAGGTGGGACACCCAGAGCTTCATGCGGGCGGGTTGTGTGCCAAGAGGTTGTGGTGTGATGGCTCCAGTGGGGGTGTTGCGCAAGCGGAGTGTGGGAGGACGGGTGACACATTTCTGTGTTCCAGCACAGGGCCCGACAGACCGTCTTCCGGGTTTGGGACTTGGTTCATCCCGTACTGTCACTGCGTCAGGCTTTGTAAGCCTTTTTATTCTGTTTTGCTTACAACGTTATTCTTATTTTAACCCGTTAAGGGCCCAGCCTGTTTTTTCTTCCGGATGGAAAGTATAGTGTCAGTCACCAATGACTGACTGGGCGCTTAACGTGTCCAGAGTCGTCTTTACGGTTTGAGGATACCCTTTCTTAGATTGTCAGAGCTCCTCTGCTGCGTCTGCTCTCTAGCCAGCTTTGTGAGCCACGGTCGGCTTCTTCATCCCTGTGCCGTCCGACCAACAGGTCCAGAAGCAGGGTGCCTGAAGTGCCACCCACAGAGTGTCCCCAGCGCCCGCAGTGGTGGCGGGCGGTGAAGCCGTGTCTGAAATGAAATCAGCACCGGGGAGAATATTCTAAACCACCCGTGAAAACGGGGTTGACGGAGAAAGAGGAAGTGTTGGTGTGTGAACCCCTAGAAATTCGGGTTCCTAGAAACGGATGCGAACGTCTCAGGGTCCTCCCCATAGCGAAACAGCTGAGTGGGCAGCTTTGCCAGCCACGCTCCCCTTGTGCCCTCGTGGGCTCTGCGGTGGGCGCAGTGCAGACAGGCAGGTAGGCAGGCCTGTCGGCCGGCTGCAGGAGGAGAGCAGGGAGTGAGAGGTTATGGGAGCAGGGCTTGGCTTGTGATTCCCCGAGAGTACGCTCCCTCTCTAAGATCTGGGACTTTGGAACTTGGAGCCTAAATTTCATATAGTAATGTTGCCAGGGAGGAGAACATGGCAGGGGAAGCCAGGTTGGAGAAGGGGAGGGGAAGGGCAGAGAGCAAGGGGTGCTGCTGGTGGTGAGCTTTAAATCTCCCACCTTCGTATTGGTGGCTTTGCATGAATGTCACTTGGTGGGAATCCTCAAACCTGCCTTACTGAGCTTTAGTAGGCAAACTTAATAGCATTGTGTATTATGTTTACAACAGGCATATGTTTTCGTGGTCCAAAAGTGATAAGGTACAGCAGGGTGTATGGTAAAGTTGCCTCCTACCCCATCCCCCTGCCACCCATTTCCCTCCCTGGAGACAGCAGTGCCTTGTGCTTATGTATTCTTCCCAAGATGTTCTGTCTGTGCAGCGAATTTGTTCATGTACAGTAGACACCTCCTCACCCATGGCATCATGCTCCGCGTCTGCCGCACCCCCACCCCGCCCTCTACTGCACTCTGTCTTGGTACTCAGGGCACATTGGAACAGAGAATTTCTCTCTGTTTTGCCCAGCTGCACAGCATCCCCCTTCCAGATTGTACCATGGGTTAGGCTCTTTTTTGTTGTTGTTTTGTTAATCCTTACCAGAGGGTATTTTTTTCCATTGATTTTAAAATATGGTTTTATTGGTTTTAGAGAGAGAGGAAGGGAGAAGAATAGAGAGAAACATCGATGAGAGAGAAACATTGATCGGCTGCTGTGTGCATGTCCCCTACTGGGCATCAAGCCTGCAACCAGGGCATGTGCCTTGACAGGGAATGGAACCGGTGACTTCTTGGTTCATGGGTCAGTGCTCAACCACTGAGCCACACTGACCAGGCTTTTCCATTGATTTTTAGAGACAGTGGAAGGAGAGATGGAGGGGGAGAGAGAGACACACATCAATGTGAGAGAGACACATCAATTGGTTGCCTCTTGCACACACCCTGAGCGGGGCTTGGGAGGAGCCTGCAAACCAGGTATGTGCCCTTGACCAGGAATCGAACCCATGACCCTGTGGTGCCCAAGCTGTGTGCTGTTGGTTCTTTAACCAGAACTCTTTATTCCTGGTGGGCCCTTTGTAGCCTGTGCTTGGCACTGATGTGTGAGCTCTTTGAGAGAGCTGCACTCCTTTTTTGTGAGCTCTGCATTGAGTATTGTCTGGCTGGAAGGAGAACTTGGGGTTACCAGTACGTGACGTTTGGTGGTTCCTCCCTCCCCACTTTTTTCAGAGCTCATCTGGCCTGTAACTTCTTTGGGGAGTGGGGAGTAGTTAATCCATTATTTGTAAGCTCTGCTTCTTTAAAATGTGACCTTCTAGTTACACATGGACCTTTTATTTTATTTTATTTTTTTAAAATATATTTTATTGATTTTTTACAGAGAGGAAGGGAGAGGGATAGAGAGTTAGAAACATTGATGAGAGAGAAACATTGACCAGCTGCTTCCTGCACACCCACTACTGGGGATGTGTCTGCAACCAAGGTACATGCCCTTGACTGGAATCGAACCTGGGACCCTTCAGTCCGCAGGCCAATGCTCTATCCACTGAGCCAAACTGGTTAGGGCTACACACGGACCTTTTAAGTGGACTCGTGACACCTGAGGGAGGCTTGTCACGGCTGCCTTTGACCCGGCTGCTTTAGAACAGTGGCTCCCGGGCTTTCTCCTGCCTGGCCCACCGGGGGCTGCCTGCAGGGGCTGCTGACTGTTCTGGAGGGACATCTCTGCCAGCGGGACAGGAGTGCCCAGTGCCTGTGGGATTAAGGGGACTTCTAGCTGTGATGGTGTCTGGTTCTGGGCCTGCCCTCCCAGCGTATCAGCCACTCCCACCAGCCTGCTCTGCACCTGGGGGGGGAAGAGCCCAGACAGGGTGTGAGTATGTTTTGCAGTCATGTTGGATGGTCATCGTCAGCTGCTAAATCGGCAAGACGGTTGGCAGCTTGTCACAAGTGCATTGGGTGTGCAGTTACTGCTCACAGCAGCCTGTGAAGGCAGAGGGTGTATGGGAGACCCCACTGGCGGGCGTGGGCAGTCGGCCTGTGGGCATTCGCTCTGTGGGAGAGTTCAGCACAGGGAAGTGACTGTTGCCGGGCTGGTCCAGCGGGTACACTAGAGAGCACACTGGATGATAACCCAGCCTCGGGAGTAACCGGGTGTGTGTCTGGAGATGGCTGCCAGGCCCTGCCACGGGATTTGGTGGAACAGGTCTGTGCCAGGGTACAGCAGCAGGGCCTCTGTGGGGAGTGAGGAGCTGGCCGGCGTTAGACCTTAGCCCGTGGGGCCTGCTGGGTGCAGTGCCAGTGGCTGAGGGGGGGTAGGGAACTCCTCCTTGGGGACCATGCTCACTCCATACACCACTGTCCCCTTCCTGCCCTGGTGATGGCGGTCCGCTGGGTCAGGGCACACGTCCCCAATGAGTGAGCCCTGCCCTTCAGAAGGTCGGAAAGTAAGGGGTGCAAAGAGGACAGCTGATAGGGCCGAGCAGATGGCCGCTCAGTAAGTGAAGAGGCTGCTTCCTTCTGTTCATCTTTTCTCTAAAACACTCGAGGTCTTGAGGCTCCACCTGAGTGCTTTGTGGCCGAGGGCTCTTCGTCCTGTGCAGGCTGGAGTCAGGGTTGTGGACCCTCGGGCAGCACAGCTCTGACACTGAGTCGGGCGGTGGGGAGGGCACCAGCGTGCCGGGACCCCGGGCCTCATGGCACAGAGCCTAGAGGAAGCTGCATGAGGTGGCCACCAGCAGCACAGGAAGTGGAATTACTGCACATCGTGCATTTCGACACTGGGACTCAACCCTCAGGAAGGAGAACAAGTGCGGGTGCATGGAGCAGCTGAAGAAAGGAAAAGTTGGGCAAAGGGCTGGATGTAACCCGCGCATCTTTCACCGGCTCGGCCGGCCTTGCCCTGGCTGGTCAGCGATCTCAGACCCCACATGGGGAGCTGCAGGGCCTGTGGCGGAGAGAACTGCTTGCGCCTGTCGACTCACGGCTCGCTGTGCCCGAGGTCAAGAGAGTCCACTCCGGAGATATCAGCAAGGTCCCTGTGAAATACCTCAGCTAATGGAACTTCTGTTTAAGACAAGCCAGTGGCAAGATTGGATTCTGTAGGACGAGCGAAGGATCCTTGGGAACCCCTCTGGGAGAGAGTATATATGAGGAACTTTAAAATGTAAGCAGGGCCTTGACTGGTTTGGCTCAGTGGATGGAGTGTCAGCCTATGGCAGTGATGGCGAACCTTTTGAACTCGGCGTGTCAGCATTTTGAAAAACCCTAACTTAACTCTGGTGCTGTGTCACATATAGAAATTTTTTGATATTTGCAACCATAGTAAAACATTTATATTTTTTATATTAATTTTATATATTTAAATGCCATTTAACAAAGAAAAATCAACCAAAAAACGAGTTCGCGTGTCACCTCTGACACACATGTCATAGGTTTGCCTTCACTGGTCTATGGACTGAAGGGTCCCAGGTTTCATTCTGGTCAAGGGCATGTACCTTGGTTGCGGGGACATCCCCAGTAGGGGGTGTGCAGGAGGCAGTTGATCAATGTTTCTCTCTCATTGATGTTTCTAATTCTGTATCCCTCTCCCTTCCTCTCTGTAAAAAATAAAATACATACATTATATATATATATTTAGTGTAAACAGGATAAGGGCAGCATGAGCTGCAGGTCCTGGCACAGCTGAGGACCGCCGCTGGTCCAGGGAGGGTGGCAGGAGCTGTCCTTCCCTGACACAGACTCCTTGAATTCACATATGTGCCAGGCACCATGCTGATCACTTCACGTGCACGTCCATTCACTCCCAGTCTTTGTGTCCTGCAGCTGCTGTAACAAAATGCTTGTAGACTTGGTGGTTTAAAATAATGCAGATTTATCCTCTCAGTGCTGGTGGCTAGAATTCCAAAGTCATTATCACAGGGCTAACGCCAAGGCATAGCAGGGCCGCGCTTCCTCTGGTAGCGTTAGGGAAGAGTCCTGTCCTTGCCTGGCCCAGCTCCTGGTGGCTGCAGCATCCCTTGGCTCCTGGCCCCTCCCCCATCTCCAGTGCCGCTGTGCAGCATTTTCTGTGTGTCTGCTTCCCGTTGCTTCTGTCACGTGGCCTCCTCTGTCTGAAGACACTAACCATTGGATTGAGGGCCACCTGTATAATCTGGCAGAATCCCCCACCCTCAGATCCAGCTTCACCTCTGCAACCTTCATGCCATATAAACAGCATTCACAGTCCCAGAACTAAGAACATGGACATGTCACAGCAGCCTTATGGGGACATGGAGTACAGTGAGGAAGCTGAGGCTGAGCAGCTGTTGGGTGGCTATGGTTCTCTTCCCTCCAGGCTTTGCACCTGGGGGTGGAGTCGGGGGACAGATAGTTTGAGAATCCTTCCACAATTGCAGACTCAAAGAAGGAATTTTAAATTGGAATGTGTACCCATATGCATATGTTACATATTTATATGTTAGAAGTAACCTGGTGAAAATTCATGGTAGTCCACGCTCCCGACTCTGTTCCATAGCTTCAGCTCCTCCTTCCTGTCTCTCCCCCACCCTGGTGGCTGGATGTAGGTCCTTGGGGTCCCAGTGACTGGCTTTCAGGTCCCTGGAGGAGCTGACTGGCCCAGTTATCCCCTTCCTGTTGAGGGAGCCTGCTTCTACCTCTTGTCATTGGGGCCTGTGGTTTCTCCTCCCGGTGTAGCCCTGGCTTCGGTCAGCCTTCGGGTAGACAATGGCATATCCAGCAGAAGTAGCCGCCAGCACTTGTGGAGCCTCTGAGAGCTGGTACCGTGCCCTGCCTGGGGGCACACAGCTGCTGCTAGTCCTCTGAACACCCCGAATGACCTGTGGCCATCCTACATTTTATAGGTGAGAAAATGGGAGTGCAGAGAAGTTACTTCACCCAGCTCATTAGTGGTAGAAGTCTTTGTCTGCAAAGTCCCTCACTTACAGTGAGACCAGCCACCACCTTCACAGGAGTGACGATGCCTGCCTGTGTTTCTGAAGGGGCCCACAGTCTCTCTAATACTTGTCTCCCACCTGTGGACGTTCCAGCAGTCCTGGCGTCCGGACTCTGAGGGTCTTAGAGTGGGCGGGGCGGCAGTTCCTTTCCCCTGGATGCCGGTGCTGCACATCCCCTTCCCGGCTCCCTTTACTGGCCACCACTCTGTTAATGGGCCTCCGTCTCTTTAGCTCCTCCTCCTTTCCTGCGTTACCAGTTAAGAGCGAGAGGCTGTCAGCAGTATTAGACTTGCGGGGGCAGCAAGTCTCGTGAAGACCCGGCAGCATCGCTGTTCTCCGCCCTGGGAAGTGACAGGAAGTCCCCACTCGGCCTCCGTGGACTGACGGCGTGTGGGTGACGAAAAGCTGCTTTTCCTTCAGTGACAGCTCTTGCAGGCACCCCACACACTCACACTTGGTTTTCTCGTAATAGATGCACATGCAAACACACATTTGGTTTTCTGGAATTATTATTTTAAATCCGTCAAACAACAAATGAGTTAAATAGCCATTTGCCATTTAGCTTGGAAACTTAAGTGGTGTTTAATGGTAATTTCAGATGAAAAGTATTCTCTAGGTTCCATGACTTATAAATGGCCTTTGGAAGGCACGGTGCTGTCAGTTCAGCCTCACCCTCGTGAAATTCCAGAGCTGAGTTTTAAATGAAGTGTCAGCAGGGACCCGGCAGTGAGCCCGCACTAATTTAACATGTGGTAACGCTGATGACGGCAAAAGCCTGAGCTTTTACAGTAAGGAAGTGAGGCTTAGACACCCCAATTTCGATGTCTCAGTAAAGCAGAAAATTTAGGGTGCCATCAGGGAGAGGCGGTGCGGGAAGGAAGGGGACTTGTGTGGTGTGAGGCTGGTGGGCCACATTTCTGGCTCAGACCTGTGGCATCTCTTTCCTGATGCTCTTGACCCTGGACCCAGTGGGACATTGACTTGTAAAGGAGGAACAGCGCAGCCTGGACAGTGAAGGATCAACGCCAGTATTCCCTGTTAGGTGACAGGGGACCCTCAGTTCATCTGAGACCACAGAGCTCATGGCTGGACATCGAATGCTGGGGAGACCTCAGGTCACCACCCCCATCCCCGGAGGCCCTTGTGGAGAAGGGGGACAGAGTGAACTGGCAGGACGGATTGGACGGCCTTGGGAATGGAGTTGTCGGGCTGGGGGTAGCGGAGGAAGCAGAACCGTGGTGCACCTTCTTTATCCTGTTGCCCTGAGTCACCCGGGGCTTTGAAAACCCTCCACCCCACTCAAGGCCACTAAAATGATGTGGGGTGGGGCCAGCATGGGCATTTGTCTCCTGTTCCAGGAGGTGATTCTCAGGTGCCGCTCGGTGGAGAGTGCTGGGCCTAGAGGCTCAGAACTTGGGCTTCTTACTGGACCAGCCTGTTTCGAATCCCCAGAGCAGAGTGGCGCTGCCTTGGAAATGCTGAGTCTCACTCGGTTCACTGTCTCTTCAGGGATGGAGACGGAGTGAGGGGATGTAAGGGGTACAGTGGGCTCTGCTGGGCCCAGGAAGGATCATGGCAAGAGCAGCTGGTCTGCCACTGATAGGAAGGCTGATGACCCACCTGGCCCCTCGGCCTTCACGGTTTTACCTTGTGGAACTACAGCCCTGGCTGCAGCCACTTGTCACAGTGTTGTGTGGCTGGAGAAGACGTACAGCTTTGCTCACCGTCTCTCTAACTTGGACCACAGAGCATGTTTCCCTACTATCCCAGACCAGGGTTCGCCAGCTTTTGTAAAGGGCCACATAGTTCATATTTTGGGCTTTGTGGTCAGGCAGGCTGCCACAGCACTGCTCAGCTCTGCGCTTGCAGCCCAGGCCCGTGGACAGCAGGCAAACGAATGGACGAGGCTGAGTTCCAGGAAAACTTCCTTTAACAGAACCAAGTGGTGGGCTGGATTGGGCCCCTGGGCTGCAGTGTGCTGATCCTGTTTTGGACGATTTCATACTTTCTCCTCACACTTCTAACTGTCTACCTCACCCTGCCCCTCACTACCGCCGGCCTTGCTTCCGATTTACTGAGAAAACAGCCCAGAGTGTGCTTCCTGCACCCACTGGCCAGCGTCTGCACGTTTGCTGGGCCTCCCCTGGCCGGGGTCAGCGCCTGGGCTGCACCTTAGGTGGCCTGTCCTGTTCCGTCACTCCTCGCCCTCCAGCCTCTCCTCTCAGTGCCCAGGACCCTCCCTGGGGGCTCTCCTGTCCCATTGAGCCTCTCTGGTATGGCGGGCCGTCCTGGGACCTCTTCTCCCCTCACTTTGGTGGTGGTGCTGCTTGGTGCTTGACTTCCCGTGGATCGGCTGACAGCCCTGACTAAACTGCTCCAGTTCCAACTTCTGCCCTGGCCTCCAGGCCCCGCTGTCGGCCACCTTCCCGACCTCTGGCATCTCAAACTGAATATGTCCTCTCACCGCACCTCCTCCCTCACGATGGCCTCCGTCCTCCCTCTTAACCGTTCAGCGAAACCCCCGTCATCCTGGCAGCCCACTTCCCGTTTGCCTCTGCCAGGAAATCCTGTTGCTCCGTCTCCAGAGCGCACACTTCTCCTTTCTTCATGCCCACCTTTGCCTCCTGACGGCAGTGGCCGCGCCTGCCCGCGTGCAGCGCCCTTGCCCCTGGTCAGTCTGTTTCTAGCGACAGCAGCTCGGGTCACTTCTTTGCTCAGAGCCCCCCGGGGTCCTCATTTGTGTAGTGTCATGAGGCCCCCGGCACCCACTCCTCATCTGCTCTCCCTCAGACGTCCACATGGCTTACTTGCTCTCACAGCTCCTTCGGGTCTTTGCTCAGCTATCACCTTCTCAGTAAGGCCTGTCCTGGGAACTGCAGTTAAAATGCAGTGCTGCCCACAGTCTCTGCTGCTGTGGTTTGGGTGTCTCCCTGGCTGCGTCAGAGCCCACCACGTTGCCAGGATGGGACCTGCACGAGGCGAGTCAGCTGGGTGGCTGTTTCCAGATCCTCCCCAACAGGGTGTGGCTGTGTTTGCTCAGGGTGTGGCGGGCATCCTGTGAGTGGCCTCCGTGGGTCAGGGTTGCTGACCCAGATGCGTCCTACAGCCGAGTGCTCCATGGTGATGGAGGGTGAGGGGACAGCTGTGGGAGGCCCTGCCTTCTTGGTAACAAAGGGGACCTAGTTTTCATTAATAGCTTAGGATTTATAGCCACAAAGCTTTCATAATGACACCATTTATTATTCCTCCTAGACATATAAAGGGGTAATGAGCAGGGTGAGGCTGAAGTGTTAGCCCATCTGGATTCCACAAAGACTCCCCAATCCTGGCTCCCTCCTTGCCGGAAGCCGGTCCATCCTTGCTGCTTGACACAGTCGCTGCAGGAAAGAAACATCTGCACAGCATATGTTTCAAGGGACCTGGCGTATATAGCATACTGTTCTTAATATGTTTGCTCCCCTTAGCACTGTGTGTTTTAACCAAGGTCACCTCTCTGAGAAAGGTTGTTTCCCCAGGTAGGATAGAAATTGACAGGATTAAAATCAACTGGTATAAATACAGATGTAACAAGACAATAAACGGCAGAACTTCTCTGGAGATCCAGACCAGAACTTGGCTGGAGATCCTGGCTAGGCTGCTGATCAACTGAACACTGTCTCCGTGTCATTCCTTCTTCGCCGACTCCATCCACACCTTTGGGGACCCCTGGACCTGCTGGGGTCGGACCCCAGCACCTCCTGACCTCCTGACCTTGGATCCAAGGTGCCTCCAGATCTCATGACCCCAGCCCCTGGGTGCCTACTGACGGGAGCCCTGCCTGGCTTTTAGCTTCCACTGCACAGTGCGGAGGGGCGCGGCCCACCTGCCCTGGTTCTGAGCTCTGTGGGACCCGAGGGCTGGCCTTTGTCCCCCAGTGGGCGGCCCTTCCCTTCCCCTGCGTCGGGAGGCACAGCCAGACCTGGAGCCCGGAGTTCAGCCTGCCACCCCTTGTCCCTGTGCGGGAGGGTGAGGGTGCTTCTTCCTTCATGCCAGCCACTGGGGAGCAGGAAGGGGAGAAGTGGCGGCCCATCGGGTGGTTCCTTCCTGGGTGTTGCCTCTGGTCAGGCGGGTTGCGGGCTATGCTGCACGGGGACCTGAGAACCTTTGCTGGCCATCTTTGAATCGGTTTCAACAGGGCTTTATTTTTGCCACACCCACTCGATCTTCAGTCTCAGAAACCAGCATGATTTGAGCAAACCTTTAATTTGAGGGCACATTAAAACAGTTTTAGCCATGGTCATTACATGTGTGCACGTGTGTGAGTTCACCTATGTGCACACATCTGTGGTTCCACTGTGGTTGGCTGACATGAACCATGCCTTGGGAAAAACACCATTTCATTATTTCCAGTGATTCCACATAGGAGAAAAGAATGGATGATTCTGGGAAGTTAAAAACACTGAGATTTAGAAAGCTTTCCTTTAAACTAGACAATCTCGCTAAGCTGTATAGAATTAAAACAGCAGGTGGGAGTGTGTGTGCTTTAGCTGATATTCTAGACTTCCATTGTACCTCACCGCCCATGTCAGGCTGGGGAGCTGAATTCTTGTGAAGGAGGGCGAGGTGCTTTTAGGACGTCAGGATGTTGCTGCTTCTCAGGGCTAAGCCTCAGGCTGCGGACTCTGTAGATCTGAAATGCTTAGCCCAGTGGTCTGCAGCTTTTTTTTTTTTTTTTTTTTTAACATCCCGTAAATGTTGAAGCTCTCCAAGACGTTGTGGACCCTGTTAGTGGCCCCCCAGCTGCCCAGCCTCCAGAAGTATTCAGGAGCCCCGGTGTGTCTACAGTCACAGCACTGGAGATCAGGTTATAGGGCTGGGACCCACCCCATGCCAGCAGGTGCCAGAGGGGCGGCGGGTGTGGCTGATCTAAGCAGAAACTGTCTCGGATGACTTTGAAAGCACGGGAGGTCCCACTGACTGTGGCGTTGGTGCTGGGCCTGCATCTGAGGACCACATGTGCTTGTCCCTCTTTCCTGCTGGAGTGTGTGGGGACTAAGGTATCGATGGGCTGTGGTCTGTTCAGCAAGGCCCCTTTTTTGATCTCCTGCGTAATTTTCTTTTCTTTCATCCAGGCCTGTTTCTGCCCCTCTTGGGGCCGGCAGCACACTGTTGGAGAGCTGGGGGCCTTGGAGGTGGAGAGTAGGAGCTATGGTAGTGAGGAGAGGAGGGCATGAACCTAACAGCTCCAGACATTTCCCTCAAAGCATGTCCATAGTGCAGGGGTCAGTTGTGTGAGCATATACAGGTGGCAGGACCCAGGGCCTTGATGCTCTGGCAGGCGCTGACTGCTGCCCTGTGTGCCAGGCTCTGCCTCAGCATCCCTGGGTACAGTGGGGAGGATGGGAGTGGTATGAAACTCCTCGGGGAGCTCTTGCAAAGGGGCCTGATGCAGACGTCTGTACCCCTTCTCCAGCTCCTTCTGCTGAGGTCCCTCTCCCTTGAATAGCTTTTCTCATGTCACTCTGTCCTGTGGATGGATACTTCACCAGGGAGAAGCTACAACAGACGTCATCCTTTCCGACCCGGCCCAAGCCTCCCTGATGATTGCTGGTGGGCCTAGGGCAGTGATGGCGAACCTTTTGAGCTCGGCGTGCCAGCATTTTGAAAAACCCTAACTTTAAATCTGGTGCCGTGTCACATATAGAAATTTTTTGATATTTGCAACAATAGTAAAACAAAGATTTATATTTTTGATATTTATTTTATATATTTAAATGCCATTTAACAAAGAAAAATCAACCAAAAAAATGAGTTCGCACGTCACCTCTGACACATGTGTCATAGGTTCGCCATCACTGGCCTAGGGATATGTGAGCCCTCACATAAAGCATCTGCAGAAACGGGCCATGATTGGGGGTCTGAGGTGCTCCTCTTATAGAAGAGGGAGCCAGGGGCCAGGAAGGGCGAGGGACTCTCACAGAGACCAACCGCTTGGCCAGGGCCAGGGCCAGCGCCAGGGCCAGGGCTGGGTCTTGTCTTGAGGTCCTCCTTCCAGTACACTGAGCTGCCCTGTGAGCCACAGAGCGGATGAAGGGAGGGCATAGTAGGTGCCGTCTGGGGAGGGTGATAGCTGAGTGTTGACTCCTGCTTCCCCGTGTACTTTGGGTTCAGCATGGACTGCTTCCTAGAAGGGTGTCCTCCAGGCCAGTGGCAGCTGGAGGCTTGTTCTGTTGCCTTGTGTTCTCTGTACCATGGAAATGAATGCTGCAGAGATGCAAGTGCTCTGTGCTCTGAAGAGCTCTGGGGGGAGGTGAGTCCTGACTGGTGCCCTCTGACCCTTCACTCCACAGAAGTCATGTTGAGGGTCAGGGCCAGGCAGCCTGTAGGGGAGCGACTGACAAGACACAAACCAGGCTCTGACCAGGCCCTGCCCTTGTCTGTCTCCAGGCTCCAGGAGGCTGTGCATCTGTCTCAGCCAGTTGCCATCTCCCCAACAGGCTGCCCTCACCACAACAGTTTGCAACTCTCTTCGCATTCTGCCTCTAGTATTTTAGCCAGTCATGACTTAAAATTTTATTTAATTGATAGAAAGCATTTCCGAATAATTTTTCTTACGTACCAAACCCATTTGGGGCACTGATGATGCAAAATTCTGTTTTTCTGTTGATTATTTAATAAAAGCTTGTTTCATGCTCAGCACTGAAGGGTACGGTGAAGGTCACTCGGTCCCTCCCTTAGGGAGCTCAGGAGAGCCGAGGATTTGGTGTGTTATTTCTTTAAGGCTGTAAAAAGAGCCGAGGGTATATATTCCGCCTGGGAGAAGCTTCACAAAGGAATTGCCGTTTAAATTGGTCGTGAAACATGAGCAGGGATTGTTAAGCCCCAGCACAGGAGGAGGGGCAGCCTGAGCAAAGGCCTGGAGAGAAACATGGGCGGGGGTCCTGAGGGAGCTTGGGAAAGGTGGGCAGGCCAGGAGGTCCCTCTGGGGAAGGACTATGCACTACGTGCTGTCTGTGCTGAGCAAGCCATAGAGGGATGAATCCAGGGGAGTAGCCGTCAGATTTCTAGGCTCCAGAGGGCCTTCTGCCACCCACGGGCTGCGGTTCCAGCTTGGAAGTCATCTCTGTCCTCCAGCTGCTTAAACGTAACGCCTGATCAATGAGGATGAGAGGTGAGGGCAGGAGGGGAGGCCAGGTTTTGGATGAAGCAAAATGATGGGCAACTCAAAATGAGTCAAATGTAGTACAAAATGAGTTGAATCTGGCTAAAATTACATGTAAGATTTAGCAGCACATTGAGGTTTTACAGATCCGTTATTTTTATACTTTAAGCGTCAAGATTACATTGCATGACCGGAAAGGTCACGGTGGCCTGTCCTTGGCTGTGGCAGATGGGGCTGTGTGGGCAGGGGTGGCCCTCCTTCCCTGGCTGAGGAGGAGGGTGCTCCCCATGTGGAAAAGACAGGCCTCAGTGGGGGCCCCCCTTGGTTGCTAATATTTCAAAATAACAGTGTAGTTATAGTGGCTTTCGTTTCTTTCCACAAATGTGTTATCTTTTTGTTGTTTACCAAGGCTAATCCACAACTATTTAATATGCTCACAGGTAGTCAAGATTTGAGGGCAGAATCTTACTAAAATTAACTCCTAATAGCTTTGTGGCCATGAACCTTTCTTTGCAGTGAGATTTTGCCCAGGTTTCTCTTCTTAACAAAATTAGATTTGCCACTAGACATTTTTTAAAATGTCAAAACTTTTAAAGAATTTAATTGGAATGGGCACACAGGATAATGGAGAGTCATATTGTAGAAACTTTTTTTTTTAAAGTTTTCACCTCAGTAGTTCCTAGAATTTGAATTTTGCTTATTTGGTGCTAGGTAGCCCCAGGATTTGGGTCTGGTCTTGCTGGGGCGCACATGCCAGTGTTAACTGCACTGTGCTCGAAGGTTCTGTACACACTGGCACTTGCTGGGACTCGGTCTAAATGCAGCTCTGTGTTGAGTGGAGGTCGCCCGCTTGCCTGTCATCCAAGAACTCCGGATAGGGACTGTCTCCAGCTGGGCCCTAGGGATGAGTCCAGTCCCCAGCCCTGGAGTCAAGGGGCCCTCCCCGGCACTGTGGCCCAGCTCTAGGTGTGTGTGTGGGGGAGGAAACCACTGCAGGAGGGTCTCTCCTGGGGGGTGGGGGGGCGGGGAGTTAGGGTGGCAATCTGGAGCTGCTCCCAAGGGAGTGGGCCCACCTCTGCCCCGATCTGGCCACCAGGTAGTTTCCCTCCTGCACCATCACCCGGATCAGTCAGTGTGGCCTTGCCCCCCTCTGTCTTCCAGAGATTCTCATAGGGCCCTCCGGCCCATGCTTTCCTAGCCAGGATTTAATGCGTTCTTGAATAGTTTTATTGACCTTCATCAGGCCCTATTTCCTTTGGTAAGTCTTTCTGTTCTCGGGCATGTAGAGCCCCTCCCTGCTGTTCTTGATCTAGCAGCCTGGCCTGGGACCCTTGTTTCCGAATGGGTAGGAGTCCAGGGACTCAGCAGTGTCGGGTGGCCTTGGCCGTGGTGACAGTAATGAAAGCAGCAAACACAGAGGTCGTGTTTGTGTGCCAGGGACAGTTTATAGGGATGGAATCTTCCCAGTCCTTGCACAGCCTGATGGCGTGGGTGCCTGTTACGCCCATTTCAGGGGGCAGACTGAAGAGCAGAGGGATAAGCAAGTACTCTGGTTCCGGGTAACCTGGTGAGTGGCAGAGCGGGATGGGAGCAGATGGTCTGGCTCCAGCCCTTGCGCCTCACTTCGAAGCTTTGTCCCTTTCCAGGGACACAAGGCATACTGCCCTGTCTCCCAGCTGCCCCGACGCCCTGTACTGCCCACAGCAACACCTTGGGCCTTTGAGCAGGTGTGGTGGCTCATCCTAGTTGTCCTGCCTGGACTGGGGAAGCATGGCCCCAGCAGTGTCCCAGTTCTCAGCAAATGACAGGGTGTTCTCAGACCACAGCTTCCATATCCGCACACCTCCTGCATCTGGCTGGCCTTCATCGCTCCCTGCCCTGTGTCCCAGGGTATAACTTGGTCTTGTGGGAACTGTCCTCCATTTGTGAGAGAATAAGACTGATAGTCACAGGGCTTCTACTAGTGACTGTTCTTCAGTCCACAGTTTAAGAGTCTGGTGAGCAGGGGGGCTTTCTCCCTTCACCCCCACCTCCACCTGGGGCCATTGCACTCAGGAACCAAGGTCCCACCAGGAGACCACAGCTGCAGGAGGGAGGAGAGGCGAGGGCCGCCCTGCCCTGGATGGCTTGGGCCTGCTCGAGGGGGAGGCGGTTAAATGCTGTCTGTGCCCTGCAGCCTCTTATTACCAAGTCCTGATCTTCTAAACCCAGGGTCTATTTTGTAACCCATTTAGGAGCTGCCTTTGCTCTCCCTAAATAGGAAGTGCTAATTTGGACACTGCTGCCTGTGAGATGGATGTGTATTTAAAGCTAAAATAGGGTGTCCTTTTTAATTTGTGGGTGTTTCCTTTCCCTGACTCGGGCACACTGTGTTTAAGTCACAGGACAGCCTCAGGCCGCCAGGACACAGAGCCCAGATTTTATCCAGTGCCCTGTCGTCTCCTGTGGCTGGTGTAGTTTTTGCTGTAGGAAGGACTGTCGTTGTAAGTTTACCTGTAAGAAACATCCTCGCTGACACTTCTCCCTGTGCTGCCCATTATGGAGAGCCAGGCTGAGTTTGGGCTCCTCTCCTGGGCGCTGCTCTCTCACGTGGTCCTGAGTGGGCTCTCTGTGTGCTGGAGGGTAAGTGACCGAGGTGGCTGGCCTGCTCCTGTGCACTTGCACCCTTGTTCCCTCACTGCTAGCCAGCAGTTGTGCCAGACAGACTGCTCCATCTCCCCCTCAGAGTGGCCCAGGCACTGGCTCTTCAGCCTGCCTTGTTAGCCCTGGAGCCCTGTGTCTGTCTCCCCAGCCACTCTCCCCTGCTTCAGCCTGCGGACAGTGAGCAGCAGGCAGGGCCACCCGCTACCCCAGGAATGAGGAGTGTGGTGGCGTGTGCCCGCCCTTGTCCCGGTCAAGCCCGCTGTGTGAGCCCCGGCAGCTCCCCTTTGCAGCAGGCAGCACATGGTCAGGGTGCAGATGCAGAAACTGAGGCCCAGGGAGAGGAAAGCAGTGTTGGGAACTGACTTTGGTCACATAGGTATGTTGCCACTTAACCTGCTGTTTACCTTTCAGCTCCAAAACCCTTTGGGTGTGGGGCTCCTGACAAAACAATTTAGCCAGAGCATCTGTGGAATTTTCCTGCATTGGGTGCTTCTGTCCCAAGGTCCTGGATGTCACTGGGTGTCATTCTCTCACTGTCAGCCCTCGCCCCACAGAGTGGCCAAGGGGCCCGGAGCATGGGCATCTGTGGGTGTGGAGTGACCCTCCCGTGGGGTTGAAGACATCTTCCTCTGAAAATGCCCCAGTGCAGTGATTTCCCACCAGTGTGTCTCAAGACTAAAACATGCAGTACCTGACTCTAGTCAGGAGACTGACCTCTTTTCCCTGAGATTGTCACATAAAAAAGTGACAACAGCCAACACAACAATAACCGTCTGGAGTGAATGAATCAATTATACCTGTTTTTTGTCAGATGGGAAAATATATTTTTTGGTGTCTGCAGAATTTAAGGAATTTATGTGCCGTGAGATGAAAAAGGTTGAAAGTCGCTACCCTAGAGACAGAAACTGCATGTCCTTCCCTAAAGCCTCAAAATATTTCATGAACTAAGTGCCAACTTTGCCACTCGGCATGTTTGAAATACACCACCCTTGGCAACTGGAACTCTCTCGTTCCCATTCATTCACTCTGGTCACCAGTGGCCACTGGATAATGCTGGCGAGGTGCTGGTGTCTTTCTCCGGCTGCATATATATATATAGTTAGGTTAGGTGGCTCAGGAGGCGGCGCAAGAAATAGTCCAGTGAATCAGAAAAGAAAGGAAAGGAAAAGGTTTATTTCTGCGTCCCCGGGAGACCGCGGGGACATGAGCTGAGGAATTCTCTGCCGCAGGGGATGGGCTGGGGTATGTGGATTAAGGGAGAAGAAGCCGGTATCTGTGTCTGGCACGTTGATCTGTGAGAAATTCCAGGGGAAGTCCATTGTCTCATCACATGTCTGCATGTATCCGATCCTGGCTCTCTCCGACCTAACACATTTGGTTTTTGGTCGACAGGTGTTTACCTGTGCAAAGTGGTTTTAGGACTGAAGATACACAGTTCCCCATGTAAGTACCGCTCATTTCTTCTTATAAATGGTCTTTCTTCATTGAGAAGACTTGTGGGGAGCTTTATTATATCTCCACATGACAGTGTGAGCAAGCAGGCTTGTGCATGGGGGCCATTCTAGGCAGGTGGCTGTGGCCCCTGCGTGCTTTGCTGAATTGTAGGACAGGGTGAGCCTCTGCTTGCTGTCAGTGTGACACTGGGCTGGACCTGAGTGTCTGGTAGCTGTGGCCCAGAGTTGCCCCACCCTCACGCCCTCCAGCTGGGCTCCCTTTCCTTGGTGCAAAGTATCAGCCGCAGCCTTTTGCCTTTCCTTTCCTCTTTTTTATGAGTCTGCCACCTTGGGGTGGCTTAATAGCTCAACACTGTGCACTTTAAAAACTTGTAAAGTTTAAATAAGCAGAACAGTGTAAAGGAATGTGGCACCTCAGGGACCCTGCTGGGCTCCCCTTTCTCTAAAATGTTTCCTGTGTTCTACTTTCTTCCTGTTTTGCCTCTACTCCTGTACCTTCCATATTATCCCATTTTGGGGCTAAGAATTTGGAGGTAAAGTCACTCCTTGGGGAACCATAGGTTATAATACTGCTGATGGCCATCTTGGTCTGTTGTGGTTTAGCTTATTAGTGCAAGTCACGGAGGGCCTGATGGATGTCAAGTGTCAGTCTTGCCTGATCTAGGGCATGAGGGTCCCACAGGGCGGGCAGGCTGGTGAGGGGTTAAAAATGAAAGGGGTGGTCATTTCTAGACAGGTATAACTGGCTGTCCTGGAAGGCAGAAAGGGCAAGCTGTGGTCAGCTGTGAGGTGGCCCCTCCACTTGTCACTCCTGCCTGGATGGGGTTGCCTCCCAGTAAGGCTGGCACGGGGGATGGTGCCAGGAACCAGGAAGGCAGCACTGACAGTGGGTAGGTGTGGTGATACCGGGGGTGTGATCCAGAATGATAGGTGTATAACTTCCGTGTAAAAGCAATGCATGGCTTCCTATATAAGCTTAAACATTTTATTGTTAGACTTTCTGATACCGTTGTAATAACCTGGTTATTCATTAACAGGAGAGGAGTAAAGGAAAGACCAGATAATATAGGCGTGCCGTTTGTGCAAGGAAGCTGTAGTTTAACATTCTCCAGGTCTGTCCCCACAGGTCGATGGAGGAAGGGGCTGGACAATAGACAAATGCCCAGTAAGATCTGGGTGACATGGGAAAGTGCTTGCCCGTCAGACACCCCTGGGAGCGAGTCACTGGCAGAATAGGTGTGGCCCCTGCAAGGGCATGAAATCCGAGATACTTAAGCTCCTGAGCAAAGGAGCCCCTCTCTCACTTCTGCTGCTTGGGCCTGACTCCTGGGTGTAGAGCTCTCAACGCTCTGCATTCGCCCACATGACCCACAGCCATGTGGACCCCACGCCATGGACTGACGGACTAAATTAGCCTGATGCTGTGCCGGAATCAACTTCACATGGGACGGAAGCTCTGGGCACTGGCTTTGATTCTAGCTCTACTGAAGCCCCAGCTACACCTCTTCCAGGACTAGGTTAAGGGAAATGGGACTTTTCAAACTGAGCTATATAGTTGCACACAAGTAAAAAGCACTCATTCCCCTGTGCGAGTCTCAGAAAATTCTTTTCTCAAGATATAAGAACCCTACTCCCACTAGCTTCAGAGAAATCCCACCCGTGCAATTCTCTGAGAAGACAACATTGCTATTTTTAAAAAGAAAAAAAAAGAAGTGAAACTATAATACAGATAGTGATTTTCAGATGTACTTTATTATAATAAAATATTTTAGTTGCTACTTTATATGGAAAACCATAGGAAGAATAATACAGTGAACTTCCATTCTGCTTAAGATACATTAATTCCCAATACAATGGAAACTACATACACCCTCACCCCCCCCTAAGGTTACCATCACTCTGAATTTATGTTTTCTTTTTTCCACCCATTTATTTCTTTGTATTTTGTGACCTAGTCATCACAGATTTTTGTGCTGGGAGATGGGAAGTAAGTATTGCTTATAATTCTCAGTTTCGGTCATGTGGTGCTCATGGTCAGAAAGAGCTATTCTTGAAAATGGGTTTGTGACTGCCCAGCTGCCCCAGGTGGTAAGAGAATTGTCAAGTTCAGGGTGGGGCCAGCCCAAGCAAGGGCCAATCCTTGTGGATTATGCTTCCTCCTCCCTCGTCCTTCTGCCTGATCTGCTGGGTGGGCGTGACCTGTCCTGGTTCCCAGTGCAGAGCTCAAGCTGGTCCCTGTCCACCTTTGCTGCAGAGCTGGCTCTGTTCGGTCAGGTTCTCTACCACTGGGAATCCCTATACTGTCTGCTTCACTCATCTTGTCATGAGCTCTGTCCTAAAGATAGCAGCCCTGGGCAGCTGTCTTTAGCTCTGTTGCATTTTCCTTCCAGCCATCCCCCATGGATAGTGGGACAGGGCACGCTGCCGCCTGAGGTCTGGTGAATAGATGGGCTGTGCCCAACAGGTGGACTGCGCTTAAATTCAGTCCTGTGAAGTCTTCTCTTCCTTTCCACTCTGCCCGAAGCCTTTCCTTCTGTTGAAGAAGCGCTTAGTCTCGCCCCACCCAGTCCTTTGCAGGCAGGTGCCCTTTTGCCTCCTGTTAACTGAAGCGTGGCTAGAAGAGCCAGAGGCCTGGAAAAGGAGTGGGGTCTTTCTCTGCACATCCTGTATCTCTTCCCAGAGTTGACCCATGGCTGTGCCGTCCTCCTTACCTCCTGTCACTGCCCTCTGTCACTCCAGATTAGCCGGGCTCTAGAGAGGAGTAGGCACCCATTTCTGAAGTCCGGTCACCTCTGACAAATTGTATCTATAGGGGCATCTCGTGTCACCAAGCCCATGCCTTCAGCTTCCTCTCCAGTCATCATTCCTGAACCCTCTACCCCCCTGCCCACCCTTGGGTCCCCAGCCTTCTGAGCTCCCACCTCCCCTCCTGCTGTGTAGCCTACCCTAGGCTCCCCCGTTCCTCCCTGACTGTCACTTCTGCTAAAGCTTCATGTCCATAGGCACTGAGGTACAGGAATGACCAAGCCGAAGTCACTACCCTTAAGGAGCCGCGTTGGGTGTGGCAGTTTCTGTGTGACTAGGGCAGTGGTGGGCAAACTCATTAGTCAATAGAGCCAAATATCAACAGTACGACGATTGAAATTTCTTTTAAGAGCCAAATTTTTTAAACTTAAACTATATAGGTAGGTACATTGTTATTAACTTAATTAGGGTACTCCTAAGCTGGCCTTTGCTAAAAACGTCCTCAATCTGATTAAGGTATGTTCACTGAGGTTGACCCCTTCCAACTCTCCCATCCACACTCGTCTTGTAGCCAGTCTCACTCAACTCATGCATGAATCCCGTTCGCCTCCCCCACGCTGGGTATCCCATGCCCGCCTGCACTGCATCTCTCGCGTCGCCCGACCTACCGACAGCCCCCACTTCTTCTAAGGCCACTTCTTCAAAATACACTCGTCCAGGCCGAAAACCGACTTCTACACATGGCCACGAAGTTTCAATCGCACTGTATGTGCGCGCCCGCACGTGGTATTTTGTGGAAGAGCCACACTCAAGGGGCCAAAGAGCTGCGTGTGGCTTGCGAGCCGTGGTTTGCCGACCGCTGGACTAGGGTAATGGAGGGGATGTTCGCAGGGTACTGAGGGGTGGGGAGGGGTGAGGTCCTGGAGTTAGCTCTGCAGGGAGAGCTCTTCCAGCAGTCTGGAGGGTGCAGAGAGGAAGTAGCCCCAGGGGTGAGGTGGGACGGGCATTGCCCGTGGCTGGGAGAGGCAGGGAGGTACTCAACCTAATGTGCCTACGTTTTTTCCAGTTATTGAAGTCTTACATACTTATTGTAAAGGGTTTAGGAAAACATGGTCCCGTAGATGAAAAAGAAAATCCTGCTACTCCCCATGTGAACATTTTCATATGTTTTCTCCTATCTTCTCCATTGTGTGTGTGTGTGCTTCTGTGTATATATTGGTGGATCTTAGAATTTACTTTTTCACTTGTCACGTTCTTATAAATGCAGTGATTTTTGTTTCAAATGTCCATGTAGTGTTTCACCATGTGATTGAGACATAATGTACTGTTTCTGGGACAGGCATTTAGGCTGCTATTGAATCTTGCATTGTAGGGTATAAACTATGTAATGCATAAATAATGCTGCAGTGAGCATCCCTGTCTGAGATCCTGCTGGGAAGCAGGGACTCTCTCTTCTAATCTCACTGTGGCCACTTGCAGCAAACATACCCCACCCCACCCCCAAAACATACACATGGAGCCTAAGTCAAGTCCAGCTTCTGCACACCTGCTTTGTGGATGGCTGGCTGGGCCTGAAGGGGAATGACCTCATTCCACGTAGAGTTCTAGCCTTCCTGCTTCACAGAGACCACCCCACCCATGACCACCTCCACAGAGTCCCCAGTGCGTTGCCAGCCCCTGGAAGACATACTTTAGTTAAAGTTAAGGGCATGTGCATGAGGATGTGGATTCAGTTTTACAGTAATTGTGCAGCCTGGTGACAGCATGGCATCTGTTTACAACCTGACATTCAAGTGAAGAAGCAGATGCTGCACTTGTTCCTGCT
>NW_006297281.1:530575-532675 GCF_000327345.1 Myotis davidii | reverse complement strand
ATCGTATCTATGTAAAATACACAAGTAACACTGACTTCAGTTAAGGTGTGACTATGGGGGGGGTCCCCTTTATTCTCCTGTACAGGAACTGTGGTAATAATTTTTCTTTTTAAAGATTTTGTGCTTACTGTCTTTGGCTGACTGCAGGGTCAGATTCCTGGGAAGCCTCAGTGTGGGTGCTGGGCCACCAGTGAGTGTCTGGTTGTCCCCTACATCAGAGCTAGCTGTTGCTCAGGGGTCACTGGGGCAGCTTCTCTGGTGACAGGCTCCCTTACTTTGATTTCAGAGTATAAGCATCTTATTAATTTGAAAATATTTTGATTTTTCAGTAAGACTTTTGGGAACTTTTTCATTTATCACCCTTTGAATGGTTAATCCTGATATTTGTTATATGAGAACACTCTTTTCTTGAGATAAATCTGTAATTGAGAAATAGAAATCTGTTGGAAACACCTTATTTCAAGAACTAAAATGTGCTATTTATGCACTGCCTAAATTGAATATTTCTCTTCTTCCTAAAAATTACTTAAGTTTTATTGAAAGAGTTACTGCTTATTAAAATCAGGGAGGAAGGCTGCCTGGTGAGAAAGTTAAGTTGGAAACAGAACTGTTTAAAGCAGTCGTTCTCAACCTTCCTAATGCTGCGACCCTTTAATACAGCTCCTCATGTTGTGGTGACCCCCAACCATAAAATTATTTTCGCTGCTACTTCATAACTGTAATTTTGCTACTGTTATGAATTGTAATGTAAATATCTGATATTCAGGATGTATTTTCATTGTTACAAATTGAACATAATTAAAGCATAGTGATTAATCACAAAAATAATATGTAATTATATATATGTTTTCCGATGGTCTTAGGCGACCCCTGTGAAAGGGTCGTTCGACCCCCAAAGGGGTGGCGACCCACAGGTTGAGAACCACTGGTTTAAAGGGTTGAAGGAGCCTTAGTGGGAGACTTGCCACTGTCCACACAGCCAGCCATGGCTGCTGTCCAGGGTCCTCAGTGGAGGTTTCTTTCCTGATTCCGCCCGCCCCATGGCGAGACTTTGTTTCTAGTCTTCCCGTTCTTTTCCTGGGAATCTTCAGGGGAGAACACCGTGAGTGTGTTGACAGACCTGTGTTTTTCCTGGCGTCTCACTGTTAGGCCACGTTTTATGGACACGCGCAGACGTGGCAGGCGCTCTTACAGGGGCTGAGAAGCAGGTGGAGCCCCGGGGCACTTAGTGAAGCAGCAGAGTTCTGTGAGCCTTTCTGCGTCTCCAGTGTCTGGGAAGTTTGAAAATTCTCCTCTTTATCCAGGCCAGCCCCCTCCCCCACTCTTTTCCTGCTCTTAGTCCTGTTCTGAAAGAGGACACCCTTCTGTCTTTCTGGCCTTTGGCGTCAACATGTGTGCAGGGTTTGTCTTGATGGGCTAAGAAGGTGTGGAAACCATTGAGTGGCAGATGAGCCAGAAGTGAGACTGGAATTAGAACAGGCTGAGCTCCCTGGAGGTGCCTACAGGCCCTGCAGTTTGGGACGGGCAAAGTAGGCCCAGGCCACTGAGCCTTTAGGTCACGGGGCTAGGTTCCAGCCTCAGAGGAGTCTAGGATAGAGGCCAGTTCTTAGAAGGCCAGGCGCATGGCAGGCTCCACTCCTGACGGCCTCTGCTGGGACGGTGCTGTCTTGGGAGGAGTCTGCTGGCCGTGACCGTGACCTCAGCCAGCAGCAGGAGGTGGGCAAGGGGGAGACTGAAGCCAACACCAGGCTGCCCAGCAACGTGCACTGATCGGCTTCTACGGAGGTCAGGTAGCTGAGTAGTGCTCTCTGGGGAGATGAAGTATAGGTTTTCATTCTTACTCTTCTTTTTTTAAAATATATTTCTTTATTGATTTCAGAGAGGAAGGGGGAAGGTGAGAAAGATAGAAACATCAATGATGAGAGAGAATCATTGATCGGCTGCCTCCTGCACGCCCCCTACTGGGGATCGAGCCCGCAACCCAGGCATGTGCTCTTGGCCGGAATCGAACCTGGGACCCTTCAGTCTACAGGCTGATGCTCTATCCACTGAGCCAAGCCGGCCAGGGCTCATTCTTACTCTTAAAAAAGGGAAGGTTTA
>NW_006297281.1:525448-529529 GCF_000327345.1 Myotis davidii | reverse complement strand
TGCACTGGGGGTCAGTGTCCTGGGAACGCAGCAGTGGGGTAAAGGGGACTAAGGCTCTTCTCAGCTCTCTTAAGGAAAAAAAATTATGCTTTAAACTCTTGGCTGCAGCATTCAGTTTATTCTAGGTACACTTTACATTATTTACACTATATCCTTTTTTAAAAATATATTTCTTTATTGATTTCAGAGAGGAAGGGGGAAGGTGAGAAAGATAGAAACATCAATGATGAGAGAGAATCATTGATCGGCTGCCTCCTGCACGCCCCCTACTGGGGATCGAGCCCGCAACCCAGGCATGTGCTCTTGGCCGGAATCGAACCTGGGACCCTTCAGTCTACAGGCTGATGCTCTATCCACTGAGCCAAGCCGGCCAGGGCTCATTCTTACTCTTAAAAAAGGGAAGGTATAGTTGATTCAGAGCTAAGATTACTTTTAAATATTATAATAGTTTTAGGTTTACAGAAAAGTTACAAAGATCGCACAGGGTTGCTCTGTATCCCCCAACCCCTGGCCCCCCTGTTGTTAATATCTCACGTTACCCTGGTACATATGCTGCATCAGGAACTCAAGTCCATACTTGGCTTAGATTTCCTGAGGTGTGTGGTGGTGGTTTTTTTTAAATCTAATGTCCTTTTTCTGTCCCAGGATCCTATCCAGGGTACCATCTGATGTCCACTTGTTTTATTTCCTTAGGTCCTCTTGGTTGTGAGAGATTCTCAGGCTTTTCTTGCTTTTGATGACCTTGACAATTTTGAGAAGTAATGTTCACATATGTGTAGAATGCCTGGGTTTGTCTGATGTTTTTCTCATGATTATACTGGGTTATGGATTCTGGTCACATCATAGCAGGGAACAGGCTGTCAGAATGACTCTTCACTGTGAGGTGACCTTGGTCGCCTGGTGAGGTGGTGGGTGTCAGGCTGGTCCGCTGTAAAGTCCCCCTCCCCACCTCCCTGTAGTGTTCTCTTTGGAAGGCAGTCATTACGTGCGGTCCACAGGGAAGGGGTGGGAGTTAGGGTGTGCCTCTTTGAGGGGCGGGTATTTACATAAATTACTTGGCATTCTTCAATATGGCAGATTTGTGTTTTCTCCATTTATTTACTTATTCAATCATTTATATCAGTATTGACTCAGGGGTATTTATTTTATAATTTAGGTTATAATTCAATGCCAGTTTTGTTTTGTTCCATAGAGAATGCTTTCAGTTGGCTCCTGTGTCCCTTTGACATATGCCCATTATTATGAGTTTTTTATTTTTATATTTTTGAGCATGTCTTGCCTTGCTGCCACTTAAGGTGCCCCAGGATTATCTTGTAATTTCCCGTCCCCACTCTAGAGTCAGCCATTTCTCCGAAGAACCCATTTTATTGGGGCATAGTATTAGAGACCGAGATTTGGTCACCGAGTGGTTCAAGTTACTGTAATTTCAGTTTCTATGTATTCAACTTAGCAACAAGAGCAAAACCTGTAAGCAGCAATGTTAGCAAGAAATAACTGAAAATCTCTTTCTGTTGACCAGTTCTGTACCCTTATTGGGCTCTACAGACAGTTTAGTGGTTATAAACCTGATGCACACCTCGTTCTGTTTCTGCGCTTGTCTCTGTCCTGGGGATGTCCTTACGCACAGGCTCTCACTCAACTCTGCAGTCACACACTCTCTTACTGGCTGCTGGTGAGAACGCAGTGAGAAGGTCTTGAATGAATGATACCCGCTCCCCGAACCCCTTGGGGCTCTTGGTCAAAAGCCGTAAAGTCTAACCTGAGAAAAGGACCTGATGGAAGAGGAGTTTTATACACATGATGAGCTCTGTAAACAGGAAGCGCAGCCTGAGGTCCTTAGAGAGAGGGTTGCTGGGGCTGGGACTCAGGGGGAGGAAGTTGGGGTGGTGCTGGCTCCTGCAGTCTGGGAGGGGAGGGGAGTGTTATGAGGATGGTAACGTGGAAGTTACAAGTGCAGGGGACTCATGGAAGTCTTGCACCCCAACCTAAAGATTCTGGATCCTTGCCTTTTAAGTGTGTGTGTGTGTGTGTGTGTGTGTGTGTGTGTGTGTGTGATGTGATGTGATCTTTGGCACTTAGTCCAGGGCTGGTGGCAGGCTGACTTGGAAATGCTGGATTGGGCCACGAGAGTCCTCAGGGTCAGGGGAGTTGGGCATCATCCCCTGGATAGCCTAGTGCGTGAAACTGGGCAGGGGCAGGAGCCTTTCCCTGTTATTGTCCTCATTGTAGGCAGAGAGAGGTGTCCCTGTCATGCTGAATGACTGGTGGCCGCTGGGGACACTGAGCTGTCACTTACACGCCATCTGTTGACACCACCAGTTCCAAGTGGTTTAGGTCTTAGGGACTCTGGACCATGTGCTGGAACCAAGGTGCCGAAGGCCTTTGACAGTCTCAGTCTCAGAGAAATCTATCCCTAAAGTTTTCTTCTTGGCAGAGAAAACTGCTCCTCACTTCCTGAGGCTGAGAGGATACAGAGGAACTTGCCCCCCACCCCCAACTGTGGGTACATATTTGTTTCTGGGAGATGGTGTGGGGGCATTTTTAACTGTTTGGTCTGAGTTTTGTCCTTGGATGACATGACAGGGTTTTTACATCTTCCCCCATGCAACTGCCAGATCTTGCTGCCTTTTCTGCTCCGTCTGTGTGGAAAAACATCTTTGAGGATCCACGTGCCTATGGAGTGACATGGACCATCTAGAAAGGCCCAGGGTGATAGTGTTTATCCGGAAGTCCTTCAGGTCTCAGAAGTATAGTGGCTGGGACCTAGGTGGGAGCTGTGGTGATGGTGAGAAGTGCTTTGATTCTTGGTGTGTCACCAGGACTTGTTTGATGGGTTGTATATGGGGAGAGAGGGAGCAAGGAAGACTCCATGTTTTTGGCCCCACCACCTGGAGAAGAGTGCTGTTTGCTGAGGTGGAGAAGACCCCAAGAGGAGCAGGAGGGAACAGGGAGCAGCACTGACAGTCCCACGGAGTTGAGTGTGGCCTCTCCTAGGGCTGGGTTTCCTGCTGGTTTCTTCTCTGATCATTCCTTAGCACAGAGAACTTTCTAAAAAGAGAGGAGAAGATGGTTTCACAAACAGTGGCTTTGGAGAATGGCACCCACGTGAACATGAAGGTGGCCATGTCGGGGGCACTGTGTCTGTCCCATGAGGGTTCTCAGTTTGGCCTTGAAGAAGTACCCGGAGTCCCTGCGCCTGTGGTGCCTCCTGGGGGAGGGTGTTTGACTCTTCACTGGTTGAATGTGAGGCACTTCTGGGGGTACCTGGTCTGGCTCTGTCCTGACCCCCTTTTCCACCTCGTGGGGGTGCCTTCCTTCTCTTGTTCTATTTGAAACCAGGACTCCACCCCATGTCTCCTTGCCGTAGATCACCACTGATCTGTGGCACCAGGGCCTGCTAGTGGGTGAGGTGGGCCGGTGGCGACTGCTTGGTGAGGGTGCAGAGGTTGTGCCGGCATCTGGCCAAACAACACTATGAAGAGAAACATTCAGTCCTTTGGATGTCACAACAGTCTTTTATGTCGGAACATAAAGTTTTGGGTTTGTTTGCTTTCCAAAATCATTGTTTTATGACACATGGACTCTTTCTGTTTGGAACAAAAGAAAACAGTTTCCACAGAAAAAAAGAGGTGTTTTAATGCTGACTTGTTAATTACAGTGGGGAAAAAGAAAAGGAAGCTGCATTTCTTTATGGTGATGGAGAAAAAAAAAATCAAAACCCAAACTGGGTCAGGCAGACAGTAGTAGGAACAATAAGTTCTGTCTGCATCTAATCGCAGCTGAAACCCTGTTAATCAAAACCAAGTTGTGTTTCCAAAAGGAAGTGGGAGGTGAGCTTTGTGCACTTCCAGAGGTAGTGACAGCCCGATGGCGGGCTTTTCAAAGTCTGGGGTAAGGTCTCTGCTTTGGCAGCTGCCTCCCTGAAAGCTCCCTGGCCAGAATATCAGCAGTTTGCTAAGTACTGACTCTGGTTTTCAAAGGCTGGTGAGGATCCCCATCTCATTTCATAGATCAAGTCTGGGACTTGAGAGGGTCCAGAGTCCATCCAGTCCAGTGTTTAGCTCCTGCATGCGCCAGCATT
>NW_006297281.1:514579-525383 GCF_000327345.1 Myotis davidii | reverse complement strand
GGTGGAAATGGTTGTCTGGTGTCTCACATTCCCAGCTCCCTTCTTAATTTGGATTCTGGGAATGCTATTTCCTTGGGGCATGGGCAACCCTGTGTGACTTCCAGGAATATGCCAGCAACTCCCATCTCTCCAATGCTGGTTATCCCAAGCCAGTTGTGTTTTGGGGGGAGGGTGAGCACCACATTTCTTTTGGATGTTGGTGAGAACACTTTTACCTTCTCAGCTGAGTGGCCCAGAATGAAATGAGTGCCTGTTGTGTAGAGAGGGCTACTTGTGGGGGTTTATTTATGAAAGATGTGTGGCTCACCTACTACTCTGACCTCCTGATCTGTGATCACACACCTCTCAGGCATGGTAACATTTCCTCACATTTTACAGATGACTTGCTAATCACAATACATGTATATAGGTGGCTGTGACTTTTAACAATGTATTTTTAAAGGTATGGTGTAGTTACTGTTGTGAGGGTTTCCTCATATTCTGCTGGTTAATGCCAGTTTTCCTAAAATGGAGTATTAGACAAAAAGGAACTTGTACATGGTATGTTGTTGATTTTATTAGAAAGAAGGCGAGCCCCAAAACCATGGGTCCTGGTAGAATACCAAGGATACTCAGGAGCCAGACAGCAAGGCAAATATCTTTACTTCTGCAGAAGGGTGTGTAGCCAACATAGGGTAAGCACGCACACTGAGGGGAATTCCTCTCAGGGTTTTATCCCTGACACATGCCATCTGTCCCTTACTCTTGATTGGTCAAAATTTAGGCTCACATTCTTTTTTTTTCTTTTTTTTAAAATATATTTCTTTATTGATTTCAGAGAGGAAGGGAGAAGGAGAGAGATAGAAACATCAATGATGAGAGAGAATCATTGATCGGCTGCCTCCTGCACACTCCACACTGGGGATGGAGCCCGCAACCCAGGCATGTGCCCTTGCCGGAATCGAACCCAGGACCCCTCGGTCCACAGGCCAATGCTCTATCCACTGAGCCAAGCCGGCCAGGGTATAGGCTCACATTCTTGTGTGATTGGCTAATTTAAAGGAAAAAGTGACCTTTGTAGTTTCAAAATGGTGGTTGCCTAACCTCCCTTCTTTGACAGAAAAGATTACTAGTTTATTCTCACAATTGTCAGAAATTAAGTACACACTTTTTGGGGATCTATATCTGGAATGGCAGTATTAGAAGAGCTCTGCAGATCTGCTCCTCAGCAAAACAACAATAATTGGTGAATATTGCTTTAAGAAAGCAATCAATTAAAATAATAGGACAATTAAAATGTCCTAAGTGTTTACAGCAAATAAGGAAACATTTATTCAAGAAAATCTAAATTTTAGTAACAACAGCAAGACTCTGTGGCACTTGAGTCATGACCCACTCCTTCCCTTCCAGCTAAATAGGACAGAAGCTATTCCCTGCCTGGGTGTGGCCAAGAAGATATGGCTCCCTGTCCCCAAGTTTCTTCCTGGGAGGGGCAGGCTGCCAGCATTTCTCATTCCTCTCAATCTCCATGTTGTAGATGCTAAATTACAGGAAAATGTAGCCAGCCCTACTCATGGGGTGGAGGCTCTATACCAACCTGAGACTATTGGGGCCCCAGTTGTACTCTGGCACCCCAGTTTGCTCATAAGGTAGAGGTTCAATTTCAGAAGAGTCAAGCCAAGAAGATCAAAGGCTACTGCTCCACCCAGGACTCATCATAAAGTAGGGTTGTCCTTTGAGCGATGTGGGCCCTTGTCCTTGATTTTGACTCCAGAGCAGTGACTCAGAGAATTTGCCAAGGAGGAGAGGTAGGCCATTAGAACAGAAAGCTCTGAGGTGTTTCCCCAAGGTACTGAATTCATTCATAACAGAGCGTGGGGATGATCAAACCTAAGAGTGCTCTCAAAAACAAGGAGATTTTGGTGGTAAGCATCTAACAAGATCTGGTAGCTCCATGAAAGCAACAGTTGAAACTGTAGGCTAGAGACAGCCAGGGAGAGAGACTGCCAAGGCGAGCCCACCTGGGGTCAGAACAGACCTCAAACATTGATCTCAAAAATTATCCTACAGAAAAGCCTTAATTTAATTAGATCAGGTTGTTCAGTAGTTGATGCCCCAGGGCTTTGTCAAAAAACTGTAGAGCAATGACCAGCAATTCATTGAGCCTATCACAATTCATGTGACAACAAAAGAGGCAGGCAGCCTAACAGATCAGGGAAGAGAAAAAAAGCCCTGATAAATCCATTGTGGTCCCAGGGAGATTACACACATTCAAGGCAGTGCTCCCTGGGGAGCAGCATTAGAAGCTGGATGCTATGGATGAGGGATGGGGGAGGATAGACTTCACTGAACCAGTCTAGTCAATTCACTGAAAAAACTAAGCAATCAAAGACAAGCCTGAGGAGGGGGACCAGTAGCATTCAGAACTGCTACCATATATTATTGAAAGCGTCCAATTTTCACAATAAAAGGATAAGACATGTAAAGAAATAGGAAAGTGTGATGGAGAAAATAAAAGCAACAGAAACTGCCTGAGAGAAAGCCCAGATGTTGGATTTAACAGATAAAGATTTTAAATCAGCCATTATTAATACAGTTGACCTTTGAACAGCCTTGGTTTGTGAACTATACGGGTCCACTGGTATGTGGATTTTTTTTTCCAATAAATAGTACAGTCAGCCTTTGGTATCTGAATGTGTTGCATCCATGGCTTCAACCAACTGTGGTCAACAGTATTTTCACATTCCCAATCGTGGCTTTCCAATTACAGATTCCCAGTTGCAGGTTGAAAATACTGTTTTCCACCCATAGTTGGTTGAATCTGTGGATGCACAGGTCCAGATGTAAAGTCAAAAGTTGTACACAGATCTGTGACTGCATTGGAGTGGGGTGGGGGCCGGCACTCCTAACCCACACATTGTTCAATGGTCAACTGTATATTCAAAGAACTAAAGGAAATAATGCTTAAGGAAATAAAGACAGGTATTGTGACAATGTCTGGTCAATTAGAGAATATCAGTAAAGAGACAATGGCTGGGTGGCTCAATTGGTTGGAGTGTCATCCAGTACACCAAAAGGTTTCAGGTTCAATTCCCAGTCAGGGCACATACCTATATTGTGGGTTTATTCCTCGGTTGGGGAGCTTATGGGAGGCAACACATACCTCTCTAAAAATCAATGAACATATTCTTGGGTGAGGATAAAAAAAGAGACAGTAAAAATCAACCAAGTGAAATTCTGGAGTGAAAAATTCATTAGAGTGTTATAACAGTAGATGTCAACTAGCAGAGGATAGAATCACTAAACTTGAAGATAGAGTGATAGAGATTATACAGTTCAAATGATGGGGGGTTGGGGATGAAGAAAATGAACAGAACTTCAGAGAAATGTGGGATACCCTTAAGCACACCAACATACACATGATACAAGTACTAGAGGAGAGCAGAGAGAAAGGAACAGGAAAACATTAGAAGAAATAATGGCTGAACATTTTCCAAATTTGATGAAAAACAATCTACATATTCAAGAAACACAGTAAATTCCAAGTAGTATAACTACAAAGAAGTCCATACTCAGGCCCATCATAGTGAAAAAATGTTGAAAGAGAAAGAGGAAAGCTAGAAAGCAGCAAAAGAAAATTGACTGAGATTGTACCAGGAAGTCCCAGTAAGATTAACAGCAGACTTCTCTTTAGGAATAGTCGGGACCAGAAGGTGGTGGTATAGCATAGTTAGCATCTTGCAAAAAACCCCCAAACCATCAACCAAGGATCTCATATCTAGCAAAACTGTGTCTCAAAGTTGCAGACAAAATAAAGACATTCTCAAATTAAAAAAATAAAATAAAAGACAAAAGTAGGCTTTGTTGTTAGCAGACCTGCCATTATAGGAAATATGAAGGAAGTTCTTCAGGCTGGAAGCAGATGACTACAGGTGGTAATTCAAGTCCATGAAAAGACAGTGCCAATAAAGGTAATTATGTTATTTTTAAAGATAATGTAAGTGCATTCCTCCTCCTTAATTGATTTAAAAAGCATTTTTGTAAAATAATATATATACTGGCACACCTCATTTTGTTGTGCTTCACAGATAGTGCGTTTTCATTAATATTGAAGTAAGACACTCCACTAGCAAAAAGATTGTGATTTGCTAAAGGCTCAGTTGATGGTTAGCATTTTTTAGAAATAAAATATTTTTAATTATGATATATGTCTTGTTTTGTTTAGACATAACACTGTTGCACACTTAATAGACCACAGTCTAGTGCAAGCATCCTTTTTATATGCACTGGGGAACCAGAAAGTTCATGTGACTTGCTTTATTGTGAAATTTGCAGTATCTGTGGTATGCCTATATATAATTATATTGTTGGGCCTATAACCTTTAGAAAAGGAATGTATTTGACAAGAGCAGCATAAAGGAGACAAATGAGAGAAAAGCTGTATTGGAATAAGGAAATTACACTGCATTAGGTAACTTGAATCCACTGGAAATAATGAGGAGAACCAGAAGTGGTAATGAGAAGGTTAATATAACAAACTAATACATGCACACTTTACTCTCTTCCCTCAGCTTCTTTAAAAACACTATGTATATATAATGATAACATTTATTTTGAGTTTGTAGTATATATATAGATGTAATATGTGTAAAAATAATTAAATAAAAAAGAGGAAGAGGGATGATATATCACTCTCATTGGAATTGTGTGTGTAAAGGAATGAAAGGTTACAGTAGAAGATAATGCCTGTGGCCTGGGCAGGCTTTGTTGTGAGGAGCAGATGACAGAGCACAGGACACACAGTGTACACCTCTTGGGCGCTGCACAGTGTAGGACAGCAGATCGGGCCCAGGGCCACATCTGAAGTGCCCAGAGTTTGTAATCTGCCCGGGATCTGATAGCTGAATTAAAATCCGAACCAGACCAAGAGCAAGGGCTCTGACTCCACATCCATTGTTACCGTGCCATTTCTCTGCCTCTCGTCTGTGGTTGATGGATGGGCTGGGCATAGGCACGGCTTCGCTGAGAGATGCTGCGGACTTTCAGCGGCGTTGCTATTAGGAACTCCGGCCCAGTGCAGGGTCTCTGACTGACCCAGGACTTCCATTGTCTTCATCCATTAGTGCCTGCTCCCTCCTGCATGGTATTTTGCACAGATCTGTCTTCACACCTGCCTGATGGGTTTGCATCTGGCCCTGTCCAGAACCTAGTCTTCACTGAACCCTGGCGATGGTGCTGGATGATAGTCCTGGGGTGTTGGGTGGGGCCCGTGTTGGGCTGCTGGGAACAGCATTCCAAATCTGGTGGAGGCCTGCTACCCGGGCCTCCCGTCAGGATCCGAGCCTGCCCTGAAGGAGGCAGGCCTCAGGTGGCTTGCAGATGGCTTGTTGCATGCTAGCTTCACTTTTTAGTGCTTCTAGTTTCTTCTAATGGGAGATGGGAGCAGTTCTAAAAATGAATTTTTAAGGCACATTTTCCCTGGTCTCTTTAATTACCCAATTTTTAAGAATGTTAAAAATAAAAGTGAAAGCACAGTAGAGATTTTAATTAGTTTTCTCTGTCCTTGCTCATGGCAGTGCTAATTTTAACATAGTGATATGTGACAGGGAGATATTTCATGGGGTCTTTGTTCTCAGTGTCTTCTCTACGTTTCAGAACTCGGCTGCGAATTTTGGAGAAAAAGAAATAATGACAGAAGTACCTTTTGATGTTTTCTTATTATTTGGATATCTGATTGTTAGCATTTCTAAACAAAGGTCGAGCCAGCTTAGGAATCTCTGGAGCAGCGGTTCTCAACCTGTGGGTCGCAACCCCCTTGGGGGGTCAAACGAACCTTTCACAGGGGTCGCCTAAGACCATCGGAAAACACATATAATTACATATTGTTTTTGTGATTGATCACTATGCTTTATGAAATTGGGGGTCACCACAACATGAGGAACTGTATTAAAGGGTTGAGGCATTAGGAAGGTTGAGAACCACTGGTCTGGAGCGAGGCCACAGTGACAGAAAGGGACGCTGGTTCTGGCAACTCTGAGCAGTCTCTCCACTGCACACTTAGGTGAGTCGCCTGGGAGGGCCGGTGAAGGCAGAAGGTGGCTCTGGGGGTAGGTATTTGCTAATAGACCTGGCACTGAAGGCACTTACCAAGTGGTCTTCTTATTTCCTTTTGTGGTTCTTGATTTTGGCTTTTGTTTTGAAAAACATACACATTTAACTTTGTCATTGTCATTTAAAGCTTGATTTTATAAAACACCAAAAGATAATTTTTAAGAGTTCTGTATCACTGGAATTTAGACAATAGAAATAGTGATATAGTTTTGTAGCTGTAAATTAAAATTATTAAAATCAAATAATTGAAGATTTACTTTAAATTAGGAAATTATACAAATGAAATAAAAGGGAAAGGACCTCATAGCAACATTTTGTTATTGTGGATTATCAATTACTTTAGGCCTAAACAAAGATTCCACATATTCAAACTTCTTTTGCTGTGTTTCATATTTACCTATATTCTGAATCAAGTCACTTGACCAAAAAGTCTGATTTAGGAAGACATTGAGCTCTCGAGCTGAAGTTTCCATCTCCAGTTACCACCTTCAAAGGAGTTGACATTAATGATCGTGCTGATATAGATCCCTTTTGAACAGTGTGCAAAATTTATGTCAATCCTATGGGAAGTTAAACAGGTACCAGAAAAATGGGACAATTATACGCAGTTCAGTAAATGACAGTGTTGCTTTCCCCACTAAAAATTAGTCAACGGAATAAAACCTGAACCGCAGTTGACTTGGTTTCAGGAAATACACATTTGAGAATTCAATCACGGTTCTTGTCCTATCTCCAGTCATGGACATGATTTTGTAGGCCACTGTGCTGTTTGCTTTGTGGATTGTAGTTGTAAAGGAACGCAGGTGGCCTTGCTCTGAATTGGTGATGAACTGTGGTCCCAACTCTTCCCACTTTTTAGGTACAACTACAGCTTTGTATAAATCAGTAGTTCAGATGAACAAGACATTCCCAGTAGTGACAGAAATGTCGGTAGCTGTGATCTGTCTGACCACCGAGCAGATTTCACCTGGGCTAGCTTTCTGAGTATTGTCTCTAGGTGCACTGTCACCTTTGGCCGTCTCGTCACACACAATATCAAACTGTCATCTTCCAAGCACCTCCCCACTTTCAGTATTCGAGTTGACTACCACGTGTTTCTGAACTGAACACTCATATAATCAGTTTCTCAGTTGTTCCACCACAGTGTTTGGGTATTTCATAAGCTCAGGATCAGTAGTTACAGCAAGGTGAGTCCGTATTTCTGCACTTGAGTAAAGGTTTTAGACGGATAAATGACACGCTCATATAAAATGCTGTTGATGCCAAATGAGAGGAACTCGGCCATGATATTGGCACTTCCGTGTAGACCCACCGATGTGGCACATACCCACCACAGACGGCTACTACAGGGCCTGCAGCAGCTTCCTGCCACTGGTTTCAGAAGTAACCTGGGCCCTAGCTGGTTTGGCTCAGTGGCTAGAGTGTCAGCCTTCGCACTGAAGGGTCCCGGGTTCGATTCCAGTCAAGGGCACATGCCCAGGTTGCAGGCTCAATCTACAGCCAATCAATGATTATCTCATCATTGATGCTTCTCTTTCTCTTTCCCTTTCCCTTCCTCTCTGAAATCAATAAAAATATGTTTTTTTAAAAAAAGTAACCTGGATTTTGTTTCTTATTTGCAGAATTGGATAGTACTTCCTTCAGAGGTAGTGAGCGTGCCTGACTTTCGGGTTGGTTGTGCTGACGACCTTCGGGGCCCCTGGAGCCCTGGCAGGATGGGAATGATGTCCCTGTGTGTTGGATATAGATGTGGCCTGTCTGCCTCATGCCACAGCGCGGCCCAGCTTTACCAGGCCTGAGTGGCTTTGTACCAGGAAGTAAGAGGTTTTCCCCCCCAAGCTCACTATGAGAGGTCAGGAGAGTATCAAGACTTTTCAGATTTATCTGAATAATTAAGATTCCAGAGAGTTCTTCATTGCCTACTAGCTAAAGTGCACTCCATGGTCTGGTATTAGTGGTTCCCCAGAATTAGTGGTTCCCTTCAGCCCATTCTCTCTGTCCCTTAGAATGCTCGGCTTCCCTGCTCCCGGGGTTAATGGTTCTGCATGTGCCTTTTGAAGTCTGATCTGTCTCACTGCCTCAGGATCATCTCTGCCAGATTTAAGGTTTCTTCCTCACCCCCACCATGGCCTGGGGCATGCATCACATTTTGTCTTTGTGTTGTCTTGTCTGAATGTCTCACTCCCTTGCTGTACTCTTGGATCCTTCAGGCAGGGGCCACTTCAAGAACTCATCTGCATGTCCTCTCTAAGTGCCTGGTGAGGCACCTGTTGAACAAATGAATGAACTCTGGTTCCAGGTTGCAGGCTCCATGAACACTCCTGTCAGAGGCAGCATGTTGCAGGCCATCGACCAGGCTTGCCAGCTGAGGACTGAAACGTCCCAGTGCTGCTGTCCGTCCTCCGCCCCCGGTCCCTCCCCTGCTGTCTTCATCTTCACCAGTCCGGGAGAGGAGCCACACAGATGCTGCTGCCCAGTATGAGACGCTGCCTGCGGCGGCACTTCTCCCTGCCTGGGGCGCGCACTCACTGCAGCACTGGTGGGCCACATGGGCGCTGTCTGAGGAAGCGTGCACTGGCCTCAGAGGCACTGCCGGTAGCTCTTTTTTTAAAATTACTTTTCTTGAGTTTTTATCATTCCTTTCACCATCAGCTTTGCAATAAGAGCTGTGGCCAGGCTCCCAGGGAAAGGTCTCATGTCAGAATCAGACTGCTTGCTTTTACTTCTATATGAGCATTTGAGGCACTGAAGGCCTTTTCAGCGTCTTCTCTATATGTCCCCCCAACCGTGATTGGTTAAAACAGGATTCCAGTTTGCAGGTGCTGTACGCCTTACCGGAGTATGTGTGATGGCTTTGCTTCCAGGGTACGTAGAGACTGAGCCTCCTCTCCTCAATTACGGTTTCTTGGTGTGGAAGCAGACTGGTTGGGAGCTGCTCCCGTGGAGGCCTTGGGCAGGTTGTCCCTGGTCTCCTGGCTCACTGCCGTGTTCCAGAAATAACTTCGTCTTCCCAGCATTCATCGATCTGTGGTTGTGGCTTTGCATTTATAGCCCTTTATGGGATTTTGTTGTTACTCACAAAATTTTATACTCTCCCATGAAGCCAACTTTGACACTTTGAATTTGAAAACAAGCTTTCCCCTTGATTATAAAAATAAACTAGACCTGTCCAACCCCAGTCATGCCAATTACTGTCAGCCCTGCTCTGTCAGCCGCAATCTAGAAGGAAATAACGTGTTTGGAGTGAACCGCCTCATCAGCCCACGCACCGCCCTGTCGATGGTGCTGCAGTTAGGATGGCGAGGGAGGGGCTCAGCAGGAGCAGGGTGGCGGCCGGCTGCCCCAGTGCTGCGGGTGGGAAACTCAGTGTGGTGCAGGCGTACCTGTGCCAGAATTTGAAGTAGCCTGAGGCCACCCTATGGGATGAGCCCTAGGAGCTGGGTCTGGGAGCTGGTGCAGGTGCTCAGCCTCTCTTCCAGGAGCGCACTTTGCCCTCAGGTTTGTGAAAGACCAGGCTCGTTTTTTGGGACCATAGTGTCTCCCGAGTAGGCCAGCCATGGTCAGGGCCTGGTTTCCCTGCGTGGGCCTGCCCTGTCTGTGTCCAGCCCCTGCCTGCCCTGTGAGCTGCTCACTTTTCCTCCACAAGTCTGAAAGAGGACGTGGGAGTGTTTGTGAGGAGAGGGAGGCTGCGTGTTTTATTCTTTTTATTTTTTTAATCCTCACCCAAGGATATGTTTTTATTGATTTTAGAAAGACAGGAAGAGAGTGAGAAGGAGAGAGAGAATCTTTGATGTGAGAGAGAAACATTGATTGGTTGCCCCCCATATGCTCCTATGACCGGGAATCAAACCTGAAAACTACGTGTGTGCCCTGGCTGGGAATTGAACCCACGACCTTTTAGTGAATGGGACAACACCTAACCAACTGAGCCACCTGGCCAGGGCTGCATGTTTTATTCTTGAACTAGAGACCCGGTGCACGAATTCGTGCACGGGTAGGGTCCCTTGGCCTGGCTGGCAGTCGGGGCCAATCGGGGCTGTCTCGCCCAGTCCTGATTGGGGGAAATGGGGCCTGCTGGCCAGGGAGGGACTGCAGGAGGTTGGCTGGCTGGGAGGGACTGTGGGAGGGCCCCAGGGCATGTCTGGCCCTCTTGCCCAGTCCTGATTGGCTGGACCCCAGAAGCAAGCTAACCTACCAGTCAGCGTGTCAGCCCCCTGGTGGGCAGTGCGCATCATAGCAGCTGGTCGAGCAGTCAACCGAACAGTCGACTGCTTGGTTGGACACTTAGCATATTATGCTTTTACTAGAGGCCCAGTGCATGGCATTTATGCACGGGGGTGATGGTCCTGCAGCCTGGCCTGAACCCTCTCTCAGTCTAGGATCCCTTGGGGGATGTCTAACTACCAGCTTAGGCCCACTCCGTGGGCAGTTGGACATCCCCCCAAGGGGTCCTTAGCGCTGCCACGTGGCTGGAGAGGCTCTTGCCACTGCCTCTGTGCTTGCCAGCCGTGAGCCTGGCTTCTGGCTGAGCAGCGCTCCCCCTGTGGGAGCGCATTGACCACCAGGGGACAGCTCCTGTATTGAATGCCTATGGTCAGTGTGCGTCACAGTGACTGATCATTCTGCCATTTGGCCATTTGCATATTAGCCTTTTAATATATAGGATTATATAGGATTGTGGAATGTGTGTTGCCAGTGGAAACTGGGGTAGCTT
>NW_006297281.1:513380-514550 GCF_000327345.1 Myotis davidii | reverse complement strand
TCTTTCCCAAAGCACATGACACTTTACACACTTAATAAACCAAGATATTCTAAGTGAATGAATAAAACCTGTTGGGTACAGTAAAGAGAAGGAAATGACCAAAACCCCACAGTATTCATACAAAAAGAGCAGAGAAACCTTGCTAATGGGGTTCACGTGTACGTAGGGGTGCCCCATCATGGGGACTCCAGGAAGCAGGCTTTCCAGTCTTGTGTTTTCACACAGCAAGCCATCTTCTGTGCTTTTTCTCTATACTTTCCTTGATTTCATGCAAAAGAGCAAAACAACTTGTGGAGGCTCCATGCCCAAGGTCCTTAGACCCCTGCTTGTAGTTCAGGGGTGTCGCTGCGTCCCTGCTCCTCTGCCCTCATTTTTCTGGGGAGCAGTGGCTGCTGGCTGCTGCTATTTTGACCAGGTAGCTGTTTGGCCATCCAAAGTGGCCATTGTGGGCACTGATGGCTTCAGGCCAGGTGGGGGTAGCATGGAGGGTGTGGCAGGCATGCCCTCTGGAGCCCTCGGGTTGTGTTTGTGTGATGTTTCTGTACAGCACTCCCATCTTTCACGTTATATAAATGTGAGTCCACTGGTGTTGGGGTTTTGTTTGTTGCTGTTACTAATCTCTTATTTTATAGTAGTTTAAGAGCTCCAAGAAAAAAGAGTTTATACCTAATTTTGTATTTGTTATCTATTATAAACAATATAAAAAACATTTAGTTAACACTGGGAGATCTTCAACTTTCCTTGTAAGTTTGAGAAACACTTGCTGTAGGGTTTCCATTTGACTACTAAAACTTGTGGTGAGTGAGATGATTATTTCCAGCCTCCCCTGCCCACTTTGTAGGAACTCTCCCCAACCATACTCCATCGAATGGGAGCACCCTGCGCCTGTGGCCCCGCCCTCCAGCCAGGGGGGCACGTGGCCTGAGTAGGCCATGGATTGCCTTTCCTGGGAAGAACTGGATTGAAGACTCAGGGAGAATCCATGCATTTGGTTAGAGCTGGAGAGTTTAAAGTTGGGGGCTCTCGGCTTCCTCTGTACACCATGTACCCAAGGTCATTTGCAGGGATGGGGAGAATGATGTGGTGAGCAGAGGAGTTGTCTGTGCCACCGACATTGGTCTGTCAGCCATATTCCTGCTCAAGTTCTGTAAGTCAGCCAGGCCTTTATGG
>NW_006297281.1:511945-513307 GCF_000327345.1 Myotis davidii | reverse complement strand
GCTGAAACTCATTGGGATTGGGTCCTCCACCTGCAGCCCAGGTGTCCAGCCAGCCCAGGCTGGCAGGGGTACCAGACTCGCCCTCGCTGTGACAGCCTCATCCCCACATCAGGACATGGCAGAGGAGTTACCATAGCTCGGGTGAGGGCCCTGGCCCCAGAGGGCACCCCCTCTGGGCACTGCCATCCCAAGGAGCCCTGAGCAGCCCCTTGGCTGAAAGAACAGACCCCTCCCAATGGGGAGGGAGGAGAGAAGCCAAGTGGGGGTGGCACCTGCCCTGATGCCGTCAGCTTCCACATGGCCAACTCTGAGTCGGGGAGGTAGAAGCAGGCGCCAGGCCAGGCCTTACAGCCCTAGGTTTGGATGGACAAAGAGGGGAAGAGAAGGAGCAGGCTCTGGAGTCAGTTCTTGTCTAGCTGCAGCTCCCAACCTAGGCTTTGACTGAGTGCCCTGGGCGGGGTGTCTGGGCCTGCAGCACCTTCCTCCATGCTGGTGAGGCCTTCCGCAGAACCCACCCGGCAATAACCCACTCGCAGGTCACAGGGTGCTGTTGTCCTATCTCAGGCTCTCAGGCCCCCTGGGCAACATGTCTTCATTGATAAGTATTGGATGGCTTCCTCCGGCCTTTTTCACGCCCATGAGGACATTTCTGAGGCACTACTGAGAGGCCTTCCTGGCCAACATCCAGGCAAACTTCAGTTCATTGTATGGGGGCCCCGCGTGGCCGATGGCCAGTGGAGCAAGATAGGAGCCATGGACGTGTTCCGGAGAGGGCAGGGTGGCATGGGCACTGGCATGCATTGTCTCCAGCTCCGAACAGGCGCTCTCACAGGGATTGCAGTGCCCCGGGCAGTAACACCATTATCTTGGTGTGTGTGTTCTGGGAACTGGTGTGGTGATCAAGTGACAGAGGAAGCCTGGTGCAGGGAAGTGCGAGGAGTAATACATGGGACACTGGGTTGATTCTCCCCAAGAGTCAGCCTTCAGAGTCCCTGGTGCTAGTCCCTGGGTGACCCTGGCGGGCCAGTGGACAGCTGCTGGCCAGCCCTTCTCACAGGGAAGGTTCCAGAAGAGGCTTGAGCAGCACAGCGTGCGCCTCAGTGTGTCCATCTCTTCTGTTTGTGTTTCTCGTGATGCATTTCCTGGCCAGGCCCCCCTGTTCATCTTTGCATCCCTCAGGCCTGGCCCAGGAGAGGCCTTCCCTGTTTGCTGAGGAGATGGCCAGCTGTGGAGAAGCAGCAGCATGCGAAAGCATGGGTGCTTTAGAAATGGCCAAGGCAGCCCAAGGACACCCACCACCGCCGCCGCTGCTGGCGCCTCCTGGGCCGCGTCCTTGCTGCCCATTAACACGTCTCTGGTCCC
>NW_006297281.1:506606-507050 GCF_000327345.1 Myotis davidii | reverse complement strand
TATTAATAACCCCAAATAAAGGTGACCCCCCGCCCCCGAGCGAAGAGAATTAGGGGATAAAGGAGAAAAAAGAGAAAAAGATTAAAGAGAAAAATAAAAAACAAAAAGGAGTGCGAAAATGAGACTGGGAAAAGGGAGAGAAGAAAAAAACAAAGAGACAAAAAAAAGTAAGAGAATGAAATAGAGATGGGGAAGAGGCTATTTGTATGGGGAGAAAACTCCAAGAGAACTGCAACCAATCTCAATGAACTCCAGCAGCAGATCCCTGGAGACTAATGCAAACTACAAACAACCACCAATATCAAGCGAGGCAAGGGGAAACAGAAGCACAAAAATAACCAGATAAAGAAAAAGTAAGCAAAGCAGAAAAGTGAAAATGAAAAACAAAACAATTTCCCACACAAGCATAAAAAATCCCAATATACTCAAAATCAAGCTAATTCA
>NW_006297281.1:505569-506159 GCF_000327345.1 Myotis davidii | reverse complement strand
GTCCTTTATTTGTGATCACAGAAGAGACAGTTCGTGGCTCTGCCTCTGGGTGGCAGTGTGTCTGGATTGACCTCCGAGGCTCTAAGTCCTCTCTATCAGTAGGGTTTTTTTTTTTCTTTCTCTATGGTATTTGGAACTTATTTGGGAAAGACCACTGCCCAGAGCTGGTTCTTTAATAGTTACTGCCTACTGTTTCTCAGGCTCCCCAAAAGGAACTTTCCCCTACAGGCTCTGCGAATGACCCCAACTGGGGAATCCCATGCACTGGGTTTAATAATCAAATGCACGGATCTAAGGGGAACTGTAACAAGAGCCTGATACGTTGTGCGAATTAGCAAGCCTCCACCTTCCAGGTCTGCGCACAGTCTCCGCGCGCACGCACGCCCACTCGCCCCGGCACCAAGCAGCCGGCAATTGGCAAAGTCCAAGGCTGCTTTTTTACATCCAGTCCAGCTATGGGCTTATTTTTAGCGTTCCCTTCTGCCAGCAGCCCTGTGGGGCCCCTTCCCCACTCGCGGGTCACGCTGGTCCCAACGGCTGCGGACTCTGTGGGGCGCAGATTTTGTCCCGCGCGCGCTGGTGCGCACGTA
>NW_006297281.1:449629-505387 GCF_000327345.1 Myotis davidii | reverse complement strand
TACCTTTAAACACTTTTTAGGGTGACTTATTTTCAAACTGGTTTCTGTACAAAATCCCTGAAAGGCTCATGGTTCTTAGGTGAACCACTAGGGGCCCAGCTGCAGTTTTGACCCACTGTCCTGAAGACTGGACATACAGAGGTAGGACATACAGGGTGAGGGAGCTGCCTTCCGTTGGCCTTGCTGAGGGTTGCAGCTGGGGAGCTCTGAGCAGCATGGAGGCCAGGCTGGAGCCAGTGCTGCGTGGAGACAGTCTCCGGGGCTGCGGAGGGACTGGTCAGGAGCCAGGGCGGCAGGGCTGGGTGCTGAGGCGGGTTGAAGCTCGGATCTCTGGGAAGGTAGAGCCAACAGAATGGCTTGGGTGTCAGGTGTGAGAGGAGGCCAGCGGCCAGCACTGGTTTTGTTTCGTGGCTAGAGCAAGTGGAGGGGTGGGAGTTACCAGTGACTGGTGGGAAACCAAGGGTCTGGAAGGGGGGTGGGGAGGAGGAAAACTTGAACAATCTGGGCGTGTCCTACTCAGGGGCACTTGGCCTGCCTGGTTTTTTAAGAGGGGCGCCCATGGCCCACTCCAGGTGCTGACTCCTCCCCTTGGAGCCCCAGATGTGCATTTGAGTCTGGGTTAGGCATTATATTTTATCAGCTGCCATATTCATGAAACAGGTGAGGCTGGCTAGTTAATAGATTGGGTGGCGAGCTTCCTGCCACTGCTGCCTGTTCAGTGAATAGGACAGAGAGCAGGGCTTGGGGAGTGAGAAGCTGTCCAAGCAGTTTGACCTGCCAGTGAGAATGTGGATCAATATAGCACTTTTTAAAAAAAAATTTTTTTATTGCTTAAAGTATTACAAAGGGTATTACATATGTTTCCTTCCCCCCCCCCCCCAGCCCTTGACAGTCCCCTAGCCTCCCCTATCCCCCAGTGTCTTATGCCCATTGGTTATTCGTATATGTATGCATAGAAGTCCTTTGGTTGATCTCTTACCCCCCTCCCTCCTGCCCCCCCAACCCTCCCCGACCTTCCCGCTGCAATTTGACAACCTGTTTGAGGCAGCACTGCCTCTGTATCTATTATTGTTCAAAAGTTTATAATGGTCTCTATTATCCATGAATGAGTGAGATCATGTGGTATTTTTCCTTCATTGACTGGCTTATTTCACTTAGCATAATGCTCTCCAGTTCCATCCATGCCGTTGCAAATGGTAGGAGTTCCTTCCTTTTTAGAGCAGCATAGTATTCCATCGTGTAGATGTACCACAGTTTTCTAATCCATTCATCTACTGATGGGCACTTAGGCTGTTTCCAGATCTTAGCTATGGTGAATTGAATATAGCACATTTTTAAAAAATACATTTTTATTGATTTCAGAGAGGAAGGGAGAGGGAGAGAGAGATAGAAACATCAATGATGAGAGAGAATCGTTGATCAGCTGCCTCCTGCACGCCTCCTACTGGGGATTGAGCCTGCAACCCCAGCATGTGCTCTTGACTGGTATCGAACCCGGGACCCTTCAGTCCGCAGGCTGACCTCTGTCCCCTGAGCCAAACCAGCTTGGTCGACTGCACATTTTCTGTTTTCCTGGGCTTAACTTCCTAAGGCCCATTAGTTCCCACATTTAATTCTTAGCAGCCTGGGCCGATGTTTGCAGTGTACTCCTGCATTAGGCAGTGTTTCCTGAGTGGAGCTGTGCTCACAGTGAGCCTGGCTCACCCTCAGCCAGTGCGGCATGGGAGCAGGAGGCGCGAGGGAGGGAGCGGCCTCCCTGCAGGCTTTCTCCAGCACTGGAGGGAAGGGGCCGGGAGTGTCTGTTGGGTTTCTCGGAGGCAGGAAAAAGCCAGCTCTGGTGAGCAACAGTCGCCACAGGTGGTTAAGGTTTGTTTACAGGCAGGTGTTTGTCTAAAACTGGTCTTTGCACCAGGAGGGTGTGGGAGAAGCAAGGAGTTAAGTCTGTTATTCATAAGACACAGGTCCCAGCGGGTCATCATGGAGGGACAGACTGCAGCCGTGTCAGGCCACCTCTGGAAGGACAGGCTGTGGGTGCTGGCTGCGGGCAGGGCATGCGTGCTGCCGGCGGGGCGGGGGGTGGGCAGCAGCCCTCTCCCAGGTTTGGGTGCCAGTGAGCCATGGGATGCCTCATGACTCGGCGCTTGTGGCTGTCCTGGATTTAGGGGTTTTGAGAGAAAACTCTTCCTCTTCTGACTCCGGAGTTGGCCTCTTCCTCAGGGCTGCTCACTCACATGCTGACTCACTCAGCCTTTCTCTCTGACTTTCTCTCACTGTTGCCTGAGTTAAGAGAGCGAGGCCCAGGAAGACTTGCTCTTAGACCAGGGGTGGGCGAACTTTTTGACTCAAGGGCCACAATGGGTTCTTAAACTGGACCGGAGGGCCGGAACAAAAGCATGGATGGAGGGTTTGTGTGAACTAATATAAATTCAAAGTAAACATCATTACATAAAAGGGTATGGTCTTTTTTTTCAATAGTTTTATTCATTTCAAACGCAGGCCCGCGGGCCGTAGTTTGCCCACAGCTGTCTTAGCCCCTGGCTCCCAGCGACAGCGAGAGGGATGCTGGGCTACGAAGGGCAGAGAGAACAGCCCCAGCTGTACTTGGCCTTTGGCTTTGGGTTGTTTCTCAGTTCACCCTGTACCTCTACGTGACCCTGAGGAAGTGTCTGGATTTCTGTGACCTCACCTGTGCATCTCCTTTTCAAGATTATTTTCAGAAGAACCCCAGTGTTTAAGATGAATAAAAGTCAGGCTCTGGCCCTGGCCGGTGTGGCTCATGGTTAGAGCATCCGCCCTCACACTGAAGAGTCTCGGGTTCGATTCCCAGTCAAGGGCACATACCTGGGTTGCAGGTTTGATCCCCGGCCCTGTTTGGGGCTCGTGCAGGAGGCAACCAATCAACGTGTCTCGCATTGATGTCTCTCTCTCTTCTTCCCTCCCTACTTCCCTCCTTTCCACTCTCTCTAAAAATCAATGGAAAAAAAATATCCTTTGGTGAGGATTAACCAAATAAATAAATAAATAAAGTTTTAAACAGCAGGGCTCCATGGTTAGTCCTCCCCAGAGGTGACTGAGCGGAGAGGCCAGCCTTCCTTGCCTGAGACAAGTTGCCTGGTCTCTGGAGGCAGGCAAGACTGGCCCCCGGAGAAGCTTCTGACAGTGCTGCCATCCTCGCTGGTCCCATGAAGCTGTGTGAGTCCTGGCCTCCCTCGCTGCCTCTCTGCCTCGCTTGCCCCCCCGCCCTCATCCCTCTACGCCCATATGGCCGGTTCGATGGCCAGTGGCCTGTCAGCAGAGACCACGTGGCTCTCCGAGTGAGGAAGAGGAGGCTGTGAGTGTCCCGAGTGCTCCTGCCGCCTTCTCGCCTCCCTACCAGCCCAGTCCTCCAAACCGCTCCCTCCCCTTCTGCCCTCTTTATTTTTAGAGTAGTTTTGCTTCTAATGAGCTTCAATCTTCAAATGAGGAAGAAAACGGGGACCATGGGAATATGGGAATCCTTGGTGAATCACCTTAAATTAATGAGACTAATACAGGAATTGAGTTTGGCTGTGCAAATTAGCGTTTTGTTCTGGGTCTTGATGACTTAAATTGCAGATTCTAATTAAATGCCCCCAAGTAACCACCAAGTACCTTCTGAGGTCTTTTTGACCTGAAAGCTTCTATGATCTGTGAACTCTATCAAGTTTGTAAAATTAGTCTGTAGATGTTCCCCTTGAAGCATGTCTATCCCCAGAATCTCATAATGCCTATAATACTAAACTCCCTTCTAGGGCAGCGGTTCTCAACCTGTGGGTCGCGACCCCTTTGAGGGTCGAACGACCCTTTCACAGGGTTCGCCTAAGACCATCAGAAAACACATATATAATTACATATTGTTTTTGTGATTAATCACTATGCTTTAATTATGTTCAATTTGTAACAATGAAATTGGGGGTCACCACAACATGAGGAGCTGTATTAAAGGGTCCTGGCATTAGGAAGGTTGAGAACCACTGGCCTAGGGGAAAGGCAGGTGGGTGGAGTGGGCAGGGACCCTGCAGGGGTAGGGGGATGGGAGCCTCCCTTGGGCGGTTGAGATGTCAAGGTGAGATGCAGCCCTGTGGTAGGTGGCAAGTCTCTGCTGTCCCAGCTGAAGGGAAGGTGGCTGTATCTTCATGAATAAGCAGGGGGAGTGGGGGGAGGTTCAAGAGAGAAGAGCTCCTTCCTGGCTGATTCATCTCCAGGTGCCACCTCTGCCTCCACCAGCAGGGGGTGCAGATTTCAGTGATGCAAGGGGGTGATAGCCAAGAAAGGAAGCCATTTCCCCTTTTCTCCCCCGCCCCCCATCATGTCCCCAGACATGGCCACTGTCTTCCTGTGGCCTCCTGCTGGCTCTTTGCCTTTGTGTCACATTTTTAAGGAAGGGCTATAACCAGAACACAGGTGGAATAGTGTGTGGAAAACACACATGATGCAGAACTGACGTAAACATCTTTCATACTGTGTTGTCTCCATTGCAGCCATTGAAAAAATTAAACTTTTTATTAAAGTAGGACCCCTCCTCTCCTCCCACCATCAGTACTCACCCCTCAGAAATACCACCATTGGGACTCTAACACCAAGGGCTCATCAAACCTCATAGAAACACAGTTGCCTAGATGCGCTCCGTGTGCCTGGCTCTCCCCTTGATATCATTTCTAGGAGTCACCTGTGTTGTGTTCATCTGCTGTTGGTGGGCGTTTGGGTTGTTTCTGGTTTTTGACTGTTATAAATGTTACTGCTCTAAATGTTCTTCACATTCTTTTGGGGGGAATATAAGTATACATTTCTGTTAGCAATTCCAGATTCTGGGGTGGATGAGTGTTCGGTTTGAGTAGATACTGCATTTTCCAGAGTGGCCGTGCCCTTGACTCCTCCAGCAGTATATCAGGGCCATCACTCCTCATCCTCACCAACACTTGGTATTGCCGTCTTTTCATTTCAGCTATTCTAGTGGGTATGCGCTATCTCATGCCCATGACGGGCCTTTTCCTGGTGGCTAATGAGGTGGAAGAAGGGTCCATGTGGTTGTTGGCTTTATTATGGCCACGCGAACAGCCGTATGTCAGTGTTCACAGGTGTTGACACTGACACCTGCAGTGGGCCCTTGGGCTGGTCTCAGTCTGTCGTCGTAAGTCATACTGCAGTAAGCATCTCTGGATCATTGGCGAGAATTTTGTTGTGGACAAATTTTGATAAATAATGTTAGCTTGTTTTCCAAAATGCTTGTAGTACTATAACATGTCCTCAGCACTATACGACAGTCCTATGGAATTTCCTCTAGGTCTGCCCACAAAGCATATTCTCAATAGAACTAACTGCTTTTGGGAGACTAATTTAGGGAATGTAGGTGTGGGGAGCATTCCTTTTATTATTATGAATGAGTCTGGTCCCTGTTCAAAATGTTTACCACATGTATTACTCCTTTATGAATTCTTACCTTTTGCTACTTGGATTTTTAGTGAGTTTTTAAAATTAATTTGTAAATTACAAATTCACAGATATTAATACTATAAGTACTTTCCCATTTTTAGTGCATATTTTTGACGTGTATGCCTTCTGATTTCAGCAAACTGATGCATCTTCCCCTGGTGACTTCTGTGACCCCAGCCAGGCCATGCTCCTCTGCTGAGGCGCCTGGCTGAAGGTCCCTGGGTGTCCCAGTGGGAGAGGCAGGAGCTCCAGGGCGAGAGCACTGCTCTTCCAGTGGTCTGTACCCCAGGCCCTGGCATTTTCAGATGGCTCATGCGCTGGGCCCCCAGGTTCACCCAACAGCTCCCCAGCAGTGCAAGGACTGAGTCAGCGTTGGGGGGGAGGGTCTGTTTCACAATGGCCCCTGCCTGCTTCACTTTGGGAGGCCAGCAGAGTTTGGGAGCCCAGTGGAGTTTGCAGAGCGCTCTCCCGTTGTGGAAGGTCTGGTTCTCACTGCACCCTCTGAGATGGGTACTATTAGCTTCATCTTAGACAGCAAAATGCAGAGCCTCCGAGGGGCCCAGCAGCTCTCTTGGGACCTGAGGCCTATGGGAGGGAGGACTGGGACTCAGAGCCTCACCTCCTCATTTTCCCTGATCCACCCCAGCTGCTCATGTGGTTCTTTCGGGACTGCCCCAAATTCCCCAGGGTCACCCCTGGAGTGGAACAGAGTGTGTACTGTCTAGTTCTCATTCGTTTGGGTTTTGAGCAAAACCTTTGTTTTTGAGCCAGAAGGTTAGATTGGTATGTGGAGAGAGGAACATGAAATAGCTTGTGGCATTTCCATATTTCTAGGTATTAGAATTATAATACTAGAGTCCTGGTGCACAAAATTTGTGCACGGGAGGAGGGGTTCCTCAGGCCGGCCTGCACCCTCTCCAATCTGGGACCCCTCAGGAGATGTCCGACTGCCTGTTTGGGCCCGATCCCGGGGATCTCGGGCCTAAGCAAGCAGTCGGACATCCCTCTCACAATCCGGGACAGCTGACTCCTAACCCCGCCTCTGCCTACCGGCCTGATCGCCCCCTAACTGCCCGCCCCTGCTGGCCTGATTGCCCCCTAACTGCCCGCCCCTGCTGGCCTGATTGCCCCCTAACTGCCCGCCCCTGCTGGCCTGATTGCCCCCTAACTGCCCGCCCCTGCTGGCCTGATTGCCCCCTAACTGCCCTCCCCTGCCGGCCTGATCACCCCATAACTGCCTTCCCCTGCTGGCCTGATCACCCTTAACTGCTTCTGCCTTGGTCCCTACCACCATGGCTTTCTCAAGAAGGACATCTGGCCCTAACCGGTTTGGCTCAGTGGATAGAGCATCGGAAAATCAATAAAATATATTTTAAAAAATAAAGGACATCTGGAAAATGTCCGGTCTGATTAGCATATTACCCTTTTATTAGTATAGATTCTTTCACAAGAACTCCCTGCGTGTTGACCAGCTTGTAAGTGTATAACTTTCTATTTTTAGGTGATGGATTTGGATATGCTTCTATGAAGAAATGCCACGTGTCACTACTGAAACAAGAACAAACATGTCCAGTAAGTTGCTGGGTGAGTGAACCCCCTCAATAGCGGGACCATGGGCCCTTCAGGTAGAGGTGTGGACACACGGAGAGAAGACAGGGCGTCTGGAAATCGCAGGCTTGGAGAGGGGTGTTTTAAACCAGCCCTTCTGCTCAGTCTCATTGCCTAACCTTCTAAAGGGTGGTTCCTTGCTGATGTGGCTGGGAAAATGTGAACCTCACTTCTTGCTGCTTCCCATGTGGAGGCTGTCTGACACAGCCAGCAGAGGCCGCTCTCAGAGATGGCCACACCCCAGCGCAGCACACGGCTCTCGAGAGGATCACATATATGTTTTGTGGGAAAGAAAGGCAGGACCGAGACCCACATGAAGTTTCTGTAGCTCTGGGAAGAAAGAGGGCAAGGTTGGAGGGCATGCGCCTTTGTCTGTCCCGTGTCCCACCGAGCTATTGTAGCCAGGGTGGCAAACCCCTTCCTGCATCTGTATCCTAACAGAGATTGTAGCGAATTGACTTTAAATATTATGAAATTCTATGAGACTTGCCAATGGGAAAGCTTAATAAAGCAAATAAAATCTCAAAAGCCATGTTTTACGATTGTATGTAAAACATCATTTCAGGGGGCATGTCTTTGTCAGAGAGAACTCGATTTCTGTATGGGTCCCTCGGGCCTGCTGTGTTGTGTGAGTGCGCTGGGGAGCATGGGGAACGTGGTGACTGAAGAGACCTAGACCATCAGACTCTTCTTCCCCCGGCCGACCTGCTGGGACCCTGGCCTCGCTGTGCCTGCTCGCATAGCTGACGCACTCTCTGGGATCTCACAGTGCCTTTCTGCCACCATCTGTGCTTCTTCCCATCGTTCGTTCCCATTTCTCAGGACTGCTGCCACCTTAAGGGATAGGGCTGGATGACAGCTCTTCCCAGGGAGTCAGGCGTGGTCTGACCCAGGAGCAGGAAACACATCATCACCAATGACATCATGACAGCAAGAGAGCACAGCCCTCGCCATGGCGCCAGGGCCCGTGCACTGCAGCGGGCTTCCACCATTGATGTGGCAGCTGACATGCTTGGCCTCTCTCTGGCAGGTGAGCCTCTTGGGGCGGCTCCAGTGGTTCCGACATGGCAGGTCTGGGAGGGCCACGCATGCCGCCTTGGGCACCTGGTGGACAGCCAGTATGAGCCCCCTGTGACTGCCCCAGGCTGGAGGGTGCCTCCTCTGGGTGAGTCAGAATAGGGAGGAGAAAGCCAGCACTCTCCCTGACACTGCCTCCGAGGGAGCCAGTCTGCTGCAGGTTTCCAGCCAGGAGATGATGTGGGAGTGTCCATAGGGCCTGTCTGGCCAGTGCCCAGGCCATAGTAAAAGGCCTGTCTGTTGTGGGTATGCAGACCTGGAAAGGTAGGGGTTTGGTCTTAGAGTCTGAGACTTTCTAGAAATCTCAAAACAAAAAGTTTATAAAATGAAGAAATCACCTCACATAAGTTTTGGATATAAAAATAAGTAGACTGTTGGAGTCCCTCTCTCCCCCCAGTTTTATTGAGAAATAATTAACACACATCACTGTATGCATTTAAGGTGTGCGGCATGACAGTTCAATTTACAAACACTGTGAAATGATAAGTGTGTTGGGGTTGTGTGTTTTTTGTATAAAGTCTGAAAGCAGGGAAAAGTTGATTAAGGCTGACTTTTGTCTGGCATTTCTTTTTTATTCAGGAAATCTGCAAGATCCAGATGAACCCATTTTAGAGTTCAGCTTAGGTGGGTGTCTTTCATTGTTTTAGGTAACAGTATATGTTGCTCAAAAACAAAAACCCAACTGCTGGCCTGAGTCTTAGAGAACCTGCTGCCGCCGTCTCTGCTGCTGACGTGTTGCTGAGAAGATGAACCCGGAGGCTGATGTGGACTTCCTATGGCGGTGGGGGGCGGGGGGGTCTGGGGGACTATGCCTGCAGGGCTGGAAGTGTGAGCCCACCCTGAGCTGCCGAGACCGGGACGGGTGAGAAAGCGGGGTTTAGGGCTAGCGGTGTCAGCCCCTGACCAGGAGGCCTGTGTGGTTGAGTTTAGCTTCCTTGTCCTTATTCCCTACTCTGTGACCGGAGGTGATGACACTTGCGTGCTGTCCCTCTCCGAGCATCAGAGACTGCGCCAACCCTGGGATCGGGAAATGTGGCAGGAGAGCAAGGCGGGGTCAGCTGGGAAGCTCCTCTGGGGGCACTGAGCTCTGGTGGTCCTCTCCCCTCCCCGCATCTCCTGGACGGGGGTCAGCATTGGCCGGTGGCCTGGCAGAGGTGCCCAAGAGGTGCTGTGAACCAGATGACCTGGAATCTTATCCAGACTGTGCTGTAAACTAAGTGCCCAGCCTTGAGCCTGGCCTTGACCTTGCTGGATGGGTTTCTTCATGAGTCGTATGAGGTGTTGTCATTTGAGAGACAAGCTCATGGTGGTTAAAATAAAACAAGGGCTTTGACAAGTTGCTAAACCCATAAAAATATAAGTGCATTATCACCAAATTTTAAACTCTGAAAACATCCTCATTTCAGGTTTCATGCTCCTAAACTAGTTCAGGGTCCCCAGCCCTTGCCAGGTGCCTGGTCTGCAGTGGGTAGTGAGCACAGCTGTGTACGGGTTGCCCACCAACCTGGAACTTTATTGCTCTTTATAAACTGTGATGCCAGTCCAAGTTTCACAGCAGAGTGTGAGCACGCTTCCACCCTTGTCCTAAGTCACCCCAAACATCAGGGAGAATAAGAAACAGAAACAGACTCTGTGCAGCATATCATTTCTTTGACATGTACTTTCTTTGACCTTGTCTTCTACTTTCTGCAAGTTCTTTGTTCTTCCAAGTTCTATCTTTTCTTTCATGTTGCGGGCCTTCCGTATGTCTGGTCATCTTTGACTCTTCTTTCATTTTGTTTTAAGTCAACATTGCCGAAGCCGGTTTGGCTCAGTGGATAGAGCGTCAGACTGCGGACTGAAGGGTCCCGGGTTCGATTCCAGTCAAGGGCATGTACCTTGGTTGCAGGCACATCCCCAGTAGGAGATGTGCAGGAGGCAGCTGATCGATGTTTCTCTCTCATCGATGTTTCTAACTCTGTATCTCTCTCCCTTCCTCTCTGTAAAAAATCAATAAAATATATTTAAAAAAACAAACAAACAAACAAAAAACATTGAGGTATAATTTGTATGTAAAATGTACCCATTTTAAGTGTAGCATCAGTGAGTTTTGATAAGCATATTATGTATGTAACCACTAGCCTTGCCATCGCCCCAAAGGATTCTCATGTCCTCAGCCTCACTCCCAGTCAGCTGTCGGCCTGTTTCCATCACTGCAGCGAGGCCGCGAGAGTTTCACATGATAGAACCATGCAGCGCCCAGCCTCTGGGTGCGCCGTGCTCACTTCGGTAATGCTCTGGACTCGTGCTGGACGTGCAGTTCTGTGGCCAGAACTCATCCTGCCTTCCTGAGTGGCTTCCATTGTGTGCACCAACCATAGTTTATTCTGCTGACGGACACGTGGGTTGTATATAAATTTTATATTTACATGAATATAGTTAATGTGTATTTTATATACTAAATTATATATTTTATTTTATTTTTTTAAAAATATATTTTATTGATTTTTTACAGAGAGGAAGGGAGGGAGATAGTTAGAAACATCGATGGGAGAGAAACATCGATCAGCCGCCTCCTGCACATCTCCCACTGGGGATGCGCCCGCAACCCAGGTACATGCCCTTGACCGGAATCGAACCTGGGACCCCTCAGTCCGCAGGCCGACGCTCTATCCACTGAGCCAAACCGGTTTCGGCAATATACTAAATTATATATTTTAGATTATAATTTATAGCCTCAAGAGAAGATGGTGTATACATCCAATAAAAACAGGGTGCTCTAAAGAGAAAGAGAACAGTTGGAAAACATGGATAATTTTAGAAATTTAAAATAGGGTAGAAAATATTTTAAAATTCAATAAAGTATGGAAGATATTCAAGGAATTATCTGAGTAAAACTTTAAAAGTGAAATAGAAAACAGGAGAGAAATTGAAATGGAAAATTAGAGAGCAGATTCGGGAGGTCTGAAACTTAGTAGAGAAAAGAATGTGAGGGAGGGAATGACCAGGCAGTGGCACCAGGGCCTGTCAGGACTGAAGAAGGTGTGTCTGGGTTAAAAATGCCTACCAGGCCCCGAATGTTGAAAACACCTGTCCTGAGACCCATCGGGTGAAATTTCACAGCACAGGCAATTCAGTGAAGACTCTGAAACTCAGAGGAGGGCACATCCACGGACCAGGGATGAAATGAGTGTGGAGATGCTCCGCCACACGGGAACGTGAAGGCAGTGGGCAGCACGTTCAGTGCGGGGGAGAACTTTCCTACCCAGAATGCTGTGCTCAGCCAGGCTGTCAGTCCAATGTGAGGGTAGGAGGAAACTTGTCTCAGCTACAGAGTCTCAGAAAAACTTTCTTCCCCACATCCTTTCTCTGGACGGTGGTGGAGGGTGTGCTTCACGACAGGGGTGTGAATTGAGAAGAAGGGAGACCTGGGGTCTAGGAAACAGGTAGGGTCCAGCACAGGAGAGAAGTGAAAGAAACCCCACTTGGCTTATAATGAATACTGCTCACAGGATATGGATTTAATGATGCAGAATATGGATTTAACCAAACAAGGAGCTAGACTGATGGAGCACAGAGAGCATGAGAGTTGATAGAATTGAGTTGAGACCCTCACCCCTAGATAGAAATCTGGCTGTTTCTGCATGTGACAAGTCAAGTAATACAGACAGGATGAAACAGCCTTAGAAGGTGAGGGTGAATTTTATGTGAAGTAAATTTTACCACAATTAAGCAAAAAAGGTGAGGAGCCAGATGATTGATCAAATGTTTTATCTATCTATCTATCTATCTATCTATCTATCTATCTATCTATATAAAGTACTGTCCTGGCCGGTGTTGCTCGCTGGTTAGAGCATTCACCCGCAAACTGAAGGATCATGGGTTCAATTCCCAGTCAAGGGCACATACCTGGGTTGCAGGTTCTATCTCTGGCCCCAGTTGGGGCACCTGCAGAAGGCAGCGAGTCAGTGTGTCTCTCTTGCATTGATTTTTTTCTCTCTCTTTCTCTCCCTCTAAAAAACCAATAAGAAAAAAATGTCCTTGGGTGAGGATTAACAAAAAGGAAAGTACTTATTTTAAAACATTTATTACAGCAAATGTTAGAGGAACAGAAATTTCTGAGAGAGAAACTCAGAGATGGCATTTTGGTGTGAGTCCTTCCAGGTATTTTTGCACCCACACAGCACTATAATGATTTTGGTTTGTAGATGGTGGAATTACTTACAGAAATGTCACCCTAGTGTTAACATGGCTTTTTCTCTCATGTAGCAAAATATCACTGGCACCTTTCATTCTAATAAACATGGAACTGCCTCATCGTACTGGGTGCCCAGAGAGAATCTGCGTACGCCTGTGCCACACTCACCGTAACCCGTCTCTGTTGGTGACCCCTAGGTTCCCTCCCATTTGCCGCTATAAACACCACCACAGTGCGCGTACTTGCACATAGATCTTTCATGTATTTTGCTGGTTATTTTTAGGACAAATTCTTGGATCTGGAATTGCTGAGTCAAATGATATGCACCTGAAATATGCTTTATTCTTTACCTCAGCAGTGTTTGCTCAGCTGGGATTACAGGTGATATGGTGGGAGAGACAAGGCATGCATGTCAGAGATTAATGGTTTCTGTGGAAATAGGCTGAAGGAGTGATATAAGCAGTAAACAGAAGGAGAAGGGGCCGGGGACTGCTGAGAGAAAGCCTTGTGGGAGCTATGGAACTCAGAGCTAGGAATTAAACATTGGGTGACATTTAGGTAGGCTGGGTCGGGGGTGAGGCCAGGAGGGAATGTCACTTGTGGGAAGGTGTGTTCTGAAGGTGGCATTTGGCTCAGCCCTTAAACTGGTAAGTTTTCCCAGCCTTTGGCCACCTGTTATTGCTCAGCCATCAGTTGTATTTGGAAACCCAGCTATTCTGGCCTTGCATGTGTGTGAACCGCACCTGGTGAAGGCAAACCAAGAGGGACCAGACCACGGCTCCCTTAAGGGCACAGCATAAAGGAGAGGGAGGCGGCAGAACAATCCAATCCCTGATTGCTGCTGAGGTAGACTCGTAGGAAAGGTAGAAGAGAACTTAAAACATAAAGCCTTAAAGGTTCTGGAAGTAAACCAATGAAATAACTCAGCCTCAGGGTGGTCCGAGATTTCTTAGAAAGCGAAAGCACTAACTCTGTGCCTCAGCTTGCTATTGTTGCCGTAACACACCACCACAAATTTAGCACTACAACGACACAAATTTACTATCTTTACAGTTCCCTTAGGTCAAAACTCCAGTGGGCTCAGCTGGGTCTCTGCTTCGAGCCTTACAGCACCAAAGTCAGCCGTCGGTAGGGCTGCATTCCTTTCTTGGGGCTTGTTGGGGCGGTTTCCTTGCTCATTCAGATTGTTGGCGAAATTTAGTTCCTTACCGTTTTAGGACTGTGCTCCCATTTCTTTGCCAGCTGCCATTTGAGGCTGGTTCTCAGCTTAGAAAGGCCCTCGCCTTTCTTGGCTTGTGGGACCCTTCCATCTGCAGAGCCAGCTGTGCCAGGTTGGGTCCTTCCATACCTTGGATCTCACCTTTCTCCTTGATCACATCTTTTTGACTCCACCTTCCTCTCTGCTTTAAGAGCTCACGTGATCATATTAAGACCGCTCAGATGATCCAGAATGACCTCCCATGTCACATCTGAGGATTCCATGACCCAGTCACATCTGCAGCCCTTTGCTGGAGATGTAATATATTCCCAGGTTCCAGGGATGAGGACGTGGATACTTTTTTGGGGGAGGGACATTTTTCTGCCTACCAGTCCCTAAAATTAAAAATCTAAAATAAAATCTAAAAATGTTTAAGAAAATGAGTAGATAAACCACAGATTGGGAAAAAGATATTCACAGCACATATACTGGACAGAGGGCAGCTGTACAGTAGAATGCTTACACACCAGCAATTAAAAAATCAATCCAATTTAAAAATAAGCAGAAGTCTTAATTAGACTCTTGATGAAGTTATAAAAACGGGCAGTAAGCATATGGTGAAAAGATGCTTCACATCACAGAAGTGCAAATTAAAACATCTATTAGAACAACAGAAATAAGCCCTAAGCTCACCAAATGTCAGCGGTGATTGCCATTCCTGCACGTTGTGATGGCTGTAAAATGGTGCAAGCACTTTAGAGAACTTAGCTGTGAAGTGAGACTTGTCCTCTGCTGTAACCTCGAAATGCCACCCTTAGGTGCTTGTCAAAAGAAAGGAAAACCTCAGTTCACAGAAAGACTTGAACAGGAATGTTTATAGCACCTTTATCTATAATGGCTCAAAGTGAAGCAACCCAAATGTCTACTAACAAAATGGATAAGAACACTTGGTGCATTTATACAATGGGATATATATATATATATAGAACAATATAGATGAATCTTAAAACATTCCACTTATGTGCAGTTCAAGAATAGACAGCAGTGATGGAAGTGAGGAAGTGACTACATAATGACCGGTCGCTGTGATGCGCACAGAGGCTGGAAGTAAGGGGAACTTTCTAGCCTGAGGGAAAAGTTGTACCTTGCTTTGCTGATGGTCACATGGTACATATGACTCTCAGAACTCAAAAGCCAAGCTCTTTGTATTTTATTATCCTGCTAGAGGCCCAGTGCACAAAATTCATGCACATTAAAAGGGAATTAGAGGAAATACTTCAATATTGCTATTTGCCCTTTCTCTATAATAGAAGTGTCAGAGATGAAAGTAAATTAGTAAAATGTATATGAAAATCTACCTCCTGTCAGAGTCTGGGGCACACCGCGGAACCCAGAATCAAGTCCCCACCCACCTGTGCCCAGACCAGGCTGGCCCCGTCAAGCCCTGCAGGGTGGAGGGCACAGCCTCAGGTCCCCTGTCAAGCCCTGCCGGGCAGGAGGGTGGCCTCAGGTCCCCCAGCCCTGGGGCAGGGGGCACAGCCTCAGGTTCCCTGGCCCGGCCTCAGGTCTCCCAGCCCCAGTGTGGGGTGGGGGACGCAGCCTCAGGTCTCCCAGCCAGGGCGTGAGGATGTGACGACCATTTGCATATTGGCTCTTTATTATGTAGGATACCGGAGGCCTGTTGTATGAATTCGTGCATGTGTGGGGTTCCTTGGGGTAGCCTGCAGGGATCAGGTCCCAGCTCGTGCCCCCAGGCTCACAGCCCCAGCTCACGCCCCCAGCCCCGCAGCCCCGCCTGGCACCTGCCTTGGCCTGGTGCCACCTGCTCACCTGCTCCACCATCCCGCCATGGTCCTGCTCTCGTCAGGGCCCATCGGGGCTGGCAGCGCCTCCACTGCCAACGCCACGTCGCTGACGTCCATGTTCCGTGCTGCCCCCTAGTGGTCAGCGCACATCATAGCGAGTGGTCAGACTCCCAGTCGAACTCCTGAGGGACAATTTACATATTAGGCTTTTATTATATAGGATAATAAAAGGGTTATATGCAAATCGACTGAATGGCGGAACGACTGGTCGCTATGATGCACACTGACCACCAGGGGGCAGATGCTCAATGCAGGAGCTGTCCTCTGGTAGTCAGTATGCTCCCACATGGGGAGCGCCGCTCAGCCAGAAGCTGGCTCATGGCTGGCTAGCGCAGCGGTGGTGGCGGGAGCGGGCCTAAGCCATCAGTCAGACATCCCCAAGCGCTTCCAGACTTCAAGAGGGATTTCTGAGAGGGATGCATGCTGAGGGGTCCTGGACTGCAAGAAGGCGCAGGCCGGGCTGAGGGACCCCCTTCCACCCCAGTGCACGAATCTCGTGCACCGGGACTCTAGTATCCAATAAATAATGAAGATTTAAGATATATGAGACGATATTACAAGGGATAATCAGAGAACCAAAGTTAATTTCCAGAAGTAAAAGTTAATTTCTAAATTTTAAATCACTAGAGAGCATTCTAAAAATCAAATGAGAAAGATGGGAGTAGGAACGACAGTGTGAGGCCCTCCAAAAAATTTTTTCCTCCATAAAGGCAATGAGAACACTGACAAAAAGGGTCAAAGTCCGTTGTTTGAGAACCCGAAAGCAAGCAATAGCCGAGCACTCGGGGGTGGTTATTGCTCTGCCAGAAAAGCTGCTGCTTCCGGTGCAGAACTTTGATTTGCCGTACATTTAATCAGTTCCATGGAGCATGTTTCTTCATGTTTTTCTGTAGTGACAAAGTGTCTTATGGTCGGTAGCATTTGCTGGTCTCACGGCAGTGGGTCATCTTTCTTTCGCAGTGTATTTTACAGAGGTACATGTTAGAGTCCGTGCAATAGGACCGTTTTCCCTGTAAGTCACTTATACCATTGAACTTCTGATTTTTATCATCTGTCCCAAAATGCTCAGTACACTAGGTGTGCATGTGGGATTGTTGGCTCTGTGCTCCATTCCACGGATGCAGAAAGCCCTTTGGGCTCACCTTCCCTGCAGCTAGGGCACTGCTGCCACGGTGTCTGGGGAGGGGAGGCGGTGAGTAGAGATTGTTTCCAATTAAAAAATCAGCTCCCTGTGGCAACAGACTGTGTAATTGCCTCATCCTTTTGAGTGTCATTTACTGTCTTTGCTCTTTGAGTGTGTGTGGAACACGACTAACTAGAGCCTGATTTTAAAGGATTCTTTTCTCCCATCTTGATTCCATAGCTTGTAGTGAGCTGCATACGCCATCGCTAGATCGGAAACCAAATAGTTTTGTAGCAGTGAGTGTGACCACCCCGCCGCAGGCATTCTGGACGAAGCACGCACAGACGGAGATCATCGAGGTGGGTGCCGCTGGCCCCCGGGGCTCGGGGACAGGCCCACCGCGGTCTCAGCCCGGGGGAGGCTGCTCGGCGACCTGAGCCCCTGTAGCCGGGATCATTCCTATGTGAATTCTTGCTGTTGTCCATGTGTTTTTAGTAAGTGGTATTTTTCATCACAGTTCTGGAGGGCACTGTTTTTGCCATGTCCTTTACAATCATTGGTCATTTACTGGCTGGGTATTTTTGAACAGTGATGCTATAAAGTTGGCTGCCTTTTAAGAGGAAGATCCAATTCTTCCTTGTCACTTCCAGTTGGAGAGTAACTCTTAGCCAACTCTCCTAGTGGACATAGCCCTGTTTTAATTGTTTTTTATCTTTATATCCTTTTGAGTTGTGTGTTACATACTTACTTTTTCATTGAACTAAATGTTATGCATTCACCTCGGGAATTTTACAGAAGCCGTTTAGATAATTGAGCACATTGTGTGAGTTGTGAAACTAAGAGTAGGTGTTGCTATGGGATTCCACAGGCTTCTGCTGGCGATGGGAGCTCCTGTGTGAATTGTCCGCCCTGGCAATCTCCAGCAGGCTCCACTGCACTTCCTCCTCGTCCCTAGCTTTACCTCCTCGGACACGCATTTGTTTAAGCTGCCATGAGCATTTGTGTTGGTCCAAGTTGGTGAGAACCCTAGCTTTACCTTTTGGAAGACAGACCTTTTCATTCTCTTGTAAACTTATTTCCAAGTTCAAGTCAGCACCTGTTTCTAAGCCTTTGTTGAGCGCTGTCTGTACACGCAGCACAGTGCTGGGCGCTGCGGGTGATGCAGAGGCCATTGAGGCCCCAGCACTGCCCCCAAGAGGTTGGCCATCCTGGGGGAGGGAGGATGAATGAAGGTGTCCGCATCTGTACCCAGCAGAGCGCAGGTGTGTGAAGGGTAAGGATGGCACCAGGAGGATGGGTTCCCAGCTAGTTTGAGGATTGGAGGTGGCTTCCTACGCCACTTAGTGAAGTTCTGACTCGGTAAGTCGGGTGGGGCCCAAGACATGGTTTCTCCCAGGCTCCAGGTCATGCCCACGCTGCGGGTCTAGGGACCACAGCTGCAGAGCATTGCAGAGTTCTGTAATGGCGATGGGGAGCATCATGTGTCTCGGAGAATAACGTCGGCCTGTTCATGTGTGCAGAAGGCACAGGTGGAGAGCAAGGGGAACGCCTCAAAAGTCAGGCTAGGAGTTTTACGTGAGCGTCACCTGAGCAGAGGTGCGTGAGGGACTGCGATGTGGCACCTGGCGCATTGGGAAGGAGGGGCAGGAGGGGTGCCTGTGAGAGAGGATTTTTAAATTTTGTTTTTTTGTTAATCCTCACCCGAGGACATTTTCCCATTGATTTTTAGAGAGTTCCCATAGATTTTTAGAGAGAGAGAGAGAGAGAGAGAGAATCATCGATGTGAGAGAGGCACATCGATTGGTTGCTTCTTGCACGTGCCTGACCTGAGCTGGGGATTTAACCTGTAACCCAGGCATGTGCCCTGCAATTGAACCTGAGACCCTTCAGTGCTCGGGCTGATGCTCTAACCACTGAGAACACTGGCCAGGGCAAGGGAGGGTTTATGGAAGAGTTTATTACAACTTGGAGGTTGAGAACGACAGAAAAGCAGGTAGCGAAGCAGATGCCCAAGTTGGTGGCCTCCTTGGGCAAGAGTCAGAGCTGGTTGACAGGGGCGGATGGAGGGAGGCCAGCGCTGTCCAGCAGGCGTGGAGAGACTGGATCTGGAGCTGCAGAGGGCGCTCAGCCAGGGCATGGCCCCCACACGGGCACAACCGTTAGCCGTTCGGCTGAGGTAACTAATGCTGCCTGAGAAAGAGATTTGTTATTGTGGGGCTTTGGGGGCCGGGGAGCGAGGCTAAGCTGCCAGGAATAACCACCTATGCTCTAGAAACTAGCAGTCCTCAAAAAAGGGATAGGCTCAAATAGGTCAGGCCTTAATTATTTCAAACCACAGGATTCCAGAAGTAAGAAATGACTTAAGCTATTCATTTCCTCTTCCATCCGCCTTGGCACACCTTACAGGACAGCCCAAAGTAGTAGACCCAATTGCATAGTGTATCTCCAGCTGAACGACACGCGAACGTCAGCCTGTTTCCATGTTACAGAAGCCTCCCACTGAGGGGGCCCTCGGGACACGCCTGGGCCCAGCTGTGTCTGGATCGGGAGGGGTCTGTGGGACGCCTTTGTTCTTGAAAAACAGGGTTTTCGTTGACTGCATTTGTTTAAGCTGCCATGAGCATTTGTGTTGATCCAAGTTGGTGAGAGCATTATTTTCTCGTTCTGAAATGAGCAATCACTTTAAAAATTCAACTCTGTGTTCTGAGGATTTTCTTTTCCGTTCTAGGGAACCAACAACCCTATATTCTTAAGCAGCATTGCCTTCTTCCAAGACTCTCTCATCAATCAGATGACACAGATCAAACTCTCCGTGTACGACGTCAAAGACAGATCTCAGGGAACAGTTAAGTAGCGCGTGGTTCAGGGGCCTTTCTTCGCTTCTTAAAGCTGGGCAGTCATTTCAGCGAGAGGAGCACATGCGCCTGGCTTCACTACTGGCTCACTAATTGATGTCCAGTGGGATTTGCCTTTGGAATTTCTTCCTGCACATCCCTGTTGGGCTCCTGCAGTGAGGGTCAGAGGTGCTGTGGGCAGCAGCCAGCGACCCTGGCCGGGTCATGGGGCCGAGGCACAGCACGGGCTCACGCTGTGTTCCCTCTTCCTCAGATGTACCTACTGGGCTCTGGGACATTCATTGTCAAGGATCTGCTCCAGGACAGGCATCATCGGTTGCATTTAACACTAAGGTAGGTATTTCATTTTGTTCCTTTGAGAGGATCTCGAGTTCTGAGGTCCCGGGACTGATGGGGAAGGGCCCCATTTCCTGCCTCTCCCAGAAGCTTGTCTTAGCAAACAGCCTGTCAGGGGGCTGATGGAGGGGGCATGTGTGGCATCCGCAGGAAATCCAGCACAGCTGGACTCAGACCTGCAGGAAGACCTCGATCACATCTGATCGGCGAGATGAGTTTACAGTGTCTGCTTCCTCCCCAACAGAGTGTCGGCTCCCAGAAAGCAGGGCTTTTGTCTGTTTTGCTTCATTGCTGTATCCTGAGGCACATAGAACAGGCTTGGGGCTCAATAAATATTTGTGGGGGCGGGGGGACCCCCCACCATGTCCCTGGAAGAAAGATGTCAAGATGGCAACCCTTCCCAAATTCATTTTAGGGGCAACTCCCACCCAACCCCTGACTTGGTGTTCTTGTTTTCAAAATAATGTGAAAATTGGGAAAACATTCCAAAATAGCAAAGGAAATGTTGGCAAAGAGGATTAATTCCCTGCACTAATTCTCTGCAGCCATGGTGATAGCAGTGCCGCCGGCATCGGGCAGGACAGGAGCCCTGCAGGCGCTTGGGGGATGTGGAGACCTGACTGGGAGAGAGGAAGAGTCCTGGGGAAACGAGAGGGTCATGGGGAAAGGGGTCGTAGAGGAAAATACCCAGGTACACGATGTGCCGGAGCAATCCTAGTTGGACCGCGCACATGTAAGAAGTGGACAGGATCCTCTGTAAGAGAAGCTGACAATGGCTGTTGGGATAGTGTGGGGAAAGGACTTTCCGGGCATGAGGACACAGAGTCACAGAGGCAGGTGGCACAGTAGTGACCACAGGAAAGGTGACACTGGCGCGGTCAGTCTTCCATAACAGTCCCGGCGTCCCTGGGTGAGTCACATGGGCCCACGCAGTGCAGCCCCCGCGATCTTAGGGGGAGCCTGACGGGTGGATGGCAGCAGCTGTGCCATGTCAGGAATCAGAGGCTTTGGGAAACCCGCCATGGCCTCAGCTGACTTAGGGTCCAGGCCTCGGCCTTGGGGAAAATCAAAGCTTGAGGCCGGGAAGGAGCAGGAAGGGGCTGATCCCAGAAGAAGGTTCTCTCCAGTCCTCCTTTCCAGACTTGTCCCCATTGCCGTGTGGGCAGGGGTCAGCCCAGGGGAGCAAGCACTGGCTCCTCCCCTCAGGTCCCCAGACACGCTCGCACTTCTGGGGCTTGGGTTCCCTGTCTGCCTCCCCTGGAGTCTGGGCGTGCAGCAAGTGCTGCCCGACTGGCCCACCGGCCAGGTCCCGGCCCGCCCTGGACCTCGGTGACAGATGCTGAGCTTATGCAGAAATGGAGCCCAGTCACGACGCCACTTCCCAAAGCGCGTTGCTCGTTGCAGGTCTGCAGAGAGTGACCGTGTGGGTAACATCACGGTGATCGGCTGGCAGATGGAGGAGAAGTCAGACCAGCGGCCTCCAGTGACCCGAGCTGTGGACACCATCAACGGGAGGGTGAGCACCCCCTGCATGGGAAGGAGTGATGGCCTCTGTCTAGATGGGCTCTGCCTCTGGCGCAGGGAAGGAGCAGATGGGCCTGCATGTCCACCCACCATAGGACCTACCAGTCCCCCGGGCGCTTCTCAAAGGGGAGACAAGGGAGCCCCTCAGGCTCTGCTGCCCTGGAGCCTGCCTCTGCCCAGGCCACACTGGGCCACCTCTCCAGAATGGGAAGAGGTGGGGGGAGCCTGGCCAGGGAGGGGCTGCAGTCAGGAAGGGAGAGGAGTGTGGAGGGGGTGCAGTCAGGAGGGGAGAGAGGTGGTGGGAGTGCAGTCAGGAGGGGAGAGAGTTGTGGAGGGAGGGCAGTCAGGAGGGGAGAGAGTTGTGGAGGGAGGGCAGTCAGGAGGGGAGAGAGTTGTGGAGGGAGGGCAGTCAGGAGGGGAGAGAGTTGTGGAGGGAGGGCAGTCAGGAGGGGAGAGAGTTGTGGAGGGAGGGCAGTCAGGAGGGGAGAGAGTTGTGGAGGGAGGGCAGTCAGGAGGGGAGAGAGTTGTGGAGGGAGGGCAGTCAGGAGGGGAGAGAGTTGTGGAGGGAGGGCAGTCAGGAGGGGAGAGAGTTGTGGAGGGAGGGCAGTCAGGAGGGGAGAGAGTTGTGGAGGGAGGGCAGTCAGGAGGGGAGAGAGTTGTGGAGGGAGGGCAGTCAGGAGGGGAGAGAGTTGTGGAGGGAGGGCAGTCAGGAGGGGAGAGAGTTGTGGAGGGAGGGCAGTCAGGAGGGGAGAGAGTTGTGGAGGGAGGGCAGTCAGGAGGGGAGAGAGTTGTGGAGGGAGGGCAGTCAGGAGGGGAGAGAGTTGTGGAGGGAGGGCAGTCAGGAGGGGAGAGAGTTGTGGAGGGAGGGCAGTCAGGAGGGGAGAGAGTTGTGGAGGGAGGGCAGTCAGGAGGGGAGAGAGTTGTGGAGGGAGGGCAGTCAGGAGGGGAGAGAGTTGTGGAGGGAGGGCAGTCAGGAGGGGAGAGAGTTGTGGAGGGAGGGCAGTCAGGAGGGGAGAGAGTTGTGGAGGGAGGGCAGTCAGGAGGGGAGAGAGTTGTGGAGGGAGGGCAGTCAGGAGGGGAGAGAGTTGTGGAGGGAGGGCAGTCAGGAGGGGAGAGAGTTGTGGAGGGAGGGCAGTCAGGAGGGGAGAGAGTTGTGGAGGGAGGGCAGTCAGGAGGGGAGAGAGTTGTGGAGGGAGGGCAGTCAGGAGGGGAGAGAGTTGTGGAGGGAGGGCAGTCAGGAGGGGAGAGAGTTGTGGAGGGAGGGCAGTCAGGAGGGGAGAGAGTTGTGGAGGGAGGGCAGTCAGGAGGGGAGAGAGTTGTGGAGGGAGGGCAGTCAGGAGGGGAGAGAGTTGTGGAGGGAGGGCAGTCAGGAGGGGAGAGAGTTGTGGAGGGAGGGCAGTCAGGAGGGGAGAGAGTTGTGGAGGGAGGGCAGTCAGGAGGGGAGAGAGTTGTGGAGGGAGGGCAGTCAGGAGGGGAGAGAGTTGTGGAGGGAGGGCAGTCAGGAGGGGAGAGAGTTGTGGAGGGAGGGCAGTCAGGAGGGGAGAGAGTTGTGGAGGGAGGGCAGTCAGGAGGGGAGAGAGTTGTGGAGGGAGGGCAGTCAGGAGGGGAGAGAGTTGTGGAGGGAGGGCAGTCAGGAGGGGAGAGAGTTGTGGAGGGAGGGCAGTCAGGAGGGGAGAGAGTTGTGGAGGGAGGGCAGTCAGGAGGGGAGAGAGTTGTGGAGGGAGGGCAGTCAGGAGGGGAGAGAGTTGTGGAGGGAGGGCAGTCAGGAGGGGAGAGAGTTGTGGAGGGAGGGCAGTCAGGAGGGGAGAGAGTTGTGGAGGGAGGGCAGTCAGGAGGGGAGAGAGTTGTGGAGGGAGGGCAGTCAGGAGGGGAGAGAGTTGTGGAGGGAGGGCAGTCAGGAGGGGAGAGAGTTGTGGAGGGAGGGCAGTCAGGAGGGGAGAGAGTTGTGGAGGGAGGGCAGTCAGGAGGGGAGAGAGTTGTGGAGGGAGGGCAGTCAGGAGGGGAGAGAGTTGTGGAGGGAGGGCAGTCAGGAGGGGAGAGAGTTGTGGAGGGAGGGCAGTCAGGAGGGGAGAGAGTTGTGGAGGGAGGGCAGTCAGGAGGGGAGAGAGTTGTGGAGGGAGGGCAGTCAGGAGGGGAGAGAGTTGTGGAGGGAGGGCAGTCAGGAGGGGAGAGAGTTGTGGAGGGAGGGCAGTCAGGAGGGGAGAGAGTTGTGGAGGGAGGGCAGTCAGGAGGGGAGAGAGTTGTGGAGGGAGGGCAGTCAGGAGGGGAGAGAGTTGTGGAGGGAGGGCAGTCAGGAGGGGAGAGAGTTGTGGAGGGAGGGCAGTCAGGAGGGGAGAGAGTTGTGGAGGGAGGGCAGTCAGGAGGGGAGAGAGTTGTGGAGGGAGGGCAGTCAGGAGGGGAGAGAGTTGTGGAGGGAGGGCAGTCAGGAGGGGAGAGAGTTGTGGAGGGAGGGCAGTCAGGAGGGGAGAGAGTTGTGGAGGGAGGGCAGTCAGGAGGGGAGAGAGTTGTGGAGGGAGGGCAGTCAGGAGGGGAGAGAGTTGTGGAGGGAGGGCAGTCAGGAGGGGAGAGAGTTGTGGAGGGAGGGCAGTCAGGAGGGGAGAGAGTTGTGGAGGGAGGGCAGTCAGGAGGGGAGAGAGTTGTGGAGGGAGGGCAGTCAGGAGGGGAGAGAGTTGTGGAGGGAGGGCAGTCAGGAGGGGAGAGAGTTGTGGAGGGAGGGCAGTCAGGAGGGGAGAGAGTTGTGGAGGGAGGGCAGTCAGGAGGGGAGAGAGTTGTGGAGGGAGTGCAGTCAGGAGGGGAGAGAGGGGGTGGGAGTGCAGTCAGGAGAGGAGAGAGTTGTGGAGGGGGTGCAGTCAGGAGGGGAGAGTTGTGTTAGGGGTGCAGTCAGGAGGGGAGAGAGTTGTGGTGCAGTCAGGGGGGAGAGGTGATGGGGTGTGCAGTCAGGGGGGAGAGAGTTGTGGAGGGGTGCAGTCAGGAGAGGTGAGAGGTGTCTGGGATTGGGGTTGGGGAATGAGACCCAGACTCTCTTTGGTATTTTGTTAGAACCTCCCTCTCCCAGGCACTCAGGCGCTCATGGTCACCTCATGCACACACATCTCAAGTCTGCACACGTCCTGCCGCCTCTCACACCCCCTCTCAGGCTCTGTCTTCCCATCCCCCCCCCCCATGCTGTCTCCTCACCTTCTCTCTCACTCTCATGTTCAGAGACAATCTGTGCTCTCAGACTAGAATTCCAATTTAGAACTCAAGCGCTGGTATATATCATTTTAAAATACAGAGATAGGTCATTTTACCCCAAATAAGCCCAGAACGTCAACTACGGAAATATTTCTGGGTATCGTTTTCCCTCCCTTTTACTTTACACGTCAAAACACTGAAATATGAGGTGAAATGACGTCGTCAAAAGACAGGCATTTCTGGAAAATTTTGAGTGGGACACGTCCACTGTACTGGGACATGGGTTGAGCAGTCGGTGGCCTCGGTGACCTGTTCATTGTGGAGTTGATGGTGCCATTCACCTTAAGAGCTCCTTCATGAGGTCTGGCGGCCACCACCCCTGCGGAGTGCGCTGGGCTCACCTGAGCCTATGGCTTCTCGTGCTTTTCTGTACGTCACTAGATGGTCCTGCCCGTGGACGAGAGCTTGACCGAAGCGTTGGGAATCCGATCCAAATATGCTTCGTTGCGTAAAGACACTTTGCTGAAATCGGGTAAGCGGATTCCTCCACGGTCCTCTTGTTCCTCTCGGGAGTGTCCAGTCGGGCCCACAGTCACCCTTTCCACCCACTTCTGTGACTGTCTCTTGCCGACATTGGCCTTAGTGGCTGCTGGCCTCGCTGGCACAGCCCTTGTATTTGGGAGTTGGTGGTTCATTCGGGGACAAGGGGATTGCATGTCCCAGGGGAAGAGCATTCAGGCTCAGTCACCTGGAGGGCTCTGGGTTTAAATGTTTGATTGAGATGAACAGTCAGGATACTTGGGGGCGTGGGGAGGAGGTCTACAGCTGCTCACGCAGTCTCCGTCTCCCCTCCCTCAGTGTTCGGTGGTGCCATCTGCCGCATGTATCGCTTCCCCACCACCGATGGCAACCACCTGCGGATCCTGGAGCAGATGGCGGAGAGCGTGCTCTCCCTGCACGTGCCCCGGCAGTTCGTGAAGCTGCTGCTGGAAGAAGATGCTGCCAGGTGAGGCCCACGTGGAGCGGCTGTCCGCCCATCATGCCCGCGTCGCCTGCCTTCTGGAAAGCTCTTAGATGTGTGTGGTGGACGGAGCACTGGCCCCAGATAGGCCAGATGACAAGCCAGCTTCCGCCCTTGGCTGCTTTGTGGCCTGGGTGTCCGAAGCCTCCGTTTGCTCATCTGCATCCTGAGGTTTCTGTGCAAAGATCTCACAAGACAATGTGCCTGGAGCACTAGACGTGCCCGGGACTCGGCCCCCACTCCCTTCCCTCTCCTTTCACCACCCTCTTGGCCTCAGGAAGTTAAAAGTAGCTGGTCATTCTTTGGTGATGGCTGCCAGGGTCAGCCGTTTCCGTGGGCAGGGCCACAGTGATATGGGCTCCAGAAAGTTAAGCAGGACCCATTGGGCATCCTTCCAGCTCAGGGCATGTGCCACTGGTCCCCAGGCAGGGAGGAGCCAGGGTGGCTCAGCATGTAGGTTGTGTCTCCCGTTCGCCCTTCACTGTCATTACTGCTTCTTGTCATAAAACGATGTTAATTACAGACACAATATAACAAAAGCGTGAACGAAAACATTGCAGCCAGAATCCTACTGTGTTAACACAACTGTTTGTTTTTAAATTTTCATCTTAAAAAATCGAACTTAAAAGAAAAATGACAAGAAATAAATGCAAAGAGCTGCTTTCTCTCTATTCATACATCTTTTATATGTATTTTAATTTTTACATTTTTCCTCTCAGCTTTTTTATATCTGGGCCTTTATACATAGCTACCCTATATCTTCACTTTTCTTATCATTTCTAGTTAGGGCATCATTTCTCACTGTTGGCACTAGGTATGTGCTCACATGCACTGTAACTTTAAAGACTGTTCACGGAAGCATTTTGCTTTCGAGGGTTGTGCTGTTTTCCCTCTAGCCATGTGGCAGGTGCTATGCTCAGTGCGAGGCTCCTTGATGAGCGAGATACCCTGGGAGACAGTCATTAACAGAACTGGGGGCCACACATGGAGCCCCAGATGTGTCAGCAGAAAGTAAAAGGGGGCCCTGAGAGGGAGGGTGGTCTGAGCAGGCCTCTGTGACATTAAACTGACCCTTGAAGCATAAGAAGGAGCCACATGAAACACAGGCAGAGACATCCAGAGGGAGCACAGGGTGCGCGTGAGCTGAGGCTGGGGCCAGTGGGCCTCTGAGCGAGGATGCTGCTCTCCCGCAAGCCCCACAGCCTGGTCTGCACGGGGTGTTCTTTTACATTAACTTCTCTGATCCTTACCCAAAGATATGTTTTAATTGACTTGGCAGCGAGAAGAAGGGAGAGAGAAACACAGATCAGTTGCCTCCTGTACATGCCCAACCAAGGATCGAACCTGCAATCCGAGTATGTACCCTGACCGGGAATCAAACCCACAACCTTTTAGTGTACAGTTCGACGCTCCAACCAACTGAGCCACACCAGCCAGGGCACATTAATTTTGCTAATATAATAATAAAGTAGTACAATGTTTTTTTAACATCAGACAACTTAGTAGATTCCTAAAAACTTCTATAAATTAGGTTTTTTCCCTTCGAAGGAAAATGTGCATAGTATAAAAAGCTAAATACTGCCGAAGGCGGTTAAAAACGTAAGTCTCAGGGTTTCCATGTTAGTGTTAACTGCTGTATTTCTAAGTACATGCGCAGAGTACTTTTAATCAGTACTGATTTCTTATAAAATGAGGATTTTAGGTCTTTTATGCTTTCCTGCTCCCCAGGTTCCTAAAACGGTTATCCTGTTTTTTTGTTTGCTTGTTTTTAATTCGTCTTGTGTTTTGTTGTTTTTCTGGAGACAACAAATCATAGCAGCTCCTTACAGGGCTCCAGCCCCTCGTGTTTGGGAGGGTCACAGGAATTCTGCTCTGCCCAGGCCCAGTGGCTGCAGCTTGAGCCTTCGCCCATGTGGTTTCTGTCAGGAGCCAGGGTGTCGGGCCAGGGCAGAGCTGCTCTCCTGTCCACTCCTCCACTTAGTTTGCCTCAAACATTTGGCTGCGTTTCTGTAAAAAGCTTCTCTGTGCGCTTGCCCTGTGGTCGGGTCTGCGTCTCGTGCAGCCCTTCCTCCTGGAGGGCCCGTCACGCCCTGCTGCTCCGCTTAGATTCCGGTGCGGGCCCCCCTGGCATCTCTGTGCTTCTGTGTGCACTTGGTTTTCTGGTGGTGCAGACCCTGGTCCTCACGCCTGTGTTTTGCTTGCAGAGTGTGTGAACTGGAGGAGCTGGGGGAGCTGTCCCCGTGCTGGGAGAGCCTCCGGCGCCAGATTGTCACTCAGTACCAGACCATCATCCTCACGTACCAGGAGAACCTGACCGACCTGCATCAGTACAAAGGTGGGCACAGGTCTCTCCATCACTACGCGCACGCTTTCGTGTTCCCACTGGGACTCGACCCAAGGAGCGCTCAGATAGTCACACTGGCAGACACTCAAATGGGTTTTTCAAAATAGATTCTCATGGAGGTGTGAATTCTCTAAAATTTAGATTTTTCAGGTCCTAATTAAGAAGGCAAATCTGTAAATTACATTGAAAATTCCTTCCGAGGAGCCATGTGCCAAAATAACCACTGTGCGATGAGATTTCGGAGAGACCAATGGCCTAATAGCAGTGAAATGCCCGAAGGATGGAGGCCCTGTGCCTTCGACAAGCACTTTTCTCCACTTCCCAGTTTAACAGTGGCATTTGCATTGAAATATAGATTGAGTGGAACTCGTTATTTTAAGGCTCCAAAGGGAGATGGAGTACAGACACCTCATCTTTTCTTGAAAGATACCCTTTGATTTTCAGAACACTCTCAGGGAAGGTTTAGAAGACTGTTCTTAACCTACTCCCTTTTTATTCCAAACGGAATGATTTTGGGGGGTGGGGGTGGAGGCGTTCCATTACTTTATTCTCTATCTTTAGATTTTTCCCTCCTTCTGCTCTTCATAATGAAATTTCAGGCTTGAAAGAAAATCATAAGCCCTTACCGTACTTTTGACCCAGAACGTGTGAGCATGCCCATGAACTTGGCTGTGGAGAAGTGAACACAGCAGTGATAATAAGATGCTGGTGCCCTGGTTTGCTTTGAATCTGAAGAATAGATCCCAGTGTATTTCTAAGAGAAAAGGCAGCATTTATTTGAAGGAATGTAGGGACCTACCAGGCTGGATGCCAGTTACCTGGGAGAGCCTGACACCACACAGCCCGAGTTTTCTGGAGCAGAGCCTCTCAATGTCACCGTGTCTAAATGCCCAGTCTTACTGATAGCAGATTCTGCGATTCCAGCAGGCTCCCCGCTGCTGGTGCCGGGGCCGCCGTACGTGCCCAGTGAGCAGCCTCGTGCAGAGCGGACAGTGCCTGCCTTTATTTTGTATCCTGGCAAAATAAATCTTCCTTTCTTCACCGCTTACCGCTTCTACCCTGGTTGTCAGTGTAGTTTGTAATTCCTTTCTTTTCTGGGCATGGAGTTCCTTTATTAGTTACAGATTTTGACTGTGGAAATCAGATCACAGATCTTTGTCACACAACATCGTCCACCTGCTAGACCACCCAGTGTGCACAGGGGAGCCTGTTTGAGTTTGTGTTCTAGTGGCCAGAACTGGTACTGCCCAGCACCTGTCCATCCCCACAGCCCGGGTGGTGAGCAGATCTTGCCATCACTTTTCAGGATTGAGAAGTGCTGCCCTAGTTGAACCAGTCCCCGAGGTCTGGGATGATGGCAGCCTCTAGAGCTGGAGCAGGCAGTCCTGACGTGGGCCTGGCTTTTTATAGTGCTGCTGGCACCCTGTAGCACAGAGCCTCCTGCTGTGTCAGCCTCTCTGTGAAGAGCGGAGTCATGGGTGGGCAGGCATCCACCGTCCCTCCTGAGGCTGCCTCCCGCCTCCATTCCCCACCTACACCCAGAGCCAGTCTCCCGGCCAGCGGGCTGCCCTCCTTTAGCGCCTGGAAGTGAAATGCGCTTGTAGGTAATGCAGAATTGCCAGGGCTGCGACCACCCATACCTGCTTTCTGAGCAGCATCCCCACAGGACCCCTTTCTACTGCCATTCGTGAGTGCGGATACATGTTGATGCCCTTTGTTTTTGAATATTCTGTTTCTTAGGTCCCTCGTTTAAAGCGAGCAGTTTGAAAGCAGATAAAAAGTTGGAATTTGTTCCCACAAACTTGCACATACAAAGAATGAGGGTTCAGGACGATGGAGGATCAGGTAACTGCGGCCCCTCTTGTGGAACCCCTGTCACTCTGTTCCCCTGTGCACGTGGGCCCTGCCCTGCCCCACATCTGCACCAGCCTTGCCTGCATGTCCTGCTGGGCAGCTCGATGAGAGTCACATCTCAGGACCTTTGTAAGGTCTTCATTCAGAGCACAAACCCCTTCCTCTCGTGTCTCCTCCGTCCAGCTTCCTTTGTGTTTCTGTGGCAGAAAGCTGCCCATCCGTCATCCTCCCCAAGTAGGGATGCAGGCTGCGTGTGGCTTTCAGCCCCGTGTGGCTTCACCCTGGGAGGTTAGGGGCCCTTGGACAGCCCAGGCTGTGGGGCTCAGGGAACCGCAGTCTGCGTGGACCTGGGGGAGGGTCAGGCCCCAGATCTGTGTGCATATCACTGTAGCTGGCTTGTCCGCAGGCCCAAGCCCAGGGTAATGAGGGAGAGCTTTCTGTCATTCAGATCAGAGCTATGACATCGTCACCATTGGGGCGCCAGCCGCACACTGCCAAGGTTTTAAGTCAGGAGGCCTCCGCAAAAAGCTGCACAAATTTGAAGAGACCAAGAAACAGTAAGTTCCTGGGGGGGGCTCATGGTCCTCGTATGGCTGTGAGATGCTTCCTGGGTTAAAACATCAGAACATGAGCACAAACGCACCAGCCCTTCAGCCACTGCTGCGTCGTGAGAGGCTGCCTACTGCCCCTGTGCTGCTCTGTGCACCGCTGGCGGGGGCGGGGGCGGGGGGGCCAGCTGGTCAGTAGTCCTGCCCCTGCACATGGAAATCACCTTGAAGGCGGTGCTTTTGGCAGCTGCCCTGCGTGGACTGCTGGCTCTGCTGTCCGTGAGAGTCGCTGGCCAGTCTGTGAACGTCCCCAAGTGTGCAGCCTGGGAGAGGCTGTTCCTTTCCTAAGGGATGTTGTGGAGAAACATTCCCAGTTTCAAAAAGGCTTGAGGGGCTGCATGGATCTGCCGTGCTGAGCAGGAAGCTGCCAGGCAGCAGGTGGGGAAGGCCGGTGCAGAGCACAGTGAGGTGCACCTGGAGGCACGGGGTGCTCTGGGGAGAGGAGAGAGGAGAGCTGGCCTCAGTGTGGGGCCGACAGATGTGGCCTGGCCTGAGGAGCTCTGGGCCTGGCGTGAGCAGGGCGTGCGTGGGAGCAAGCACACGGGGTGCTGTGGAGCGTGCAGCAGGGGCGGCGGGGAGAGACGTGCGAATCCGAGCTAGTGCGTTGGGTACAGGGGAGGTGATCTTCCAGAATGTCAGGATTTAAATCGGTGAAGGGATGGGCGTGTAGGAAGTGGAGGTGGTGAGTGTGGAGGGTACTCTGAGATCCTGGGACCTGAAATAGAGAATGAAAGGCTCGAGCTTGGGGAGGACGATCATGATGTGAACATTTTGAGGTTGAACGGAAAGATGGAAGTGAGTGAGGCAGGTGGAGGAGAACATGGATCGAGCAGGTTCTGGAGAAGATGGAAAGAGGCAGGGCCAGGCAGTGAGCCAGGGGTGTGGAGAGCGGAGGCTGCAGGCAGAGTTTTGAGGTGGGAAGGCGCAAGCTGAGGTTTGGTGGAACCGCCCTGCAGAATGTAGAGTTGGAAGGCCACACTCGTCCCTGGGAATGGAACGGTCTGAGGGAAGGTGAATAAGAGGCCCAGGGAATGAATGGCCAGGGAATCCCCTCCAGTGGTTGGGTGGAGAGTGAGCAGGCGCCGGAGCCAGGAGGCCCTGGCCTGGCTCTGTGCTGTCGTGGCTGGGAGTCAGGACGCGGCTGGAGAAACGGACCTGGGGCTGGACCAGGGATGGATGAAAGGTCAGGGGCAGTGTGGGGGCAGGGATGCCGCTAGGAGTGTCGCTGGCCATGGCGCTGAGGCTGGAGGGGACAGGTGAGGAGGGGAGTACCGTGAGGAGTGTCCATGCAGATGGCTGCGCAGGCTGCCCTGAGCCACGGAACTCCTGGAAGCGGGAGGCGGGGGAGCCGGGAGGGCCTGGTGTGGAAGGGGAGCTCCAGCCTTGGGAGGGGGAGGCTACAGACAGCCTGCTCCACCTCGACGCATCCCCACCAAGGGCCCTTCCTGCTCAGACAAGCCAGGTGGCCAGGCCCGCTGTGGGCCCACTGCCTCCGGTGTTCCTCTGGACATTGTGACAGCTCCAGGCTCCTGTCCCACGACTGCACAGCCAGCAGAGATCTGCGTGTGTCACACTGCTGCACGGGGTGTGTGGAGTATGAGCGTGCGATTGAGTGTGGCACGGGGCCTTGGAGGGAAAAGCCAGTCAAGAGGGGTGCCCCCAGCTGTCCTCGTCCCAGGAAGGCCGGCGTGCTCATGCCCGATTACGCCGCGTGTTAACCTCAGAACATCTCAGCCCCTATATGCCTTTGTGGTATTTTTCAAATATATAATATGACTTTTTCTGTAATGTCCTACTAAAGTCATAGACACTGATGGGAGCGGTTTTCCCGTTGAAACTTCCTTCAAGTGCAGCCGCACCGTGCCCACCGGGGATGCGCCCTGGGCATGAGCACCCGCGAGGCTGTCGGGAATGAGCACTGGGCTCATGCGTTAGTTGTCCTTCAACTATCAAATTCAAGTGTTTTGACAAAACTGGGCTTTTAAATTTTTGGTTTGCATTTGTTATTTGCTAACACATGCTAATATTTCATTTTGGTTCTTTTCTTTAGCAGTTTTGAGGAGTGTTGGTGAGTTTTCTGTCTGTGCAGAGAGTCTGTCTGGGTCTTGCTCTCATGCAGAGAAAGCCTGTGCTGTCCCCTCCCCGAGAGGTGCTTCAGCCTCGTGCGCTGTGGGCTCAGAGTTAAGGCCCCCGCACCGTTCCCTTCCAACTGCAATGTTCTTGGATGATGAATAGCAGCCTAGTCTCTGCTTTGTCTTTACAATCCGAGCCTTTGTTGCTGTGCTCCCCCGAGGGCAGACCTGGTCTGCTTCTCCCCAGGCCAGGAGCTGGGATGTCCTGTCCACACTGAGGGGGACTGAGATCTCTCCGGCTCTATTACAAGAACCTCAGGGCTTGTCAGTCTCCACCGCCCCTCACCGTCACCTTTTGGGGAATGAAGCCAGCTTACATTTTCATGATACTAAATAGTTTAGGCATAATTTTAAAACAGTGTTATTAGTATTAGTTTTACCAAGAATTACAATAACCAAGTGACCTTTTCCACCAAAGAGTTAGATGGCAGCCAGAAACCATCATGTCTGCTGCCCAGGGTTCCCCTGCTGCTCCAGGCCCCAGGCGTGCCCAGAACGGGGCTTTGTAGTGGCACTCCTTCAGTTGGCAGCCCCAGAGGCACCGCCAGCCTTTGGGATCGCCCCCCTTGGAGCCGGTGAGGCTGAGGCTGGGGCTGGGCTGGGCTCTGTCTGAGATGCTGGGCTCTGCGGACGGACGTCCGGCACGGGAAGTCCTGAGGAGCCCTCCCAGGCTTAGGCCTCGCGGCTTTCTCTGGTGAGGACCGGGCATGGGCACACGTGCTCACACCTTCATGGTCACCCCGAAAGGCAGCTCTTTGAAGCTACTCATGTGCTCCCTGTGCAGAAGGCCCAGCTTACTGTTAGAGGACGTGGCCTGTGAGGACAGGGTGAGTGGGCAGATGCTTTTCTGGGGCACAGGGGAGGTACATATGTGTGGAAGCGTACATCTAGGTACACACATGGGTATCTGCGTACAGCACACATTACGTGTGTGCTCTAAACATCGGGGACTGGGAGGGTTAAAGGTTCTTAAACTCTATTTTGAGATTGTATTTTTAAGATTAATTGTCTAAAATGGCAGCTATTCATTTGGAAGAGGGATTGCAGGTTGGAAGGTCGCCGTGTGCACCTGGAGCTGTGGGAGGTTCCCGTTGGACCACGCAGGCTGCAGCGCAGGCTGCTGCATGGCTTCTGGCAGGTCTTTGTTGTGGTGTGTGGGCTTGTGGTGTGCTTTCCTTTGGGGGTGCTTTGGGTTTTGCTTTTTGCATGCTCAACCCATATTTCATCCAGGGAAGGGGTGGGGCAGTTTTGTGTTGACTTGGATAATGAATAGCCAGCCCTGGAAAGAGCCCATTGGGGAGGTTCTCAGCCCTGCCCAGATCACCCCCATCCCCAGAGAAGGTGATGGAGGGTGTAGCTCTCCACCTTCTCTCTCGTCCTCCAAACCCAGTGGGCAGCTCTGAGGGAACCAGCAGGGCCCCTCATTCAGTGAAGCAGGGGACACCCACTCCAGCCAGAGCCCACGACTCCCGGCTGTGGGAGAGACCTCTGCATTGGTGCCTCATCCTTCCCCTCCCTGCTTTCCTTGGCTTCCACACATGGTCTGAAAAACCTGTTTATAATACCGGGTTGATTTGGGATCTTAGCTGAGAGACATGCAATATACCATCTCCGTCTGGAAGGGCCTCCATGCCAGCAGGCCCCATGCTGCCGGGACGCTGGCTGGCTCTCCGAGGCTGGTATTTATGTCCAGTAATGGCTGGGCTGTAGCTTTGACCTCAGATCTCAAGATACACACGCTGCTTGGTGGCAAGGAGGCAGGGTGGGGGGAAGAAGCAGGTTTCCAAAGCTCCCAGGTTTGAAGTGTCCAGGGCGGCCTCTGGCTTGGCACGCTCTCCACCTTCCCATTTCAAAGTAGGGAAGTCCTGGAGATGGGAGGGGAGGCAGCCAGGTCTCTGAGGATTTGCTGGGGTCAACACGGGAGGGAGGAGAGCTGTGGGTGTGGGCACAGCAGGTTTGAAGTCCCAATTGGCCAAATGAAAACTCAAGGATCCTTTTGGCAAAGTCTTGCACCCTGGGAAGTCTCCCTTAACTATGACAAGCGGACCCCTTTGGCATCAGCAGACCCCATGTCTCCACCTAAGTCCTGCTGAGAATTCGACAGTGGGGTAATTTCTGGGTTTAATAAATATTTGCGCACAAGGTCCATACACATGGTACAGATACAGATACAGACAGATATAATAGGAGACTTAATGTATGTTAATACTTCCGGCTTCTGCCATACAGACAGGAAGGCTCTCCTTGATATCCCAGCCCAGGAGCACGTCCCTGCGTGGCATTTTGTGTGGGCCGCGGGCTGGGTGGAAGGGTGCTGCCAGCCTCATCGGTCTGTTCTTACCTTTCTTAGTACGTCATCCAGCTGCCAGTCCATCATCTACATACCACAGGATGTCACCAGAGCCAAGGAGATCATCGCCCAGATCAATACCCTGAAAACCCAAGTGAGTTACTACGCAGAGCGGCTCTCGAGGGCGGCCAAGGACAGGTCTGCCACTGGCCTCGAAAGGACACTCGCCATCTTGGCAGACAAGGTAGGAGGGCGGCCCTGCTGCGTGTGGGCGGGTGCTCCCTCGGTGCGGCAGAGGATGCCCAAAGCCGTTCACCCAGTGGGTGACATGGGGATGATCTGGAAGGTGAGCTTCAGATCCAGTTCCCACAAGGTGCAGGGGCTTGGTGATTTGCCCGTGGTCACAGGCCAAGGACAGGCCAGGGCTGTGACGGCCGCCGCTGCTCCCTGCACAGGAGGCTCCCAGCAGGGCCAGAGCAGTCCCGTTAAGGCCTGACAGTTCCACGCTTTCTTAGTAACCACCCACTCAGCACATTTTCCCCACGGTTCACTTGTACTTGGAATTAAAAAAAGAGAAAGCGAGTTATTATACAGACATAACATAAGAACAGTATATTTTATTGGCTTATATATAACCAGTAAACCAGCCTTTCATTGATGGCAGTTTGATCCTGATTTAAAATACATAAGGATACATCTGCACTGGGATGTGCTACCTCAGGTCCTTTTGATGGGTGATACGTTTTCAAATTACTGATCTCTCTGTCCTTCGCACACACAGAGAGATTCTGCTCACACTGCCCTGGTCACAAGCACTGTGGGGGGAGGTGCTGTTCCTGAGCAGAACACGTTCTGTCCTCCCCACGGGTCACCACCAGTCACGGGAAAGGGAGCTGCGAGCGCCTGCGCACACGGAGCCCCCAGAGCTGGGGCCGGGCCCAGGAGGTAGCTGCAGAAGATAGGCTTCCGTGACTAAGCCAGAGTGAGGATGGCGCCTGGATTAGAGGGGACAGACAGCCCTTCGTCCTTGAAGGCTGGGGCGCGGGGCCCTCTTTAGGCCCTTCCTTGAGCGATGTCAGCTCAGAGGCAGGCACACGGGCTGTTAGAGGTTCCTCATCCTCCCTCGGTCTCCCATGTTCTCCAGTCTTCTTGGTGGGAATTCTGGCTAAGGGTCCCCAGGTGGGTCACGAGGCAGTCCAGGCTCGGCGTCCTGCGGGCTGTGGAGGGGGCGGAGGGGCAGTGCTGGGCTCAGGCAGGTCCGAGCTCTCAGGGAGGACAGGCCTGGCAGTCCCTGGCTTGGAGCTCAGTGGCCCCGGTGTGTATGCGCCTGCAGACCCGGCAACTGGTCACCGTCTGCGACTGCAAGCTGCTGGCCAACTCCATCCATGGGCTGAACGCGGCGCGGCCCGACTATATTGCTTCCAAGGCCTCCCCCACCTCGACCGAGGAGGAGCAGGTGATGCTTAGGAATGACCAGGACACCCTCAGGGCCAGGTGGACGGGCAGGAACAGCCGGTCTTCTCTGCAGGTGGATTGGCACGAGGAGGAGTGGGTGAGTGCTGCCCATTGCCTCGTTGTGCTGCTGAGCTCGGGGTGAAACTAGAAACGTCCCACAGCTGCTCTCCCTCAGGAGGGCCTTTGCAGAAAACTCCGAGACCCCTTCCAGACGGCTGCGGGGCCACCTCCTGTCGGGAGGGAGACAGCATTTCACCACTGTGACCCTCGGAGGAGCGGGCTGCTGAGGGCTGCCCACTCTCAGACCCGGCTGTAAGGGGCAGCTTTCCCCTGGAGCCCTCAGTCTTCGCCATGCCTCACCCGCTCGCCCTGACACCACAGCACGTTGTCCTCAGAGTTGTGCCTGAGAGTGGATCTGTGTCTCCTGAGAGAGGGACATAGCATAGAACTGGTTTCATCAGGTGTCCAGACTGTTGAGAAGCAGAGTTTGAGTTACTGAATTACGGGCAAGCGCTGCTTCATCCCTGATCTGATTGGGCATCCCTCACCTCCTCCCACCACCCTCAGAAGGGGTCAGCTGTTTCCATTCTCTTCTATCCAAGAGACCTCAGTCCATTGTGTGTGATGCAGGAGGTCGCAGGGGAGCGAGGGCAGTGCCACTGGCTCCCTGGGGCCCTTGTGTTAGCCCTGGAAGGGGCCAGGAAGCCCTATCTGGCCTCCATCACAGTTACTAGCAAACATCTCCCAAATTTTAAAACTAGCAACCTGGGACATAGATCCATCCTTTGAAAAGCAAATACAACTTAAATTGTATTTGGGGAATTACGAATCCTATTGATATTTCTAAATCTTGTGTTTTGATGAGCATGGTGTGGGGTGGGGATCAGTGGGAGATGGTTTGGTTTGTGATCTGTTCTGCCTTTCCCATTGGAGAGCTGACCAAAATGAGCTCTTTTGCTTTTGGAAGGAGAAAGTGTGGCTGAACGTTGACAAGAGCCTGGAGTGCATCATCCAGAGGGTGGACAAGCTGCTGCAGAAGGAGCGCCTGCTCGGTGAGGGCTGTGAGGACGGCTTCCCCTGCTCAGGCAGCGGCACCAGCAAGAAAGGTAACCGGAACAGCCACGCCTACTGGATCAGACCGGAGGACCCCTTCTGTGATGCCCCCTCCTCACCACGCCCCGCCTCCATGCCCGCTGCTGCATGCCATCCTCACCTGACCACACGTGCGTATGCATCAGGCTTCCCATCACACTACCTCCACCTCATGCTCCATCTGTGTGTGTCTTGACTCTGTGTCCTCTTCCCCCATGCAGACTGCAGGGAGGGCTGTCGGCAGAGGGGGTGTCGCCGTGCATGGAGCAGCAGGCAGTGAGGGCAGAGGCGCCTGTGTGTGCAACTGCAGGTCTGGCTAAGGTGGGCTCTGAAGGGCCTCTTGGATCACGCTGCCACAGCAGTAAGGGTCAGGCTCCTGGGCTCCTCTGGTTTGTGAACCAATCTGAGAAGCAGGAGGAGGCCAAATGCACGTGCATTTCTGATGAGGCTGTGTATTGTGCTAGGTCAGGAGCTGGTAGAGTCGAGGACAGATGACCGGTGCAGGGAGAGCTGTTAGCGGGCCCAGCGGACTTGTCGGAAGGCCAGTTGTCATTAGTGGGCGCGCTCATCCAGCAGAGGCACGGTGCCTTAAGGGTGCGGTAACTCGGTCTGGTGGTGGCACCTGTGCCTCTGGGGCTGAGTTCGGTTCCTGTTGTTACCACCAGGGTGGGGCTCTGGGGGGTGGAAGGACCTTGGCACGGAGCAGCACACTGCAGGAAGAGTCTTCTGTCTGCGGAACGGGGCAGGCAGACGCTCGGCCCTGCTCAGAGCCTTAGGGCGTGATCGATTGGCTGGTCTCTGCAGCTCGGAGCCTCCAGCTCTCACAGGAAAAGGCTTGGGCCGGGCAGCCGAGACCAGGCTGCAGACCGAGCTTCCGTTTCCTCCTGGCTCTCCTGTGGGGGTACGGAGCCACAGGAAGTGAGGCCCAGCTGTGCCAGGGTTAGGCTTCCTACAGCCAGGACTTTGAATTCTCAATTGGGCAACTCTCATTCGAGGCAGAGTCATGCTTCCTCCTTCAGAGGCTCTCGACAAGCCCTCACTGGGACGTGCCTTTCCCATCTCCGTCTGCCTGCAGTCTGTTCACTGGGGCCTGTCTCAGCAGCACTCACGCCCTCCACGCTTCCATTTGTGAGGCTTACAGCTAGTTCATGGAGCGTTTCTGTCTCTGTGTTCTCATTTTTAATGTAAGTTGCGTTTCTTTAAAAAATGTCTGAAAACTCATTGCTCATTTCTCTTTAATATTGTCTTGCTTGTGCTTTAAATTTTTTCTGCAGATACAAAACGTAATTTCTTGGATTTTTAAAATGCAGGAGATAGTTTATTTAATCAGATTGACCGTTATATCCATAACTGAAATGTAATTTTTTTCTAGATACATCCTGTTTTGTTCAAATGTAGACAAATTTAAGTGCAATTTTTAAAAAATGTATTTTATTTATTTTTTACAGAGAGGAAGGGGAAGGGATAGAGAGTTAGAAACATCAATGAGAGAGAAACATCGACCAGCTGCCTCCTGCACACTCCCTACTGGGGATGTGCCCGCAACCAAGGTACATGCCCTTGACCGGAATCGAACCTGGGACCTTACAGTCCGCAGGCTGACGCTCTATCCACTGAGCCAAACCGGTTAGGGCTTAAGTGCAATTTTAAAGTGATTTATATGAGCATTTGTTTAGGGTTTGACTTGTAATCATGTGTGCCACATGAATGAGCGGTGTGATGGGGATGTGCAGCACACACTGAGGGAGGCTGCTGCTGCCAGTCCTCACAGACTGTGAACCGTATGCCATTGAGGCACCTGCCGTGATCCTTAGCCTGGAAACCCAGCGCATCGCCAGGACGCTGTTCGACCTCGGCAGGAGCAGGGGGATCAGAAAGAAACTGTGTTTTACTCCCCTCTTGTCCTCCAGGGCCAAAGCTGGGCCCTGGCATGACTTCTGAGACCATTGGGCGTTCCTGGGGCAGGTGTGCGGCCTAATGAGCAGGTTGTGTTCACACCTGCATATTTACTACCTACAAACTCCCTGCCTCTGTGAAAGGCATCGTGACTTTTTGTTCCAATTCTCTGCCCACCCTGGGTTCTCCTTTTCCATCTTTTACCAAGGAGCTGCCTGCCTCTTAGCTCACTCTCCTGCAGAGCTGAGCAGAGCCTTGCCTGGCTGGCAGGGGGCAGGGGGGACCCACTGCCGGCTCCATAAGTCTCTCTCCCACCCCCCGAACCCGCGCCAGGATTTGTGACTTCCATTACCTTCTACACACACACTCTCTTGCTTTCCTCATCCCCCAAAAGTCATTCAAACCAGGACCAGGTTGTCCATAAGCTGAGGTCTGTGGGTCGCACCCAGGTTTGTGTGCCCGAGATTATGTGTTAAAATAAGAGAAAGTCTGAAGTGGTCATGAAATCTCAGCGGACTCCGTGACCTACAACAAGCAGCTGGTCCAAGAGTACCCCAGGGGCCCACTCCCTCTCCCCTCTGATTAAAGACGCCTTCTCAGGAGTGGTCCTGACCCAGCTGTCTGCGATCGCCACAGAAGGTCACAAACAGGCTCCCAGGCCTCCTCATTCAGACCCCAGTCTTGGGAAGGCAGAGAGCTGTATTTTTCTCAAGGCCTCGTCATTCTCATTAGTCAGACAGATGTGGAAGAGCCGCTCTCATCCCCACACCGGACAGGGTCACTCTCTCTGTAGGTAGATGGGCTCTGACAACGAGGCTGAAGTCTGAGCTTTCTGAGGCCTGTGATTTTGCTCTGTTTCTGTGCCCTTTGCCTGGAGAGAGAAATCATCAGCAGAGGTGACAAGAAGGGTAGGATCCCACACCACGATTTTTGGACAATTTCACAGGTTCTGAGTCTCCCTGTAGCCGGTCGCAGCCATTCTTGGGGATCTGAAATGATCTATTTCCATATCCTGGAGGCATTCTTTGAACTAAACAGTTCAGGCAGCAAAATAAAATAAACTTTTATTCCAAATGATCTCTAGTTTTCTTTTAGGTGACACACCCAGTTAACAGGAAACAGGTTTTTTGAGGGAAATGTGAAATTGAAATGATTACTTCCCAGTGTGACCCAATGTGGGTGAAACTGAATCACAGTTGTTATTTTTGAGGGACCTGGAGAGCCATTCTAATTCTAGACTTGCCCCTAATCATAAAGTTTTACATTGGCTTGCATTTTAAAGAGTGGCACAGCGGGTCCTGGCGTCCTGGCGTCCTCCCTGGGTCCTACCTTGGGGTCTCAGCAGTCAGTCTGCAGCCCAGCGCCGCCCATCAGCAGGGCAGTGGCTCTGCGGTGGGACCTCCGGTGGCTGGCTGGTCAGTCTCTCTCATTTCAAGTTTGCTTCCAGATGTCATGAGCCAACAGGGGCTTCATCACATGTAATGTGACAGACGTGGGGTCGCCATCACATTGTAACATGTAAGCGTGCTCACCCCGAAAAGCATTCTATGTTGACTTATTAGCAACATGAATGTTCACGCCTGTGAATCGGGCTGTGTTTACCACCAAGGGGCTCGGCTGCCTTGGAGTAGCCGGAGCACGTCCGTGCGACTTGCTGGGGAAGAGGCAGGCCGGGCCCCCTCTTCGCTGTCCAGGATAGCCACCGTACTGCAGGCTGTGGAAGCAGTTGCTGCAAGCGTTGAGTTTGGTGCTTGAACTGTGTGCTGCTCTTAATCATCCATGTTGCCCTCCGTTTCTGTGCAGATTGCAGCCCCCCTCCTGAAGAATCCAGCCCAGGTACGTGGTTTCCGCCCCAGGGTCGCAGAGGGCTGTCCGAGACTCAGCTAGCATGTGCAGTCTGTTATCAGAGCACTGTGCTCCCAGTTACACCATTGCTGTCTAGGAGTTCTTCATTGTGAGGCACGCAGCAGCTTTTCTGAGGCTGGGTGAGGGACCCGTCGGGCTGGGGGCGGAGGCCTGCAGCCGCCATCATGTGCATTTTTCCACGCTCCCACCCTAAACCCGTCTCAGAGGATTAATGTCTGTGAGTGTATTGGGCTTCCGGCAGCGGGTCACCTGCCTGGAGAGAGGTGCACGTTTGTAAAGGAGACCTTTAATTTCACCGGGACTTCGGAGCGTCACCAGAGGGAGTGTGTTGGGTGACAGGGAGTCCCAAAGGCTGTGACCTTCGTGGTCACACAGACTCTTTTCTGAGTCTGGATGCAGCTCGAAGCGCCAGGCACTGGTTGCTGTGGCTCCCCTTGGAGTGAGCGCTGGACATGGGGCTTCTGCCTTTGCACGTAGAAATCAACATTGACAGCTCTAGTTCAGGGGTTGGCAAACCACAGCCCTGAGCAGAGTCCTGCCAGGCACCTGCTCTTGTCAGTACTGTTTTCCTGGAATCCAGTTGTGCCCATGTGCTCCTGTGGCCTCTGGCTGGTTTGGCAGGGCAGGGCCAGGGTCAGTCATGGCAGTGGAGATCCTGTGGTATTCAGAGCCTAAAGTGTTTCCTGTCCAGGCCTTGACGGGAAGGTGCCGACCCTGCTCCAGCTCTTACTGTGCTTCCTGGATTGGCCTGTTCCCAGAGTGAGCATGAGACCCCAAATAATATGTCAGCTTCCAAACTCCAAACAGCTGATGATCATTGGATGGTTGCACACCTGCCTGCATGTAAACATGAGCTAGCAGGACACCTGCTCTGTATCCAGAGGGTAGCAAACCAGCGATCGTGGGACTTACCCACTTCCTGTCAGCTCACCTGGCACTGTGGTTCCAGCTCAGCCACTGGGCGACTTCTGGCTGCAGCCCCAGCTCCCATCCACCTGACTCGTCAGTGGGCTGATCTGACTGGACTTATCATACCCCCAGTTTGCTTTCAGCCCCTTATATAGTTTCTTTTTCCCAAAAAAGTCCGTGTGGGGTCTCACCCCCCCAGTGCCCTGGACCCTCAGGGCCCTGAGGCCTTGGTGGACACACAGGTGCCTTGCCCCCGTTGCCGCTCCTGGCCCTGCCCTCTCCTCCTCCCTCCGCTGTCTCTGGGCTTCCCATCCTCAGCTTACCTCCAGGGCTGGTCTGTGCCTTCATGCCGAGCTGCTTCCTTGAAGCCTGAGTTGGAGAAGTTCAGGACCACACCCCACAGTCAGGACCGGAAAAGGGGCGGCATCACAAGCCTGCCCCTAGGAGCTCAGGGCTGTCCTCAGCACAGTGTCCTTCAGCTTACTGATGGGAAGGCTAGTGGGCCCCGGGCGGGCACACACCACACCGGCTGGCAGAGCTCTCCCGGCTCGGTCAGCTGTGACCTTTCCCGAGTGCTGGGGGCTTGTCCAAAATTGATGTCCAATGGACTGAGCCAGGAATCCCTTTGGCTTTTCCTGCACAACCTTACAGGAGTCTGGATTCACGCACACAGGCACACTTTACCTCTCAGTCTCCCTCCCTCCCTCCCTCCTTCCCCTGTTAATGGGGGGCGGGGGTGCAAAGGCATGGCCCATGGATTGGCCACCAGGCAGCACGTGTTACAGGTTAGCAACTAGGTAAAGAGCTGCCCTCAAAAGTGACTCGGCTGCATCACGAGGGCATCTGTTGGTTGCTGCTGTTTTCTTTTGTGGCCAGACAGCCCCTCTCCAGCCCTCATGTCTAGATGCCTTGACCTAACTGAAGGTCATTACTGTCCCTGATGTTCATTTTGTCTGAAAGTTTTACACTTTAGCTTCTCATATTGACCCAAAACATGTAACACCCAACCCCTACTCTGAAGCTCTTGACGTCATAGAAACCATGAGGAGCTGAGTCAGATGCGTGTGGAGGTGGCAAGTGCTCCCGTGTCTCCCTCAGCCCGCTGAGCCCTTTTCCTCCCCAGCCCATCACCCCAGCTGTGGGTAGGTGAGGAGATGGTTGTGGGTGAAGCGTGCAGCAGGCCGTGCGCAGGCAGCGGGGGCTCAGGCCTGAGCTGCACCCTCTCCTGCACAAACTCCGTGTGCCTGCTAACCATGCTTGTACACTCCAATTTCGTCAGTGGATTTTAATAAGGTAGCAAAGCTGAGTCATTCTTTGGATTTTTTTTGAATGAGAAGTAGGCAAAGTAAAAAACTACTCTATGGAGTGGGCTTGCTTAGATAGGACCACTGATACTTTGAGCATTTTTCAGGTTAAAATGACCATAATTTGCATATTAATTGCATATGTATATGCATATTAAGTGAAAAGAAAGTAAAATTGGCAACATTTGCTCTAAGAGGACTTACTTTTTCCTGAATAGTCGTCATGACACCACTTTTTCCCAAACTATTTGGGCACTAAAACTTCGTTGCCATCAGCTTTTTTAAATCGTTGCAGAATATAACTGACATGCATTCAACAGACTTCAAAGAAATAAAAACGTGGTCTCTGAGAATTTTAGAGGAAGAGACTCGGGTGTGATTTAGTACCAGGCTCCCATTTTACCAGGAAGGACCCCCCCACCCCCCCGGCTGAGCGGTCGAGGAACCCCTGCTCATTTTCCACTCGTTGGTCCCGTGTTCTTTGTCACCATAACTTATTGGCTAAGACCGTTCTGCCTTGACTTTCTAAATTTAAGCCGGCTTTTTCCATTGCAGTGTAAACCCTTGTCCACATACAGTGGGCCTACTTACACAGTGAGGTCATGGCCAAATTTTGAATAGCTACATCTTCAAAAACCCATGCTCATCAAGCACTGAGAGTAGGGGTCTTTCTGCAGGTTTTAGGCACTTCTCTCATTTCTTTTTCAATCAAGTGCTGAACGCAGAGTCTGAGAGAGCAGAGCCAGGGCCAGGCCTTCTTGCTGTGTTTATCTAAGAGGGAGCTCACCTCTGGCAGATGCACTGCTCACGCTCCGGGCCTTCCTGGAGGGCGGGGGCACCTGAGGGCATTCTGCGGCTGACACCCCGGCCAAAGCTGCTGCCCAGCTTTGTCCCACTGCCTCGGCTGCGCGTGTGTGGTGGGCGCACCCAGTGCTGTTATCAAGTGCCTATTTCTGGGTTTGGTAACCTGTGAAAAATGGAACTGATGAGGAGGGCGTCTTCGCCCTTTTAAATGCCCTCTAAATAGGAAGGAGAAAGAGCTAAAGCCCCAAATTCCTTTCACTCTGTTTTCTCCCCTGAGGTTCTATTTTTAAAAAGTTGTTTTGGTTCAGGGTCAAAGCTTCCTTCTAGTCCTAAAAACCTCTACACTAGAAATAGATGGGACCAGGCAGGAAGGCCGGGGTGGGGAAGAGCAAGTGCAGAAGGAAGGGATGTCTGAGCTGAGAACACGGAGGCTGAGCGGAACCATCCTTCCTCGGACGTGGGGAGGGAGCAGCTGGCACAGCTGCCAGAGGCTGGACCAGGAGGGGTGCCCTTGTCCTTAGCGCCTGAGCCAAGAAGCAAGGTAACAGGTCACTGTCCTGGGCGCCCTGGGTGGAGGACCGGGGGCTTGGCCTCTACAGACAGAATAATTTTCTTCCTTAGTCATGACTTGCAGGGCCTTCTCTTGCTATTTCCCTCAAAAAGTATAGTCTTGAGTGTTTACATGTCGGGCCCCCGCAGGTTTGAGGGACCAGGCATGTGTCTGGGTCCCAGGGGAGGGCTGGCATTTGAGCTCACGGGTAAGTTTTAGGCTGGGAGGTTCCCAGCAGAGTTAGGTGCAGAAGGGGTGGGAGTGCAGTGGGGAGGGCAGTGCGGGTTAGCACAGGCACCCTGTTAGACTCTCAGAGCTTCCTTTTTCGAGCTCCCTTCTCACATGCTGTCTCCCCGGGACAGGTGAATGGAGTGAGGCCCTTTACCCGCTGCTGACCACACTCACAGACTGTGTGGCCATGATGAGCGACAAAGCCAAGAAGGCCATGGTCTTCCTGCTCATGCAGGACAGCGCGCCCACCATCGCCGCCTACCTGAGCCTGCAGCACCGCCGCGACGCCGTCTTCTGCCAAACCGTAAGCCCGCGCCTCCCCTCAGGACACAGGCACAGGAGCCTTTCCTCTCTGCCTTGGGAACCACAGAGGGCCAAGTGTCCTGCCTGTTGCTTTTGCATTTATGTGACATGGAGGACACAGAGGAGCCCATCCAGCTGTCTGCACTGAGGAGAAGGTCTGATGCCAGACTAGTTGCTCCCTGAAGAAGGGCCCTGAGGGCAGGCACACACCTGCTCCTCCTTCCCCCAGGGTGCGGTGGCATTGCCAAAGGCTCGGCCTCTCTACCGCCTTTTCCCCACAAAGGAGTTCAGTGAGGGAGCCAGCTGTTGGCTGTCAGGGCAATCTGTCTTCCTGTTTACAAAACAGCAGGCGCTCAACTCTGCAGCTTGCGCACCACTCTGTCCAGCGGTTCCTGTTGTCCCCATAGAAGGGAAGAGCTAAATGAATGTCACGGGTGTCGTCGATGTCAGTCATCAGTTTAGCAAAGGGAACAGTCGTGCAGAGCTGGCTGGTTCTTGCCTGTCCTCACCCATCCCGGGAGGCCTCTTTCTCCCAAGGAGAGTCTCCCTCGGAGGAGACGTGCGGAGCGGCCTAGTCCTTTCTCGCTGCTGTTCCTTGTTGTATCACCTCAGTTCCAGCCAGAGCTGGCCTGGATCTGGGAGTATATAGACCCTTTCATTGTAGGGAATTAATTCTTGGCTTCTAGGAGGTACTAGCCCAGAAGTAACTGCTGGGAGGTCAGGTCAGAGGCTGAGCCAAAACCAAACGTACCTTTGGGAGCATCAGAGTAGTGAGCCTGGAGCGTGGCACGCCCTCCCTGGAGCCCAGGCCCCCAGGCCCCCAGGCAGAAGGTGCTGCTGAAGCTTGGTTAGAGCGAGGAAGCAGAGGAGCTTGGGCCCGGGGTACCTGCCGTTGGGTGAGGAAGTGCCTGTCCCCACAGCTGACTGCTCTCATCTGCGGCTTCATCATCAAGCTGAGGAACTGCCTGCACGACGACGGCTTCCTGCGGCAGCTCTACACCATCGGGCTGCTCGCCCAGTTTGAGAGCCTGCTGAGCACCTACGGTGAGTCCCGGGGCTCTTGCCTCTGTGCCTCTGGGACCCAGGGGCTCTTGGGGGTGTGAACACCGGTGATCCCATGCTTTCTTGCTGCATATTTTTCTGATTACACATGTAACACAGGCTGATTCAAATAAATCCAGCATGACCAAACTCTGTAGCAAAGAGCCAGATGAGAGTCCTACATAGTGACCCCGACCCCAGCTTTATGGTGGTTGTTACACATCTGGGAGATCTTCCTAGTTGAGGAGGGATGATGGCTATCTAAGCACCAACTTCCTGTAGGACGTTTGGGCCATTTCTGAACCCCTCCTGTGAAAACAGTGCTGGTATGTATCTTTGCACATAAGATTGTGCACTTGTGGGCCCATTTCTGCAGCCCCTGAATCATTAGGGGAAAGTGTCTGTGTCAAAGGAACTGGCTGGTGTGGCTCAGGTCGTTGGGTGTTGTCCTATGTACCAAATGCCCAGGTTGCAGGCTTGAGACCTGGTAGAGGGTGTGCAGGAAGCAGTAGATATTTCGCTCTCACATTGATGTTTCTCTCTCTCTCTTCCCCTCCCTCCTCTTTCTTTAAAAATCAATAAAAGTATTTTTTTAAAGAGTAGGAATATTTTAAAATTCCATAGATATTTCCCAATTGCCCTCGAAAAAGGCTCTTTTCTCCTTACCTCCATTTTTACTTATTTCTTTGGAGAAGATAAAAATGAATAATTTAAAAAGTATTTGTTGGTTTCACACCAGTATCTACTTGGGGAGAAGAAGCAAATTGCCCGGTGAAGAGGCTTGGAAAGGCCCTGCCCACACGCTCACTCCCACTCGTCACAGCCACACCTGATTGTGTCACCTTCCATTTGCACCCCACCCTGTGACCGGGTGAGTCCATGGGGAGAGTGGCAGGTCCCCTCCATCTGACGCCCTCCTTCCCTCTTTTGCGTCCAGGTGAGGAGCTGGCCATGCTGGAGGACATGAGCCTTGGAATCATGGACTTGAGGAACGTGACCTTCAAAGTTACGCAGGCCACTTCCAACACATCAACTGACATGCTGCCTGTCATCACAGGAAATCGGTAGAAGTATTTTTTAAATTCTTAGAACTAGTAGTGTCTTAAGTTTATTACTTTCCATGTGCTCTTTTTTTTTGAAATCACTTAAAAAATTTTTTCAATTACACATGACATACATTGTTATATTAGTTTCAGGTGTCCACCCAGTGATTAGACATTATATAATTTACTAAATGAACATCCCAATAAATCTCGCACCCATCTGACACCATACATAGTTATTAGACTATTACTGATTACATTCCCTATGCTGTATTTTACAGCTCCATGACTATTCTATAACTACTAATTTGTACTTCTTAATCCCATCACTTTTCTCACAGCCCTCCCACCCCCCTCCCACCTGGCAACTGTCAAAATGTTCTCTATCCGAGTCTGCTTCTCTTATGCTTGTTCATTTATTTTGTGGGGTTTTTTTTACACTCAGTTGTTGATAGGTAATTATTTATTGCCTTTTATTATTTTTTTTATCTTTCTTCTTCTTAAAAAAGAACCATTAACATCTATAATAATCTATAATAATAAAAGTATAATATGCTAATTAGACCAGACAGACAAACAACCTTCCGGATGTCATTCTGGATGTCCTTCTGCATGAAGCCTCAGTGGCAGGGGCTGAGGCAGAGGCAGTTAGGGGTGATCAGGCAGGCAAGCGAGCAGTTGGGGGCAGTCAGGCAGGCAGGCAAGTGCTTAGGGGCGATCAGGCAGGCAGGCAGGCAGGTGAACAGTTAGGAGCCAGCAGTCCTGGATTGAAAGAGGGATGTCCAACTGCCGGTTTAGGATTGGGCCTAAACCAGTAGTTGGGCATTCTAATATGCTAATTAGACCAGACAGACAAACAACCTTCCGGATGTCATTCTGGATGTCCTTCTGCATGAAGCCTCAGTGGCAGGGGCTGAGGCAGAGGCAGTTAGGGGAGATCAGGCAGGCAAGCGAGCAGTTGGGGGCAGTCAGGCAGGCAGGCAAGTGCTTAGGGGCGATCAGGCAGGCAGGCAGGCAGGTGAACAGTTAGGAGCCAGCAGTCCTGGATTGAAAGAGGGATGTCCAACTGCCGGTTTAGGATTGGGCCTAAACCAGTAGTTGGGCATTCTCCAAGGGATCCTGGATTGCAAAAGGGTGCAGGCCAGGCTGAGGGATGCCCCCAACCTGTGCGTGAATTTTGTGCACCGGGCCTCTAGTATCATATAATACTGATTTGATGGTGATGAACTCCTTTAGTTTTTTCTTGTCTGGGAAGTTCTTTATTTGTCCATTGATTCTTAAAGATAGCTTTGCTGGGTAGAGTAATCTTGGTTGTAGGTCCTTGTTTTTCATCACTTTGAATATTTATTGCCAATCCCTTCTGGCCTGCAAAGTTTCTGTTGAGAAATCAGCTGACAGTATTATGGGAGCTCTCTTATAGTAACTAACTGCTTTTCTCTTGCTGCTTTTAAGAATCTCTCTGTCTTTAACCTTTTGCATTATAATTATGATGTGTCTTGGTGTGAGCCCCTTTGGATTCATCTTATTTGGGACTCTCTGAGCTTCCTGGACTTGTATGTTTAATTTCTTCACCAAGTTAAGGAATTTTTCTGTCATTATTTTTTCAGATAGATTTTCAATTCCTTGCTCTCTCTCTTCTCTTTGTGGCACCCCTATGATATAAATATTGGTACGCTTGAAGTTGTTCCAGAGGCTCCTTACACTATCTTCATTTTTTTGCATTCTTTTTTCTTTTTACTCTTCTCATTGGATGTTTTTTGCTTCCTTATATTCCAAATCACTGATTTTATTCTCAACTTCATCTACTGTTAATTCCCTATAAATTATTCTTCATTTTAGGTAGTGCAGCCTTCTTTTCTGACTGGTCCTTTTATATGCTGTTGAGGTTCTCAGTAAGTTCCTTGAGCATCCTTATAACCAGTATTTGGAACTCTGACTCTAATAGATTGCTTATGTTCATTTTGTTTAGTTCTTTTTCTGGATTTCTGTTCTTTCATTTGGGACATGTTTATCTCATTTTGGCAACCTCCTTATGTTCACTGCTGTGTATTAGGTAGAGCTACTACATCTCCTAGGCTTGCTAGAGTGGCCTAATATAATAGGTGTCCTATAGGGTCCAGTGGCACAGCCTCCCTGATCACCCAAGCTGGGCACTTGAGGTGTGCACTGCCCCTTCCATGTGGGCTGTACAGCTTTCTCTTGTAGTTGAGCCTTGATTGCTGTTGGCAAGTCAATAGGAGGGATTTACCCCCACCTGATCAGCTTCAAGGACTGGCTGCAACCACCAACTACCAACCTCTGTCCACTGTGGAGGATCAGCAGTGTAGGGCCCACCCCCACAGAGCAGAACTTACTTCAGCGGGGCTCTGGTGCCCACGCAATCCACCCCTTGAGTATATTGTTTGTGGAGGTGGTTAGGTGGTGGTGCTTCAATGTGGTCTGAAGCTGTCCACTGGGTCCATTGTCTCTTGTTGGGCTTCCTGGAAAGTGCAGGCCAAGGTCAACTGCTGCTGTTCTTCGCGGGGCCACAAAGTCATCTGCAGATGTCTATCACTTGTGCTGGGCGTAGAGGTGCCCAGGGGAGGCCAATCTGAGAACCAAGGCCAGCTGCTTCCAGTGCTTCCCTATGCTTGTTTCTATGTGTTAGGTAAAGCTTCTCTGTCTCCTGGACTTAGTAGAGTGACCTTGTGTATTAGGTGTCCTGTAGGGCCCAGTGGCACAACCTCTCCAGTCATCCAAGCCAGGAATTGCAGGAGTGTCCCTGTGTGGGCTGTGTGCACAGTCTTGCTGTAGTTGATCCTTGATTGCTGTTGGCATCACTGGGAGGGATTGACCCCAAGGCGATTTGGCTGTGAGGACCAACTGTGACTACAGTCGAAGAGCTGCTGTACAGGAGACATTCCTATAGAGCAGGACTTGCTTCAGTGGGGCTTTGGTGCTCTCCAAGTCTGCCCCTTGAGTGTGTTGCTTATGGAGGTGCCCACATTGTAATTGGCATGGTCTGAAGCTGACCACTGGGTGCATTGTCTCAGACCTCTCGGAAGGTGGGCTCTGCCTTTATTCATCTGGTATAAGCTACAGAATGATCTGCAAATGGCTGCTACTTGTGCTGGGCTTGGAGATGCCCAGAAGAAGCCAAGCTATGAATCAAGGCTGGCTACCACTAGTGCTGAGCCTGGGGCCACTTAGCAAGAGGTACAGGATACATAGAGACCAGATGCTACTTGTTTGAGAGATTTTAGGAAAGTCCGAAGCATGAGGCAAGATAGGCCAGTTTTATGGAAAACCTATTGGAAGTAGCTTGTGTGGGCCTGCAAGTAGGGTGCGGGTGGGGTCTCAGGGAATCACCAGGGCAGGGCAAGTAGCCTTAACCAGGTTGGTGGAGACTCAGATATGGTGCCTCACTCTGCAGGGGGGACGTCCACAACTGAGATATCCCTCCTGATTTTTGTATGCCACATGTGGGTGTGGGACCAGCCCGGTCCATGTCTCTGCCCCTTGGACCAGTCTCCATGTAGCTTCTTGAATTCCCAGTTGTAGGACTTCCATTCAGCTAGATTTCAGGTGCTTCTGAATGATGGTTGTTCTTTAGTTTAGGTGTTATTCTGATGTGGTTGTGAGAGGATGCAAGTTCTGCATTTACCTACATTGCCATCTTGGCCTGTGTCCCTGCCATGCAATCTTAACTTTTGTTTTATTGTTTCATTCAGTTAAAAGTGCTTATCACAGCCTCAACTGGTGTTGCTCAGTGGGTTGAGCATCATTCTGTGCACCAAAAGGTCGTTGGTTAGATTCCCAGCCAGGGCACTTACTCAGGTTGCAGGGTAGATCCCCAATAGGGGCGTGTGTGAGAGGCAATCGATCAATGTTTCCTTCTCACATCGATGTTTCTCTCTCTCTTCCTCTCCCTGCTCCTCTTTCTAAAATCAATAGAGACAGAGATTTTTAAAAAATGCTTACCATAGCCCTCTACGTTAATTTCATCCTCGAAAAGTTCACACCAGCAGTTTGGGAGTCACTGAGCCAGAGGGCCAGCCCATACTCCATTTTGCAGAGAGCTTGGTCTTCCGTCTCCCATGCCTGCTCTCCGTTCTCCCCCGTCACAAGCCTCACCCCTCCTCTCCCATTTCCTAGGGACGGGTTTAACGTGCGGATCCCTCTGCCGGGCCCCCTGTTTGACACCCTGCCCCGGGAGATCCAGAGCGGCATGCTGCTTCGGGTGCAGCCCGTCCTCTTCAACGTGGGCATCAACGAGCAGCAGACGCTGGCCGAGAGGTGCGTGTGCAGCCCTCGGGACGGGGAGCTGGGGCAGACATAGAAATGATGTGGAATGTGGACTCAGCCCTCTTCAGGCTCCGGATGCTGGATGGACTTGGTCTCCTTCCTTCCTTTGGCCACCAGGAGCGGCATGAGCCACCTTCCTTTGGTCAATTGAAGAGGCAGAGGAGAGACCTGGCATCCCAGGTCCAGGAGCCTGAGCAAGGCAGGCAGGGAGAAACTCCTGGGGCCAGAGGCCCAGGTCCCAGGCAGACAGGCAATGGTGAGGTTAGAGGGTCTGTGTGCCATGCAGAGGGTCACCTGGGTCCTAAAGGCTTATGCCTTGTAAACTCCCTGCAGGGTCACCTGCCAGGCAGCAGGGAAGAGCCATGTTGCAGGTGTGTGTACATGTATGTGTGTGCTGCAGAGGAGGAGGGATTGGGTGTGTGCAACCTGTCATGACCTTTCACTAGTACATGAAAATCTTTCCTGCTTTCTGTCCCATCATGTGACGTGTGTACTTTAGAATGAAAAGGTCTCTTAACTCTCAGTAAGGGCATTTGGTCTCCAGGATGATCATATTCCTACTGGGCTTTTAAATGATCCATCGACCTGTAGGTGTGGTCACTCCATTTGGCACATGTGGTGGGGCTGGGGGAGACATGGAAGAGCATTAGGGCAGGACACAGTCAGGCTTACCTTTTAAGTCGATGACTTTCTGGCCATGTCCTAGACAACGGTAGGGGACACGTGTGCTGAGGAGGTTGTTGGAGAGAGTCGAGCCCGAGGCAGACAGGGTCGTGTGGATGGAGATTTCGCAGTGTGACAGAAAGCTGGGCCCGCAGCTGGGCAAGTGTGAGAGAAAGAGGGACAGCGGGACAGTGACAGCCTGGCCCAGGAGCAGGGTCATGGAGCAGGGCTCGGAGCCCTCGAAGGTTGGCAGGTGGAGGAGCCACTGCAGGGAGAGAGGGAGCATCATGGCAGCAGGGAGGTGGCCGGCGGGGGAGGAGACTGCGTCTCCTGTGTGGGGCAGCTCCGTTCCGATGCCTCCGCGAGAGCAGGGCCACATCACAGTGAGCGGGGGCTGGTGGAGGAGGACATGACGGTGGGGTGAGTCCAGGGTTTTTGCTTTGCTCCTGGGACACTGCCCTCAGCTCATAGACAAGCCCAGCTGCTGCACAGAGGGAAAGCCAGCATGGTCCTCAGGTAGACAGGCTGTGGTGGGCCCACAGGAGGGTCCTGCCTTAGCAAGAACCTGGACCATGAAGAGGCTACTGTGTAGGAGACCCCTCTGCAGGGAAAGGTGGAGCGGGCCTGGCCTCCGGGCCTTGGAGTCGCAGCCTGCGTGTCTCTGTGACCGCTTTGCACCTTCCTGTGCTGGTCTTTTCTGCCTCGCCCTTGAGCCTCTGGCACGTCTTGGCTGCCTGCAAAGTGGACAGGGTGAGCTGCATGGTGAGGAGAGCTAGTCTCCACACAGTCCAATCGAGCGAGGTCATTCGGAGACAGAGCACACCTTCACACCAAGTGTGGGACCCGTCCTCACTCCCCAGCCATCGCCCTCCTGCTGTCCCCTCTCCTGAGTCCATGAGGGATGGGAGGGCGGGACTCCCGCCAGGGCAGCACTGTGAGGTTTCGGGTGTACACCTGGGGAGGGCTGTACACCTGGAGTTCTCATAGCCTCTGGGACACGCCTGTAACCAGTGGTGCATGGCTCCTGCTGATGAAATGTGTTTAGACTTGTCACCTGGGAGCCGAGGTGCTCAGAATGGGGTGTGCTCAGTAAGTGTTTGCATTGCATTAGCTTGAACGCGATCGGGCGCTGTGGGAGGAGGGTGGCATCAGCCGCTAACAGCCTCCCTGTGACCCCCGAAGGTTTGGCGACACGTCGTTACAAGAAGTTATCAACATGGAGAGTTTGGTACGGCTAAATTCCTACTTCGAGCAGTTTAAGGAAGTGTTGCCTGAGGATTGTAAGTATTTCCTCACGTGTGGTAGGTCCCACCGATCGTCTTGTGTCACCTTGGGTGTGCTTCCTGGCTTTCCTGTGCTGCCCGCCTGCTCCCTGTCCCTGCGGCAGCCCTTCCACCGCTCAGGCTGCCCGCCCCCACCCAGAGGACTGCCCAGGCCTCAGGTGCCCCTTTCTGACCTCTCCCCACCCTCACCCACATCACACAGGGCTCTGCCATTCCTCTTAGTTACTTGCAAGCACTGTGGGCAGGAAGGGGGAGTTCTGTGCTGGACATTTTGGGGCGGCCAGTTTCTAGTGATGCAAGGCCCCAGGAGATGTTAAGGTGGCCCGGTGATGAGGCCAAGGCGGCGCGGCTACGGGAGCAAAACCACGTGGGCATGAGCCTCCCAAGGCGGGGCCTCTGACCGGCCGGCGCTGAGCACAGATCAGGAGTGTGGGGTAATTAGCAGAGGGTCCTGTGTCCACCAGGTCGAGGTCTTGTGCTGGACACTGTATGTGCTGCTAGGCCCCAGAATTGCACGTATTTGGTTTTGATTTGGGGACTTAGGCACCGTGCTGTTCTCCTTAGCCATAGCCTGGAGAGTCCTCTTTTTCTCTGATGATCCCCATGTCTGAACATCCCAAGTTTATCAGGGGAGGTGGCAGTCTGACTGATCCTTGGTCTGAGGGGTCCCAGAAGCACCTGGAGATGTCATGGTGGCAGAGGGAGCTGCTGGAGGGGGTGACCCTGCCTGGGCCACTCCAGGTCCACTTGCTGGAGGCGCCCGCCCCACATCCCCAGTGATAGACAAGCCCTCTCAGTCGCCACTGCCCAGTGTCCTCCCTCCCTGGGGGAGGGTGTGCAGACTGGGTGGGTCACCTCTGCCCTCCCTCCCCTCCTGCCCTGGTGGCTCTGTGTCTGCCTTGGGCCCTGGGGGGAGCTGAAAGGGGCTGAAGCAAGCGAGTGCCATGCAGGTGAACTGAATGGCAGTGAAAGGCATTACGTTCTCCCCACATGTAGCCGGGTCCAGGCCCCCATACACCCTCTGTTCTTGCTTAAGTCACACTCAACTTCCAGCTTCAGCCAGAAACTTCATTTTGCCATTTCTGAGCCTCACGGCTCCCTGGGCTGTGCTCAGGTGTGACACCAGCTCCCAACGCCTCCTCCTTCTAGGCTTGCCTCGCTCTCGGAGCCAGACGTGCTTGCCGGAGCTGCTGCGGTTCCTGGGCCAGAACGTCCATGCCAGGAAGAACAAGAACGTGGACATCCTCTGGCAAGCTGCTGAGGTGCGCCCCACAGAGAGGAGGGCATCGCGCTTCTCCTGCTGCCGTGGTAACCGCCACAGGGACAGCATACCCAGCGGGCAGGAGCAGAGCGCGTGGGGTTCCCCTAGGACACGGGAGAAAGGCACTGTGGTGTCCCCAAACTCGCAGATCCTGGGATTTGCCTGAGAGGTCATTCCTTTCTGGCTGCCTGGATTCTGATAAGCTTGACCCAGAACCTGTCCCCGGGCAGGTGATGGCCAGGCTGACGTGAGTCCTCACCCTCAGAAGCCTGCGCAGCCAATACCAGCTGAACCCGCTGCCTCTCTGTCCCCCAACAGGCCCAGAGGAGACCGTGGGCCTCCTTCCCGGTCTCCACACATTGTTCGTCGCATGTGTAGCTCAGATCTCCTCTTTCCCAAGCACTGAGCCCTTCAGACATGCCCTCGGGGTGTCCTGTGCGCCTGGTGCTTGCAGGCCAGCCGTTCATCCCGCCACACTCCCCGCGCAGCACTGGGGCCCGGTGGTCACTGGGACTCACAGGTGGCCCTAGAGGCACCACAGCTCCCTGCCTGGCTGTGAGCTGGGCCACTGCCCTGGTGGAGAGCCCCAGGAGCAGTTGGGGGTGCCCCACAGCTTTGCAGACAGGGTGGGTACAGAGAGCTGCCCCACCTTGTGTGGGAACAGTGACTCTTTCTCTTGCTACGGAATAGAAAAACGACCGCCCAGAGCAGTGCTCGACCATCCCTGTGCCAGTTCCAAAATGCAGGCCACACAGCCCATATCTTCTGTTCCCACCAGAGGCCCTGGCACAGAAACAGGCCTCCTAGGTGGGAGGTCCTGAGGGACTCTCGGGTGTCAGTTCTCGTTGTCCACCTGGCATCCCATGGGGGACAGACGGGTGGGGGCAGCAGAGTCAAGTCCTGGGCTCTTCCTCCTCACTAGGACCACAGCTGCCTCCTTTTCTGAGTCTTGCTGTTTTTTTTTTTTTTAAGCTTTTACTTTTTATTTTTTAACTAGAGGCCCGGTGCACAAAAATGTGTGCATTCGGGGGGAAGGCAGGGTCCCTCAGCCCAGCCTGGGACCCCTCGGGAGATAACGACCTGCTGGCTTAGGCCTGCTCCCGGGTGGCAGAGGGCAGGCCCAATCCCTAGGTGCA
>NW_006297281.1:422803-447100 GCF_000327345.1 Myotis davidii | reverse complement strand
GAGAGAAAGAAACATTGATGTACTGTTCAACTTATTTATGCATTCATTGGTTGACTCTTGTATGTGCCCTGACTAGGGATCAAACCTGCAATCAGGACAATCCTCTAACACGCTGAGCTACCTGGCCAGGGCAGATCTTATTTATTTGTTTCTCTTTTATTAGTGTAGATATTATTGATTGATTGATTTTTGAGAGAGAAAGAAACATTGATGTACTGTTCAACTTATTTATGCATTCATTGGTTGACTCTTGTATGTGCCCTGACTAGGGATCAAACCTGCAATCAGGACAATCCTCTAACACGCTGAGCTACCTGGCCAGGGCTTAGATCTTATTTATTTTCATTTGTGTATGAGCAGGGGTTTCCTGGCCAGCTGTCGGGGATATCATCAGCCGGGTCCAATCCCTCACTTCCGGGTGGCAGGGCCAGCCAGAGCCTCAGGTGGCTGATGGCCCCAAGACGAGCCTGGCACTCAGACTGTGCCCTCCTGGACAGAGGTGCACATTGGCCCCACCTTCCTGCGGACGTCAGGTTAGCCCTGGACTCTGTCGGTTAGCCCTGGACTCCAGCTGTGCCATGTCTGGGTCATGAACTCTGCAGCTTGTGAATTAAATGAGCGTGTCCACCGTTACCCTGGTTTGTCAGTTACACGTTTACAAATCCGAATGAAATCTTTCTTCACCAGGCTCAGGGGCTACTTAGGGCCGTCTTCTTTCTTTTGAAAAGTTCTGTCTGTTTTCAGAAGAAGCCTGCCTCTTGCTGGTGGTTTGACCTTTTCCATGCCGTCTTTTCTTGGACACAGTGATCAGACCACACTGTGCTCTCTGCCGGTGCCTCCCAGGGGCGGCCATGGCTCGGGCTCTACTGGCCTGGGAAGCCGTCTGGGGCCACCCTCAGGGCAACCCTGCAGGGGGTCTGGGATCTTTCTGGAGTCAGCGGGTCACAAGCCCAGCATCATCCAGTGTGGAGGATTTCGCTTTCAATGCCACTGTTGTTCTCACATGTGGTATCTGGTCCCAGTCACGGACCCTTGCCTGGAGTCTGTGGCCAGGTGGTCTGGAATTGCCAGGTGCCCTTATCTTAGAAGTGACATGGTATACAGTTGGTGCATACACGTGTCACATGGTGCACGTACGTGATTAATGTTGCTTCACTAAAAAGTATGACTATTTATACAAAGTGGCATAAATAAAGATGGTCAGTGGGCTTACACGAGCTCAGATCTGAGTGTGCTGCCAAATGAGGTTGCCACAGACTTACCCTTCTGTTTTAAGGCTTTCTGGATTTGGGGACTGTGTCCCGAGAATGGTACCTAGTGATGCAGAGGAAGTGACCCAATACATCCTTCCGGGGGGCGAGGGACGCCCTGAGTGTTCCTTTCCTAGCCCGGAGGGGCCCACGGGAGCCCCTCACGCGTGAAGAAGCACATAGGCCTCGTCCTGCACCAGGCCCCGAGCGAGGGGAGGATGGGAAAGGCCTGGGGCCTGTGGTCAGCAGGTGGCTCTCGGGCAGTGTTGTGAACAGGCCCCCATCTGTGTGGGAGAGGAGGGGAGGGGAGGGGAGAGCTGGTCCTTGCTGCTCCTCCCGTGTCCTCTGCGGGCCCGTACCCAAGGGTGAGGGATGGTGGTGTCGGACTTGGAAGAGACTAGCCGGAAGGGCACGGACAGAGGGTCACCTCCGAAAGCGAGGGGGCCTGGCTGGGAAGGCGCCTCCTGTGGGAGCAGGTGCCCCAGGGCAGCCGGGGGGCGGAGGTGCCATGGCAATGCCTTTCTCCATCACGGGAGCAGGTGCAGAGGGCGTGGCTGGGCCTGGGGTGGAGCTGTGGCCACATCCTCGCTGGGGCCTTGGGGCCTCTGTCCCATGTGGGGCCTCTAGTTCCGCAGAGTCTCCCTCTAAGCGTGGCTTGTTTTCCTGTGGGCAGATCTGCCGCCGTCTTAACGGGGTCCGGTTCACCAGCTGCAAGAGCGCCAAGGACCGCACAGCCATGTCGGTGACGCTGGAGCAGTGCCTGATCCTGCAGCACGAGCACGGCATGGCCCCGCAGGTCTTCACCCAGGCCCTGGAGTGCATGCGCAGGTGAGTGCGTGCCTGCCGCGCCCGCTGCCGCCCCCGCTCCCCGGCACAGCCCCCTCGCTCCAGCGTCATGCTCTGGTTTGACTTTGGAAAATTCACTAGCGTCTACGAAGTCAAACTACTGGCGCTCTCAAATGGAGACAGCGCTCTCCTTTCAGCCAAGGGAGTGTAACGAGCTAGCAGCCTAGAGCAGGACTGCACCGACACGGGGAGACGCAGCTCGGGTCGGGGAGCCAGGGAAGGCCTCTGGCCCATGGCATCCCAGCACCTGCTTGCTGGGTGTGAGTTAGAGCAGAGTGCTCAGCATGCACCTGCCGCCACAGCAGCGTGTCTCCTTGCTCACGTGAGCGACAAGAGCTGTCTGCAGGTGGCACTGGTCTGCTCCGCTTCTCTGGCAGTCGACACAGTTTGCTTTTTTGAGCAAAGTGTCAGATGAGTGCTCTGTGGTAGTGGCAGCCCTGCCTGCCCGGGGCCGTGGCGGCCTCGCCCTAACGGTGCTCTGATTCCGAGGCAGCAGCGTGTTTGCAGGGTGAGACTGGCACTAAAGGCTGCCTGCTGCCAACCGATGCCGGGGAGTGCACACCGCACATACCAAAGAAAGGATAAGAAACCTGGTCCGTCTCCTTCGCTGAGGTCCCCAATGCTGTCATTCTCGTTTCCTGCTGTCACTTCCACCGAATGTCTGTGCCATCTGTCCTCTCACCAAGTTCCTTAAAGTGTTCAATTCTCTTATCCTTTCTGTATGTTTCTGCCCTTTGACCTTCTCACAGCGATGCACAAGTGCCATGCCTGAGCCCTGCCTCTTGATAACAGCACCTTGTAAAAGTGAAATTGTTCTGTTCCTGTTCTGCTTTCCAATCTCCTCTGCACCCCTCTGCCATCTCAGAACACACCTCCCTGCCCTGAGCCTTGGGAGGCTGGAGGCTCTGCCCGTCCCTGACCAGCTCAGGCCTCAGGCCCAGGTCCTGGTGCTTCCAGCCACATCTGTGTCCTGGCACCTGAGGGCTGGTGGGAGGCCAGTCTGCTGACATGCAGACCTCAGCCAGCAAAGGAGCAGGAGCAGTGGAGGGGGTGCTTGCGGTTGTCGGGGCGAATATTAGGAGCAGTGGAGGGGGTGCCTGCGGTTGTTGGGGCGAATATTAGGAGCAGTGGAGGGGGTGCCTGCGGTTGTCGGGGCGAATATTAGGAGCAGGTCCATTCAGGAGCAAGTGAAGCCTGAAACATCACTGCAGGCAGAACAACTAAACGGACACATCGTGAGAGGCGGGCTTCCTTGGAAAAGCAGTAATGCCGGGAAGCAGAAGGCAGCAGGAGGAGAAGGCCCAGCAAGGGAAGGATCGGCTCCTTAAGGAGCCGTGGGCTGAGCCTGCAGGGTTGAGCAGGGCGTGACACAGGACGCTCAGGACGTCACTCACCCTGGGGTCACCGGCAGTCGGAGCTGACTCCGCAGCACAGAGCACACACCGTTTGGTAGACCAGCCTGAGCCCGGTGAGCAGTCGCTACGCAGACCTCTGCCCGGTGTTAGCCAGAGAAACAAGAACTCCTTCTGGCTGCATCTGAGCACAGAGGCCTCTGGAGGCCAGGGGGAGTGGCCTCCCGAGAGACAGGGACTGGCCCGCCGGCGGTGCAGGTGCACAGCTAGTGTAACAGTTCACAACACACAAAGCACTGTTTACTTCCTGTCCCATGATGAGTCAATATTCCTTATAGGAAAGTTAGAGTAGAGGTTGTTCACACACCAAAAAAATTTCCATATTCCTACTACTAACAAGTAACAGTGCTAACATTTGGTACATATTCTTTCATACATACCTACCTCCATACATGCATGCATACATACAGGTGTGAGTGTAGTTAATTCACACATTGGTTAACCAGCCCCTGAATAATACAGAAAACAAAACACACAAATACAATTATATGTGCAATTCTACCTTTTGTTTTAGCCTGCTGTTTATTATTTTTTAAAAATATTTTTATTGATTTCAGAGAGGAAGGAGAGGGAGAGAGATAGAAACATCAGTGATGAGAGAGACTCATTGATCAGCTGCCTCCTGCACGTCCCACACTGGGGCTCGAGACAACAACCCAGGCATGTGCCCTGGCCGGGAATTGAGCCGTGACCTCCTGGGTCATAGGCGGACGCTCAACCCCTGAGCCGCGCCGGCCGGGCTTAGCCTGCTTTTTCATTTAACTACCTTGTGAGCATTTTCCAGGTAAATGAATATAGACCTTATCATTTTTAGCATGGAATAACTCACCCAATTGATGAGGTCATGGACTATTTAAGCTGTGTATGGTTTTGAGCACTTTATTTTACTTATTTTTTATTAATCCTCATCTAAGAATATTTTTTCCATTAATTTTTAGAGAGTAAAAGGGAGTGGGAAGAGAAACATTGATGTGAGAGACACATTGCTGGTTGCCTCCCGCCCCCCCCAGGACCAGGAATCTAACCTGCAGCCCAGGTATGTGTCCTTGACCAGAAATCAAACCCACAACCCCTCAGTACGCATGTGACTAACCACACTGCTAGGGGCGTTTGAGCACTTTAAATTATGTGAGTATACTTCTGTGTGTTCCCAGCCACATTTTTCCTGTTGATTTCTTAGATTATAAAGGCTTTAAGCCAAATTGACAGACTTGCCACACCAGCCGGACTCCCTCCCTGGGGGTGTTACCACTCCTGCCACCCTTCTGGGCGCTCCCGACTGCTGTTGGCCTGTTTTCTTTCCTTGCAGTGAGGACCCCAGGGAAGGCCTCCTGAGGGACAGGCACCATTCCCTGGCCTCCCTGCCTCTCTGACCCCACCCACCTCCAATGATGTTTGTCTTCTTAAGGTTTCTTGTTTATGTTTCTCTGAATTTTCTGACATCTCTACAGTGAACATATATATTACCGTAATAATCATTTAAGCAGTTAGTAAAAACAAAATTCCATCCTGTTTTGCCTCTGCTCACCCCAGAATCCTCAGCACCAGCACCTGCTGCCTGTCCACCTGACCTGGTGGCACCTCGGGCTGTGGCCACACGCATTTGCTTTAAGGTGGCTTCCGTGTCTGCTTTATCTGGTGGGAAGATGTGTGCACACACTACCAGCCCAAGGGGACTGAGTCCTCAGCCACTATTTCTGGCTACAGTGGTGGCCAGGCCTGGGCTCAGCTGAGAGCCCTGTGCAGGCAGCAGGCAGCAGTGGCCATGCTCCCGAGTGAAGGAGTGGGTTTCAGGTCTCCTGCTTTCTCCCTTGTATTGGACCAGGTGGGAGAGGACAGCGTGCAGGCCAGGCGTGGGTGGTGGGGAGTGGGCGGGCACCTCCTGGAGGCCCAGGGTGGGCAGTGGCAGTGCCATGCTACAAATGTGAACAGCCAGCTCTCTCAAAATTTGCCCAATTGGGGGGCATCAATATTCAAGCTATCGGGGGACTCCTTGGGCCAGGCGGTGGGGAGAGAGGTGTACATTGCTGGTGGTCCCTCTGCCTCCAGTGCCGCTGCAGCCCTCAGAGTGGGCCTCCTACGTAGCCACAGAGATGCCCCGACTGCCCAGGCTGGGGGACCATCCTCGAGTGCCCGCAGCCCCAAAAGTGTCCCTGTCAGAGCGGCACATCCCAGCAGGGCCAGCCAGGCTTCCGCTTCCTCTGGGCAAGCCCAGGACGTCTGGCCCATCCCTCTCCCAGTGGGTCCTTGGGGGCCGCTACTGTGTCCCAGCCCGCGGGCTCTGTCACTCTTGCCACCTTGGTGGCCATGCATAGGGCACATGGTCCCAGAGTCCTGTGGTTCTGGCTGCCTCTCACCTCAGGCATTTCTCCTGAAGCACCCAAAGCGGGGAACCCAAATTTCCAGGGAAGCTGGGTTGGATGCCATTCTTGGGGACAGTAACTTGAAAAGCTGGAGCCACTAGTAGCTCTTGCCTGCCACTGCTCAGCCTGACTGGCGGGGGCTCCGCCTGCGGTTGACAGGTGAGGTAAGTGGTCTTTGTTTGATCTGCTCATCAAGAGGCAGTGTGGGCAAGCTCAGCTGCCCCGCCGCTCAGGCACCTGTGGGAAGGTCACCCAATGGTTCTTCATGCTCAGCTTGCTATTTGAGGTCCGTGTCTTCGCAGCATGTGAGCGCATGGCAGGCCGCATGTGCGTGGGCAGCTGAGAGCGTGAACATGGAAAACCATTCCGCCCGCCTACTTGTGTGTGTTCGGTAGACTACAGGACTTTTTCTTATTTCCACTTCTCTTTCTCTCCTTTTTCTTGTAACTGTGCTGGTTTTGTTTTGGTATTCCTGTCACACCCTTTTCTGTTGTGGTTTCATCCCTTTTTTTAAAATTTTATCTTTTGGTTCTCCTCTTTTTCCCATAATTTTGATAAAATCCATTGCATGTGTCTCTCTTTTTTCCTTATTTCTTTTTCCTTTTTCTTTTCCTTTCTCCCAAACCTTTTCCTTTTCACAGCATTGGAACACGGGAGGTAGTCACCCAGAAGAACTTGAGCGGCCTGGTGCCCATCCGAGACTTAAGACTAGACCCCAGCCTCCTCTGTTCCATCCCGCTGTTAGCGCTGAGCCCCAATTTACTGATTGTGTGGCTCTTTCTGAGCATAGCGTACCTGGTGGCCAAATTGCGTTGCAAATGAATGACATTATGAAAAATTAGTCACCAGAAAACACAAGTGCCAGAGTATGTCCCACCACCGGGCACCTACCTGGACAGAGGGATGTGTCAGAGCGGGTCTGCCAAGAGAGAGCTCATGCCTTACCGTTTGCCCTTTGTTGTTTTGAACTGTAAATACCTGCCGAATATTTCACCAAGAGGACTTGTTTGTTCAAATTCTATAGTTTTCAGTGCTTGTAACATGTTCTCACAGTGCCCTGTGACTGCATTGTGTAGCTGGCCTGGAATCCCTTGTACCTAATCTCTTACTTTCTGATGTAAAGCTATTTGTTACCTGTATCTCTCACATGCCCTGTTTCCAAGAGAAAGGAATTCTGTCTGAAAAGAGTTTGTATATTTGATACTATTCCTTAAATGTGCGCTGACCTTCCCTTTCCTTTGGAAGAGAAATGAGGACGGCCGATGCTTTGTAACTGGCTCCGCTGTGTGAGCCTCTTTGATGGGACCTGGCCTTCCTGCTTTCATTTCAAAGCGCAGCCCCTTAAGTTACAGTAGCAAACAGTGTGCAGAATCATCACATTTCCTTGCTCATGTTTATTATTTCCAGTGTGAGATGACAGAAGCTGTGAACACAGTAGCACATTGTACCAAGTGAGGCACATAAAATAACATCGCATGTGGCTTTCGATGTACTCTTCTACATCCTTAAGGGCCGTTAAAGCGATTACGGGAATTAATGCATAGAGTAATGAAAGGCTGTTAAAGTTATACATGTTTATTTTTCTTGAAGTAGCATTCTTCATTTTAAAGAGCTTTGAATTTGGATTAAAGTCCAGACATCTTTTCTCTCCAGAAATCAAATGTAGTTAATAATGAAAAAACCAAATGTCAAAGAAAAATGACCCATAAATGAGGCTTGCCTGTTGGGCAGTTGTGCCGGATGGAGCTGTGAGCGAGAGGAGTTACTCTGGTCTCTGCTATTATCGCTCCTAATTTTAAGAAGGCCCTGTCCATAGCTGGGGTGACTTAACACCCGCGTTTGGCAGAAGGAGCTGTACACCGTGATGGTGACAGAAGGAACTGGGGAGCGTCCCACGGGCCCTGCAGGCGGAACGCCCAGCGGCTCTGTCTTCCAGCTCAGATGGGGTTGTGATCTGGTCTTGACCTCTAGCTGGCTCCACACACTGTCTTTTATGAAAATGTTTTTTGGTTTTTTACCATTCTAGAAAAACGAGTGAATTTAGAGAAGCTGGCTTTTCCAGAAACTTGGCACTCACACATGCACACAAACCCAGTCCCCACAGAATCTGGCCTCTCCATTCCGCCTCCCAGACTTCCAGAACTTATCCTGGGGTTTCTCTGTTTTGGCATCAGACCTGCATCTGGGTCCTAGGAGTCCCAGAAGCAGTTAACAGCGAGTAACGAATGCGGATGGAGACTTTGATTCACGAACCGAGGGAGACGTTCTCCTCACAGGCCTGCGCACCTTTCCCAGGCCTGGAGCACTGTGGCAGCTCCGGGGCCGGGGCACCCTGTGGGCAAGGGCAAGGGGTTACACTGCCTTTTTTGGAACAAATGTGTGGCCGTGCTGTGGCACAGTTCCTGCATCCCTCAGGGGTCTCCGAGTGCCCAGGGAGTGGCTGGGCACGTGACCCTGGTCCCCAGGGTCTGAGTCTTTGAGAAGGACCTTGCCCACTTGCTCTCCTGCTTGCGGTGTACATGACTCTTGTTCACTTTATGTGGAGGCAGGAAAGTAGAGCCCACACACAGCCCCCCAGGCACGGCTCTGGGCAGATCCCCATGCCCCTGGGGTGACGCGCCCTGGCGCCCACCTCTGACTGTAGACAGCCCGCCCGCCTCTTCCCTGGGCCTCCTTGATCCCTCTGGCTCCATTGACTCCCTGGGGCCCACGGCAGGCAGGGGGCCATGCCAGCAGCAGAAGCCTGGAGGCAAGGGGGGCTCCTGGCTGCTTCCTGCTGCGGTGGGTTGGGCATTAGGTGGAGGATGGGCATGGTAGGGGGAGAGGGCCAGCATGAGGGAGGACACCATCAGCCTAGGCTGTGGCTTGTTGGTTTTTAGGAGAACAGCTGAGACTCGGTGTGCCCACCCTTCATGCTGAGTTTTAATCTCACGAAGGCCTTTTACTCATGAAATCAGGCTAACATCTATCCAGATCTCTCCTGCTTTAGTGAGAAGTAGGCAGGATGAAACAAATGGGAAGGTGGTTCAGGAAAGGGGCATCGCTGAGGCTTGGTGCTGGTTTCCAGGTTGCTTCTAAGGTGAGGCGAGCGCTGAGGCCTGGCCACTGGCCATGTCAGGTCCCTGAGACACTGAGGCACCCACTGCGTTCTGAGAGGTAGAGCCCACAGGAGGGGAGACCAGAGCTGTTTCTCGGTTCCATTCTGATTTTTCATTTAAAATGGATGTTCTCCAAAAGTTTATGCTATAATCCATTCAGCCAGTTAAGCCAGTAATTAGCTTCTTTAACATATAAATAAAAGATAATGTCAAAGTTCCCAAATTATTCTTTGCCCCTTCAAAGCAATTTGGCATTGATTCTGATGGTTGGCTTCTGAGAAGTATGCATATTCTGTATAATAAAAGGCTAATATGCAAATCGACTGAACGGCGGAATGACCGGTCGCTATGATGTGCACTGACCACCAGGGGGCAGACACTCAACCCTTGGTGGTCAGTGCGCTCCCACAGTGGGAGCGCCACTCAGCCAGAAGCCGGGCTCAGGGCTGGCGAGCTCAGAGGTGGAGGGAGCCTCTCCTGCCTCCGCAGCAGCGCTAAGGATGGAGACTACGTGCCATGGGCATAGAACTTGAAGCTTCTGTTGACATGGAATTAAATCTTACCTGATCATTGGACGTAGACAAACACAGCCATCGTTTCCTCTAGGGCCTCCTGGGACACCCGTGACACCTCACTGAGGCCTAAAGGCTCTGGGGCGAGGGAAGCATGTTTGAGTTACTAAGTTACTTATTCACAAGCAGGGGACTACTTTTCTGAAATACCCTGGCTTGTACATAAAATCAGTCTCACCCAAAATATTTCACATGTTCTTGAAAATGAGAGTGTCATTTTCACTTTAAAAGGCCCAAGCACTTTCCAATAACATCTTTTTTAAAATGCATGATATAATGGTGTTGATACGATTGGAAATATTTTTTTAAATCACTGTTTCTTGGTAACTGCAAATTTTACATTTCATAGGAGGGAGTTTTGTACTAAATTTGATAACTAGCTGATTTAATTGCTAGTCTTAGAAAATATAAAAGTAGTTAGACCATGCAATAGAAAGTCATTTATATTCAGAATTGCTTTTACCTGTGAATTTGATGCACACTTTCCAGAGAACTCCCCTGATGCTGTCCTGCAGGTCCATGAGGCCTGCCTGCGCACCTCATCCTCTTGCTCTGCATTTGCTTTGCGCACTCGGTTACCACGACAACCTCCCCCAAATGCAGCACCATTTCTCTATGAAAGGGCACCTGTGGGCTCTCACTGGCTCTTCTGAAAGGCGGCCACCCTGAGGGCAGCCCACCTGGAGAAGGTGGCCGGCTACCACCAGGGAACACGGCGGGGTCCCTCCTTCACGACACTCCAGCCCTGATAGCCATTCAGACCCTCCAGGCAGCCGTCACCTGGGCCCACTGGACTGAAGGCTTTGCACTTGGGGGACAGCCGGTAGAACAGCCTTCTCAGTCACGTGGCTTTGCTAACATAGAAAGATGCAACTTCTTAAAGGCTTTGGTAAGAGTCCCACTACTTCTTTTACATTTAATTTGTCATGTAACAGAATCTTTGACCCACCACAGAACCATGAAATACCTAGACGTGAAACACATGAAACCATTAACTTTAAAAAACGTTTGCTTCCACCTACAGTGCTGCTTCCGCACATGCAAAACTCAGCCCCACACACGCGCCCATCGCTGTGCTTCTTAACTGCCTCGTTCAGAAACCATCTTACGTGTGTATTGTTGCAAATAGTCTGGCACCCATTTAAATTAACCTTTTTTTTAATGCTATAAAAATAATCAGTTCATTTCATCTTAGTTTAAGTCTTCTTTTTTTCCTTTTTTACTGCTGTCATTTCTTGTGCTTGTTTTTTTCCCCAGTGAGGGTTGTCGAAGAGAAAATACAATGAAGAATGTTGGAAGTCGCAAATATGCATTTAATTCCCTGCAGCTGAAGGCTTTCCCCAAGCATTACAGGCCTCCCGAAGGGACTTACGGCAAGGTTGAAACTTGAACACACGGTGTCCTCTCTAGCTGTCATATAACAAATGTGGGGACCCTCTAGTGTCACACACGAGTTCTTCACCAAGACCTGAAGGACTGGTTTTTACTTTTGTGTTTTTTAAAAAATATTTCACTAAGGAGTCTATGAAGCATGTTTTTTATTCGATTGGAATTAGTAGGAGGTAATGTTGGCTCAATAGTGTGGATAGTAACAACTGCCCATTTAAACCGCCTGCAGCCAGAACCTCAGATAGATGTCATGATAGTCACCTGTAGGTCTGAGATGCTAAGACTTTTTAAATGCCCACTTAGGCAGCTGCTCACTTATTTTTCTACTAAGTAACTCAAAACTGAGCATCGAATTACAATCTACTTCTAAAAAATCTGAATGTAAAACAGTAAATAGTAAACAGTTGGATCCTGGACAGACCAATAAGTGTTTTATGTTAATTCAAGTTTTGGGGAGAGGCTAGCTCTGGCTCAGGCAGTGAAAGCAGGTGGTTCTACTGAATTATCCTGTGAGGGCACAGGCAGGGCCAGAGCGCAGGCTGAGAAACAGCCCAGACAGACTTTATGGGTAGGTAACCCCTGCAGAGCCACTCACACAGTGGGGGCCACTCTGTTCCTTTGAGTTCTGGAACGGTGAGTGCTGGGGAACAGGAAGCCTGCTGCCTGCCTGTCCTCTCAACCTACACCCTGGCCCCACCCTGCCCGTGTGCAGGCCCCCTTCCCGGGCGCTCCAGGACCTCTTGGCAGTGGGGATTTATGTGTAGACAGTGGAAGCCTAAATCTTTCCAGAACAGACTTCCTTTTGTGGATTTCCCAATTGTCTTCTAAAAATCAATACAATCATGTTTGAAGGTCTGATGAAAGTGTCTTTTAAGTTTGCAATAATTGTTACTATCTTCTCATTCTGTTATGTAACGTGACTATTGAGAAAGTTGAAATTAGCTCTGAAAATGAGATGTTGAAAGGGATTAATGGGCCATAAAACAGGGATTTCATAGAAAATGATGTCTGGTCATCTATTATAAGATGATGAGTCTTATCTGCACATAGCAGAGTTTTTTCCTCAGTTTATATGTTTTATCAATTGTTTATTGTGATGATTATGTTCATATGTTATTTAAAAGGCTGTAAAAGAAATATATGTGGCACATTGAAGATGTTGATCCTAATGATTGGTGCATCCTTAGGAAATCCCTGTGTCTAAGATTCTGGGAACTATTCTTCAGGCTCCTTTAGAAATGCCACTTGGAAACATGTAACAAACTTGGGCCTGGGGAGCTGAGGCACAGGCAAGACTGCCCATGGCAGGACACAGGGGTGAACAGCAGGGAGGGTGCCACTCGATGGCCTTCCAGATCCCTGCCCACGCGGAAGCCAGTGCGCAGGCAGCGCTTGCCGTCTCCTGAGGCCCACGGAGGGGACGTTCCCACGGGTTGCATGGGGCCTGGTGTGGAGGACGCGTCCATGAGGGACGGCTGCAGCTCATGTCGCTGTCAGAGAAACCCGCGTCCACCACGCCCCCTGCAGAGGGGGCCCATCCCCTCTGGGCCCATCCCTGTTGTTTCCAATATGGCTGACTCAGCCTTTCACCTCCCACCACTTCACCCATTTTGTAATTTTTCTAGTATCTTTTATATTTTCATCTTTTTTTATTTTATCATCACTACCTTTTAAAATATTCCCTTGTCTTCTTAAATGCCACCCATATTTTTGTTGTTATTGTTTGAAGAGCATTAAATACCTGCATTTATCAAAAGGGAACATAGCAAATGTTGAGTCAACTGTTAGCAGTTTTGCATGGGGCACCTTTTTTGTGAATTATTTTCCAATTTTGGCTTCATATTATGCACATCATAAAACTCTAAGACTTGGCTAATCACGTAGGAAACGCTCAGGCTCCAGAATCCCATCTGAGCCCTGCGGCTCCCGTGCGGCCAGCCTCCCAGGGCTCCCGCCGCACACTTACCAGGCTCGCTCGCTGAGCAAGGCCAGTTGTGGTGGTGCTGGCAGCGCCTGGGACGTGAAGGAGCTTGGAGTGCCCAGGTGCACAGGAAGGCAGTCTTCCCGGCACCACAACGTAGAGGTCCCGCCCAGTGTGCCTTCTCGGCCACTGAACGAGCACGGAGGCCTGAAGACCGGGCGCTGTGGGTGTCGGCGCACCTCAGCAGCTGCCTTTGGTTCCCTCTGAAACACACAAGTACCGTGCAGTAGTTTCGTCCTGCAGTTGTATTTGCCAAGCTTCGTGCACGGAAGTACCTTTATTTATTTGTTTTGGCCAGTATTACTATATATGAACATGTACTGTTTTATATATTCTTAGCTCATTCAAAGCCATGTATGCTATAAATGTGCTAGTCTTTAGAAGGATAATAAATAACTGACGAGAACATTAAACTTGGTCTTGCCTGGCTCATTCTGTTGCATTAGGACGGGTTCTCTGGCCGGCATCTAACTGGACGATTATTAATGGGCGTTGCATTGCGTGCTTGGGTGTTTGTAAACGGGCCCATGAGAGAATTGTTTTATGACCGTCCTCACTCAATTGGAAGTGAAGGGGTATAGGAGGGTGGGACTAAGAGCATGGACGTCCACTTCACACAGCCCCAGGTACCAATCCTGTTGTCACTCCTTGGCTGCTTCCTCGTGTGGAAAGTATGGACACAACAGTCCGTTCTTCACAAGGCAGTTGTGAGGCGCCCAGTTGTGAGGCGCCGTGGCTGAGTACATGTTAGATGTTCCTGGCCACGTCCATTGATATGGGTCACATCTTCTCTGGGTGCCTGTTGATCTGCTGCATCACTTGCTAAGATGTTTCATTAATGGTTTGATTGTTCCTTATAACCAGATTACATCTTGTGCCTTTTTTTAGACACGTCCCCAGTGACTTCCCTTGGATAAATTCCTGACAGTAGAAATGTACAATTAAAGGACAGTGTAAATGTTTTTAAATTTTTGAATTTTTCCTACAGGCTTACCTCGGAGATATGGCGGTTTGGGTCCCAGACCACCACAATAAAGTGACTATCACCAGCATGTCACACTAATGTTATGGTTTACCACTGTATATAAATGTGCACACTCTACTATAATCCATTAAGTGTGCAATAGCATTATGTCTAAAAAAACCAGTTATTTACCTTAATTAAAAATTACTTTATTATTTAAAAATGCTGACCATCATCTGGGCCTTCAGCAAGTCATCATCTTTTTGCTGGTGGAAGGTCTTGCCTTCAGTTTGTAAAAACACAGTATCTGGGAAGCCCAGTAAAATGAGGTTTGCCTGTATTATTCCCAGAAAGTTAGGCTTCCCACCTGTAGCATGCGCCTTTTCCTTTTATTATTACTGATGTTAAAAATTGCATCTTGTTTCAAGTTCACTGTCTTTGATTATTGTGAAAACTGAACATCATTTATACTTCTATTTATATTTCTACTTTGTGACTTCATTGGCGTGGTGGTCGTTTTTATGGATTGTTTGTAATATACAATACTGCATATCAATCTGTCATATGTTGCCAAGTTTTAAAACCAATCTGTCAGTTGTCTTTTAGCTTTACGATACGGGGATAGAGAAGTTTTAAACTTGAATGTGGTCAAACATGCCTTTTTCTTTTTCATTTTGGTGCTTGTTTTGAAAACAAGTCCTGACTTTACTGAAGGGGAGTTGGCGTACCCGTCCCTGTCCGTGGGGAGAACGCCCCTCCCCATCCTCTGCTAAAATTTGGCAAATGGGCAGGAACTCTGCCTGTTGTTATGACAGCTATCACTCCCCAGGCTGTGACACAGAAACCCGAGCATGGAGGTACAGGGCAGTCACACTGCAAACTTCCCCTCGACTCCTTTTGTGCCTCAGCACTGTCTTTGCCAGGATTCCTTCCTGCACAGGCTCCCAAGGGGCCTTTTTGGCAGGTCTGCATTCAAACACAGACCTCATGGTGCTGACACGCTGTTGTATCATGTAACAAAGGGAAGGAAAGCTGAGACAGTGAGAACTTCCACAGTGAAGAAGACGACTTTTTTTTTTTTGTTAATCCTCACCTGAGGATATTTTTCCATTGATTTTTAGGAAGAGTGGAAGAGAGCAGGAAAGACAGAAACATCAATGTGAGAGAAACACATCGATCGGTTGCCTCCTGCACAAGCCCCAATCAGGGCTCAGGCCAGGGAGGAGCCTGCAACCGAGGTACGTGCCCTTGACTGGAATCGAACCTTTGGTCCACCGGCCGCCGCTCTATCCACCAACTGGCTAGGACAGGACATCTCTATCAGCGAGATGGATGTAGAAACAGCATTCCATGGCTTCTTGCTCCCTACACTCACCATCCCTTGGCTCTGTGTCTCCCTCCTGGTGGTCTACGGCTTACCATCCCTCCCTTCTCACTGATTTGCTTGTCATCCTCCACCCACGCTAACATTACGGTATTCCCTAGGTTTCTGTCCTTAAATTTCTTCTCACTTGAATGCTTTTCTCAAAAAGCCTTATCTCTTCCTATGGAATATATGACCAATTATTTGCTTATGACTCCCAGATTTCTAGGTCCCCCTGAGCCTGAGTCCAGATCCAAACACATCCTATTGTACATGAGTGTCTCCAACAGTCTGTCAACACCAAACTTCTGCATCCTCCTCCACGCAGGCTGAGCCTTCCTGATAAATGACCCCGCCTTCCACCCTGGGGTCATCTTCTCCCTTGCCCAACACATCCCAGCAGCCACTAAGATCTGTATCCCTTCAACCCACCCATAACTCCATGCACACGGCCCAGGTGCATGTCCGCGTTCTCTCTGATATGGACCACCATCACTCAGCCTCATTTCTCCAAGGCCTTTCTCTGTGGTGATTTCTCTCCACAGAATGAGTGGCCCTTTTAGGAAAATACTTTACGACACACAATTTTTAATATATATGATCATTATATCATGTATATCCTATCCATCATGCTAACTTACCTTTAATTTTGTCCAGCATGTTACTGTGTCCAAAACAGCAAATGTAATGACTGTTGCAAAGGAGCTACTCAAAAAGGTTTATGGAATTAATAGATGGGTGGGCTTCTTCAGTGTCTCATATCTGTGCTCCGGTGATGGCTTCTGGCTTACCGGGATACACACGCAGGGTTTACAAGGTACTTATCAGGAGTGCACATGCAGGGAGCTACAAAGTACTTACCAGGGTCACACACACACAAGTTTCACTTCTAAGTAAAGTTAAAATTCACTCTAATACAAAATGGAGTTTGCTTATGCTAACCTATACTAACTAAACTTACTATAACAACTAAACAAGACAGATTAAATAAAAGACAGTTTTATCCTAAACTTTCACAATAGACATTTTCTCCCAGGCTCCATGTTATTGATTTTAACATTCCCAATAGTGGCTTTCAGAATATTCACAAAGGATGTACAAAGTGTGTCATTTGGCTGAATCATGTTTGACAATAACTATCTTTGTGCTTTAAAACAATTCCTTTTTTATTTTTGGTTAATCCTCACCTGAGGATACTTTTTCCATTGCTTATCAGAGACTAGAAGGGAGAGGTGGGGGAGAGAAAGAGAGGGAGAGACACACACACACACACATCAAGTGGTTGCCTCCCACCTGTGCCCCTTCCAGGTCTATCCTCTTGACCAAGGTCAAACCCATGGTCCTTTGGTCTGCGGGCAGACACTCTAACCACTGAGAAAACTGGTTTTAAAATAGTTTTAAAACCATTTTTAAAACGCATTTATTATGCTCCCTTGCTCATAACTGGTCAATTACATTTTTCTTCTAAAAATAACTCAGGACAATAAAATTAATTACAGATACTAAAAACAGAAATCATGCATTCTCTCCAGGGCTCCAGGTCCAACCAAACAGGTGTAGGAAAAAACATGTTTCCAACTTTGGTTACTGTGTTTTAATGACCAGAGGAAATCCTTGTTGTATTCATCTTCGTTTCAACATAAGTTATCAATATCCTTTTCTTCCTCTGAATCTTGACCTGGCATCCAACTGAAAATAAATGTACAATTAAATCAAATTTTGTACAACATAATTAAATACAAGTTTGCTAAGGGGCATCCCTACTGGAAAGAAGTAAACCCGTTTTCAGCACAATTAAGAAGACAATTGTCAAAGCTCTTTCTATGGAGCAGCCGGTGCCTTTCCCCACTCCTTTCCCCCAGGCATTTTCCTGGCCTCTCTCTTTCTCCTATGATCCAAGAGTTCTTTTGCCTCTGTATCTCCTTTCCTGAGCCCATTCCTTCTATGGCTCACTTCTAGCTCTGTGACTTTCTAAATAAACTCTTATAATTTGAGTCTTGGATCTGAATTCTTTCTTAGCCAGAACTCATGTACCAAGGTTGCTGAACTCCACTGCTCTAACGCCTGGTGCCATTTCCTGCCAACAATACAAAGGATTCATTTTATTTATTTTTTTTAAATATGTTTTATTGATTTTTTACAGAGAGGAAGAGAGAGGGATAGAGAGCTAGAAACATCAATGAGAGGGAAACATCGATCAGCTGCTTCCTGCACACTCCCCACTGGGGATGTGCCCGCAACCAAGGTACATGCCCTTGACCGGAATCGAACCTGGGACCCTTGAGTCCGCAGGCCGAAGCTCTATCCACTGAGCCAAACTGGTTAGGGCCAAAGGATTCATTTTAAATGTACAATTCAAAAGTTTTTAGCATACTCAACCATCACTGAAATCTCTTCCCATTCTTTCCTAATCCTTCTTCCCCCTTCACCTGCACTAACAACTATTAATCTTTCTGTTGCTATAGATTTGTCTATTCCGGACATCTATAATAATAAAAGTGTAATATGCTAATTAGGCTGGATGTCCTTCTGGACAACCTTCTGGACAAAGCTGGGCTACAAGGGAAGCTCGGGTTCCGGGTGCCAGAGGGAAGCTGGTGCTGGCTACTGGGGGAAGGAAGACCTACTCATGCACGAATTTCATGCATTGGGCCTCTAGTTTAATATAAATGCATATATGCAAAACGACTGAAAAATAAATGAGCTAAGTGTTTATCTTAAAGCTTTAGAAAAAGAAAAAATTAAACCTAAAGATAGAATGAAGGAGAAACAAAACAATTAAAGACTAAAATTTTTTTTTAAAGGCAATTGTTAGAACTACCATAAAACCCCACAAAGAACCCAAAATATTAAAGATGGCATTAAAAACAAGTTCCATTTAAGGTCACAATAGATTTTCTTCTCAAGTTTACTATAAATTACATTGACCTCTTTCTCTGAATTAAATTCAATATATGTTGTTCTAGCAAACTATTTTCTACTTAAGTTTTGTTTAGGTTAATACTCAAATGTATCTGAAATCTATAAATAGCAACTGAAAAAAGAACGAGCCTTGAAAAATGTAAGTAACACATGGCCATTTGGGGATTAAAAACCTTCAGTTACCTTCTCATTTGATGACAGACAGGATTAAGGCTCTCAGTATAGCCTCTTGGGGAGGAGGAGGAAGGTGAAGAGTATATAAGGCAAATTTGCATAGGCTGTCAATATCACTCCCTAGAAATTCTACAGGAAGGAATTATTTTACAGACAGACTCTATTAATGAGTCCAACATAACCAATGTGGGACAGACAGCCATTTCTTCATCTGATCACTACACGAAGCTGAGCCATATTTTCAAAAAATGAATAATTTTTAAACATGGGAATCATAATCAGGATGATGAGATGCTTTGTACTATGAGCAAAAGATAATTCAAACTTCCCATCTAACCTTCGGTCTGAGTCCTACACTCACTGTTTGAAATACTAAGTAAAATTACCAGCACAATTTAAATTGTTTCAGGTTTTTGCCAAACATGTATAATTGAAGTTGCATTAGTTAGGTGTAACATTAGTCTTTTCTTGGAGGACTAATAGTGAATTACAACTTTAAATTATACTTGCCAAGACTTCATTTTCATCATCAGAAATTCACAAAGGTCAGCAGCTATGGTTAGCATAGTGGCAGAATAATAGTCAGCTATGGGTTTTCATGAAGCTACCTAACATTATCTCCCTCAAGTTACAAATAACATCACTACCACCTATTAATTACAAGTCACTCACATATTTAATTCTACATAGCTAGTTTTTAACGTAAGCTTTTAAGAATCTTTTCTTACCATTGATCTTTTACATTCAAAAAATGAATTTTTCAAAGCTCTGCAGTTTCCTTCCTTCAGACACTGCCGAGGGGATTTTCCTTCCTGTGACAAATAAAACAATATAAGTACCTGGAAATTTCCTCAGAAACGGCATAACGGCCCTTCTGAAAACAGTTCTTTTTTTAAAAGCAAATGAGGAAAATTGTAATTTATCTAAGAGATAGTTCATAATTCATTTTGACTATTGTTACTTAAAAGAGAAAAGGCCAGAATTTTTTTAAAAAATGTGTAAACTAATTCTGGGCACTTAGGGGGGCTCTTGAGGTCTTGAAAACACTGGTTTCCATAGGATACTTTTCTTTAAAATCCTATCTAATAAAAGAGAAACATGGTAATTAGCCGTACATCTGCTACTCTTCCCATTGGCTAATCAAGGTGATATGCAAATTAACTGCCAGCCAATATGGCAGCCAGGCAGCTGGAAGCGAACATGAGGCTTGCTGGCTTCAGTGACAGAGGATTCCAGTATTCCCCTCCTGCCGCTGCAGGCCTCTGAGCTTGCAGTTTGAAACATTGTTACACACAGAAGCTAAACAAAACCCCAGAAACCTACTTTCAGCCAGCCGGGATCTCAGAGCTGGAGTTGAAACAGTGTTTTGATTATAGAACCAAAACAAACCAGATACCTGCTTTCAGCAGCGGAGGCCTAAGAGATGGAGCCAAGCCTCAGAGCTAAAGCTGGCCCAGAATAAAAAAAGAAAAAAGAAAAAAAGGAGCAGTTGGGAGCTTCAGTCCCCCGCCAGCCTGAAAACAGCCCTCAGCCCCTCACCCAGACTGGCCAGGCACCCCAGTGGGGACCCACACCCTGATCCAGGACACCCTTTAGGGCAAACTAGCCAGCCCTCACCCGTGCACCAGGCCTCAATCCTATAGAGTAAAAAATATGCCTCCCAGCACTGGAATCAGTGGAGTCACAAGGCCTCCCGGCACCGGGATCAGCGTGACGGGGCAGCGCCCAAACCCCCTGATAGCCCTGCGGCTCTGTGTGTGACAGGGGACGGGGCCACAACCGCCCTATCCGCCCTGCTCTGTTCGTGACGGGAAGGTGCCCCAACCCCGATTGGCCCTGCTCTGTGGGGGATAGAGGGTAACGCCCCAACCACCCCCCATGGGCCCTGCTCTGTGTGTGATGGGGTAGAGCCATAACCTCCCCATCGGCCCTGCCCTGAGTGTGACAGAGAGCGGCGCCCCAACCCCCTGATCCGTCCTGCTCTGTGTGACGGGGCGATGCCCCAACTCCCCTATTGGCCCTACTCTGTGAGTGACGGGGGGGAGCTCCCCAACCCCTTGACGGGCCCTGCTCTGTGCGTGACGGGGCAACGCCCCAACCCCCTGATTGGCCCTGCTCTGTGCATGACAGGGGGCGGCACGCCAACTCCCCAATCAGCCCTGCTCTGAGCCTGACCAGGGGCTGCACCTAGGGATTGGGCCTGCCCTCTGCCACCGGGGAGCAGGCCTAAGCCAGCAGGGCGTTATCTCCCGAGGGGTTCCAGACTGTGAGAGGGCAGAGGCCGGGCTGAGGGACTCCCCCCCACCTAAGTGCACAAATTTTTGTGCACCGGGCCTCTAGTGTTTATATAAAAATCTAGAAACTGTTATCTCCAGCTCCTTATGGATAAGAAAAGTAAAGAGTAAAAGTGAAAGGAGTAATGGTTTCTTCATTGATCTTAAAACTAAGAAGAACTAACACAAGAAAGTTGTGTGTACAACAGAGAGAGAGAACACACATGTGAGAGATCAGGCATCTGGTGAACGGGAGGGCTTGTTCTGGAAGGTAGTGCCAAGTGGCTTTAAAGTCACCACTTGTATCTTTTGATGCAAGCAATTTTTGATGCCACCAACACATCTCTGCATTTTCCCGCCTCCTGCCCCCCACAGCCAAGTTCTCTATTCTGAGAAGCTCAACTGAGTAAAAATTCCAAGAGGAAAGGGAGCTATGAGCAGAATTGACATGTACTTGTGAGAGAAGATCTGCCTAAGCCTGATGTGAAACTACTCCTCTTTAAACAGTGAAAGCTCCAAAGGAGGTTACAAAGAAAACTGGGTTAAGTCATCATTCCATTTTTGCCATCAAAGACATGATGCTGTTACAAGAATGTTCACAAGAGAAATGCTTACTTCTGACTCTTAATAAAAAGACATTTTTTTTCAAGCTCTATTAAAAATCCACTTTGACAAGGTAACAACTGCAAACTAGGTAAGTAGTATTTTTCTTTTAAGATAAGCATGGAATAAAAACCCTACTACTACCTCTACATTATCTTAAAATATTTAAATAAATCTGCTGTAAATTTAACACAAAGGCACTTAAATATATTGGACACATTTCACAATTCAAAAAGGCAAGATTAAAATTTAATTGCAGCAAAATTTCTTTTTGAATGCCCTATCCTACTAATTTGTCTAGTAACTAAGCCCTCACGAGGACTAATTTAGTAAAAAAAAAGAAAAAAGAAAGAGAGGGAAAAAAATCAAAACAGTCTGTGGGAAGTTAAAAAATGAATACTAGAAATTCCTGCCTACACAATAATACCAGGTAGAAAAGAAGATGTACACACTCAAAGGCTAACTGGCAGTGTGAGCACATCACAAAGCAGGGGGAAGTGCCTGCCAGAGGGGTTCAGTTTCCCAGGAATATCCTATATAATAAAAGGCTAATAAGCCAATCAACCGAATGGCAGAACCACTGGTTGCTATGATGCACACTGACCAGCAGGGGGCAGACGCTCTACGCAGGAGCTGCCCCATGGTGGTCGGTGCGTTTCCACAGGGGGAGCACCGCTCAGCCAAAAGCTGGGCTCAAGGCTGGTCAGCGCAGTGGCGGTGGCGGGAGCCTCTCTCGCCTCCATGGCAGTCGGACATCCCCCCGAGGGCTCCCAGACTGCGAGAGGGCGCAGGCCAAGCTGAAGGATTAAACCCCCCCAGTGCATGAATTTCGTGTACCAGGCCTCTAGTAAATATATAAAACATCTGGAAAAAGACTGAACTTGAATTTTTTGAATTATATGAGGTTTAATGACATCAAGCTATGATTTGCAATTCATGAGGGGAAAAATCAAAATCTTACATTATTTTACTATTAAAGAAATATTAATAAAAGAACATATACTGCTTATAAACACCAGCCTTATGCAGTGCTTGGCAATATAAAGGAAGATCATTATATCTTCTTACTCAAAGTGAGTTCCCAATGTAAAATGAGTCAAGCAATTCCGAGGATAAAAATGACCCGGTTCAGTGTTACTGTAAAAGCTCAAACAGCCAGAAGTAAGGTGCTCTAAAATCAGAACAATGTTAGTGTTATTACGAAACACTTTAGATAGATGTTAATGAAGACGAAGAAGTACTTACTACTTAGAGAATCACCTGGTGCATTCGTGCATCAGGAAAAATTAACCCAAATTTCACCTGCTCTGCGTAATCAGCGATTTCCCCTCAGGCAGATTTGATACCCGAATCCCACCACTCACCCAAACCACCAAAGTCAGACTGTTTTCCTGGATCTGCAAAACACACTGTTCTGCCTCGGTACTGCCTTTTACACTCCAGCTGAAGTCACCGCTCAGGATGAATTTACCACAAACTGTACATGCCCTTCCCTTTATGGGGCTGCATATGAGCATCCGGTTCTCCTCGGTGACCCAGTTCAGCGTCAATAAGGCCACTACCAACAGGGGACCGCACAGCCTGTGCCCCGTGTCCTGGCCCCGCTCTCTCATTTCCAGAGGTGCCGTTTCTGCACAGGAGAGAACGTGTCCCATTCATCCGGGCGCCCCTGTACTGGAGCGTGGCACTCAAAAGTTTGCTAAATAAATTCAATCACTGCAAAAACACAACCCAGCTTGGCCCTGACCGGTTTGGCTCAGTGGATGGAGCAGCGGCCTGCGCGGACTGATGGGTCCCAGGTTCGATTCCGGTCAAGGGCATGTTGGTTGCAGGCACATCCCCAGTGGGGGGTGTGCACTCTGATAAAATAAGGCGCTCTGCACTGGGCTCCCAAGGAATTCTGCTCTTAAAGCTTCTCATTACGTCAGTGCTCACAGGGCGTTTCGCGCAGGAATCTGGCTCCTCACAGCCTGTCCTTCCCTTCAGACCAGGCTGTGCCCGGCCTCCTACAGCCGCTGCGCAGGCATTTCAGGGGCTGAAGGGGCGTTTGCGCGGGAGGCGCAGCCCGGACGCAGCCGGCAGGGGATGTTGGTGGCCCCCGAGTCCTCGCGGGCCTCGCGGGCCTCGTGGGCACCGGGAAGCTGGGCTAGGTACCCTCTCAGGTCCATAACCGCTTAGACCTACAGTCGGCCGGCTGCTGAAACTAGGAAACCAACCGTAAACCAGGACCAGAAGCACCGACAAAGCCTCATGGTCAGGACCATTTGGGGATAGTTATCTCTCAATAACAGCACCTTTCTGAAACTGTATCTCCAGTTGCACACCACCGACTGCCCTCTGTATGTGGAAAAGGCAGCATTCAATCAATGTTTATTTAACCGAAATGGCTTAATCTTCACAAAAATCCAACGGGGCGGCGTCGTGATCTCCCACTTAAAACCGGAGGGACCCGAGGCTCCCACAGCGAATACGTTCAAGCTGATTACGTCGGGGCTGCCGTGCGCACCCAGCCCCCGTCACCCGGTCAGGTGCGCTGACCGCCGGGGGGGGCCCTCCTCTCCGACCCCGCCGACAGCCGCCGAGGCGCCCGCGCGCTACCTGGAGCACACAGTGGGACTGCAGCAGGCAGGCGCCCAGGTCCTCCTTCACGCCCGCGCACGCGCCGCCCTCCGGCTTGTCCTCGTAATACCGCGGCATGGCTGCGCCGGCCGCCCGCCACCGCCGCGCTACTTCCGGCCGGCACGGCAGCAACCCGGCTGCCCGCAAGCGACGTCCTCTGTGGAAGGAACCGGAAGTCAGCAGCAACAACTTCCGGCGAGCTCGAGGGAGGGAGGTGAGGGGGGACGCGCTACGAGTCCCCGGAGGCCGCGCGCGGCGGAAGTAGGCTCGCGTCACGTGTCGCGCCGGGGGGGCGGCGTACGTCTCGAGAAGGGAAGTAGGTCCTACGGCGGCTCGGCTCGACTCGGCTCGGCTGCTGGGCGAGGTGGCGGGCGGGGGTTTGCCGCCGGTGGAGGCCGCCGCGGGGCGCCCGGTGAGTTCGGGGGAGCGCTCCGTGCGACGCGGCGCGGGCTCGCCCGGTGCCCTTTC
>NW_006297281.1:416741-422745 GCF_000327345.1 Myotis davidii | reverse complement strand
CGGACCGGGCCTGTGCTCGCCTGGCTTCGGAGTGGTCCGACCCGTCTCCCACGGTGTCGTTTCCGATGAACTCTTCGTGGAGCAAAACACTAGGTTTTAGTTTTGCTTTATTTTTAAATCACCTTCTGGGGAACTGGTAATGCTTTGATGGACCACCTGTGCGATTAGGTCATTTACGTAGAGGCGGGTACCTAGGAGCACGGGATTGAGAGCCAGAATTTGAGCGCTCTCCCTCCCCCCCGCCCCCGTCCTCTCTGAGATTGAGATATGGCCCCTGTAGTTGTTAGGCGTTACAGTGATGGTTCAGAATGGTGTGGTGCTGCCCCTGGCCACTATGCCAGCTGTCCCTTCCCGAGGAAGGAGTGGGGCAGAGTGTCAGGCGACCCCCCTCCTGCATGTCTCGGAAGAGGAGTCCTTCCTGTTCCTAGTGAAAGTTTTCACCCCCCAGGAAGATGTTACCAAGCACTTCAGTGAGCTCCCCGCTGCAGGGGAACGGAGCCCTGAATTCCAGAGATGCAGCGAGACACACGGCGGGGGCGAAGCGCTACAAATACCTGAGAAGGCTTTTCCGTTTCCGGCAAATGGACTTCGAGTTTGCTGGCTGGCAGATGCTCTACCTGTTCACTTCCCCGCAGAGGGTCTATCGGAACTTTCATTACCGAAAGCAGACGAAGGACCAGTGGGCTAGAGACGACCCGGCTTTCTTGGTGCTGCTCAGTGTCTGGCTGTGCGGTAAGTGCGCTGGGCTGCAGTTGAAAAAACAGATTGAGCGTGTGATCGGACTTGCCATTTGGGGACTCTTTCGTTGTAAACTGTTGTGGGTCGGAATTTGGGTTCATTTAAAGCTGCTGCCTCTTTTCTGTATTCTTCCTGGTTCTAAAGGGCCCAAGCCGTTGCCAGAGTACACCCTTACCCGGGAACATGAAAAGCAGAGGAACAGGCACTCGGTGCCTCCTAACCACTGTGATAAAATACCTCCGTCCCTAAAGGCAAACTTACTGTGAACAGGAAGGAGCATCAAGGTTGTAAATTGCTGTTCACCGTCAGGGAAATGCAGAGGGGGGGGTGTAAAAACACTGCTAGGAACTTGAGAAACTACTTTTAAGTTCTTCGGTAGTATATTTTATTGGTTTTTTACAGAGAGGAAGGGAGAGAGATAGAGAGCTAGAAACTTCGATGAGAGAGAAACATCGACCAGCTGCCTCCTGCACATCTCCCACTGGGGATGTGCCCGCAACCCAGGTACATGCCCTTGACCGGAATCGAACCTGGGACCCTTCAGTCCGCAGGCCGACGCTCTATCCACTGAGCCAAACCGGTTTCGGCGGTTTTTCTCACCTTTAACTGAGAAGCTGGGCCACCCTGGTGAAGCACAGACAGACGAGGTCCTTCTTGGTAAGCGAGGTAGCTCAGTGGCCTTCCATGCCCCACGTTGGTCTGCATTTCTTAATCCCATCGCACACATCTTGGCGGTTTTGTTTTTATGTCTCTCCCCCACTGGACCAGGGCATCTGGAGGTGCAGGGGCTGTGTCCAGTATCCCCAGAACCTTGCAAAGTGCCTGATGAATCTTGTAAATCTTTCTTTCAGTGTCCACTGTAGGATTTGGCTTTGTGCTGGACATGGGATTTTTTAAGATGATAAAGCTGCTCCTTTGGGTTGTGTTCATAGATTGTGTGGGCGTTGGTCTTCTCATCTCAACTCTAATGTGGTAAGTCCCATACCTTTGATTCATCAGATACTGCTGTAGGGCTTCCTAGGCCTTGCTTCACAGGTACAGTAGCGGATGAAAATGGAAACAAAATAGGTGACCCGAGAGCCTCCATTTTGACTACCAAGATTGGTGCGTCTTGCCTCTTGTGTCTACCTGTATCAGAAAATACTCTAAAGTGTGGTCTATATTGTCAAAGTGCATGCAGCAAATAAGTGAATTGATGATTATATCATACTGACAAAATTCCTGATTTTGCAAAAATATTATGCAGTTAGCCAAAAGTTGTCTGGATGATGGCTTATTTTTCTGCTTCATTTGTCAGTGGGTCACCACTAAATGTATAAGATCTAGAAGGTGATGTTACTTTTAGTTTTTGGTATTAAATGTAGCACACTTGAAAAAAATGATCTTTTTTTCTCATTAAATTTTTGGTTCCTTCCTACTGAGGGAAATACACACACAGAAATATTATTGGAAGGGTTCTCAGTCTGACTTTGTCTAGGTTTAGTTTAACAACAAGTGTACTGAATGCAAATCTGGTGTTAGGTTTTCATTGTTCTCACAGATACAGGGCTCCTGTGTGAAGGGAATGGATGTGGTGGTTGAGCTTTGAAGTGGGCCTGTGGTTGAGTAGGGCTGGTGATCAGTGTATATCAGAGAAACCAGCATGGAGCATTTTAGTCACAGAGAGATCTGGGTTCAAATGCCAGCTCAGTCATTTACGCTGTAACTCTTAGTCCCAAACTCCTCTTTTGTAAAATGGAATTATCTATTTTGTAAGATATTTGAGAAGATTGTGATAGGAAAAGCACCTGGCTTATAGTAAGTGCTCAATAAATGGTAGTTATCAATACTCTTAAACTAAATTCTGAATCTGTAAAACCTGTGAAGATACCAACCTTTTATTTTCCTTTATAATTTCTGACTAGTACAGTAGAGATTTTGTATGTGCTAGATAGTCAATAAATTGTTATTCTAAAATCTGGCCTAAAAGTAATGCTGCTAATGTAAGTCACATATTTATTGTCAAAATATCCATGGAGAATATGGTAAATGGAAAAATAAAATTTATTTATTTTATAAATAAATACTCTTTCAAAGGAATAGTTTGTAGCAGGCATTCTGCATGAATGCACTGACTGGAGGGGCACAGAAACCAAGTCATCCTGGAGTTTAGTACCTTTGCTATGTACCTTTGGTTTAGTACCTGAATGATATTGTAAGTTAAAATGACTTAGTATGTTTTTGAGAACCTACATTATCTTGTGAATGGTGTGATGAGCTAAAAATAAGATATGATAATTGTGGTCATCCCACAGGAACCAACATGAGGAAGTGTTTGGAGAGTGATGGGATCAATGATTTCTAGTACCAACTGGAAAAACAGAAATGTGGACAGCATACTAGGTCTGAGAGTATAGGGTGACACTGAATGACTAATGAAGATTTGTGATCTGCAAATAATGACAGATTATTTACTTCCATTATTAATTACTTCTTCCTTTCCTATTTGGGTGCCTTTTATTTCTTGTTTTATTGCTGTGACTAGGACTTGCAGTACCCTGTTGAATGTAAATGGTGAAAGCGGACATCCCTGTCTTGTTCCTGATATTAAGGGAAACATTTTTAATTTTTGCCCATTGAGAAAGATGTTGGCTGTGATTTGTCATATATGGCCTTTATTGTGTTGAGGTATGTTCCACTTTGCTGAGAGCTTTTATCATAAATGGATGCTAGATTTTGTCAAATGCTTTTTCTGAATTTATTGATACGATCATGTGATTTTTATCCTTTGTTTTGTTTATTTGGTGCATCATGTTAACTGATTTGTGGATATTGAACTAGCCTTCCATCTTGGGAATAAATCCTAGTTGATCCTGGTGTACGATTATGATCTTTTTAATGTATTGTTGAATTTGGTTTGCTAATATTGATTTTTGTATCTATGTTCATCAAGGATATCGGCTTATAATTTTCTTTTTTTGTAATGTCTTTCTCTGGTTTGAGTATCAAGATAATGCCGGCTTTTAAAATGAGCTTAGGAGCCTTCCTCTTTAATTTCTTAGAGTAGTTTGAGAAGGATAGGTATTGAATGATTGCTAAAATTCACCTGTGAAGCTACCTGGTTCTGTGCTTTTGTTGTTTCTATTAATACTGATTCAATTTTGTTAATAGTTATTGGTTTATTCACATTTTCTGGTTCTTCTTGACTTAGTTTTGGAAGATTGTGTGTTTCTAAGACTTTATCCATTTCTTCCAGGTTGTCCAATTTGTTGGCATACAGTTGTTTGTAGTATTTCCTTATAATCCTTTGTATTTCTGTGGTATTGGGTGTCACTTCTCTTTCATTGATAATTTTATTTGGGTCCTCTTTTTTAATTAAATTTATTGGGATGACATTACTTAATAAGATTATATAATTTTCAAGTACATTTCTGTGATACATGATTTGTATATTGCATTGTGTGTCCACCACCCAAAGTCAAATCATCTTTTGTCATCACATATTTGGCCCACTTTACCCTTTATGTCCCCCCACCCTTCTTCCCTCTGGTAACCATCGTACTGTTATCTGTGTCTGAGTTTTTGTTTGTTTTTCTTGTTTGTTCATTTGTTAACTCTCAATTTATATCCCACATGTGAGTGAACTCATATGGTTCTTTTTCTGAATGGCTGATTTTACTTAGCATGATATTCTCAAGATCCATCCACGTTGCAAATGGCACTATTTCATCCTGTCTTAGGGCTTAGTAGTATTCTCCTGTATATATGTAACACATCTTCTTTTTCCAGTCACTTAGCTAAGGGCACTTTAGTTGTTTCCATGTCTTGGCCACCATCAGTAATGCTCCAGTGAACTTAGGAGTGCATATATCTTTGCAAAGAAATGTTTTCAAAATTTTCAGATAGATACCCAGAAGAGGGGTTGCTGGGTCATATGGTAACTTCATTCTTAATTTTTTGAGGAATTTCCATACTGTTTTATTCTTTTTTTAAAAAAAATTTTTATGTATATTGTTGAAAGTATTACATATGTCCTCTTTTTCCCCCATTGACCCCTGGCCTGTTCGCCTTAGCGCCCAAACACTCAGTAAGTGCTGAAAAGCTCTCCCCAGGCCTTCACCAACCTGTTGTCTATTTCCATGGGTTATGCATATATGCATACAAGTTATTTCAGTGGTCTTCCCACCCACCCACCGTCCCCCACCTTCCCTCTGAGATTCTATAATCTGTTTCATGCTTTCATATCTCTGGATCCACTCAGTTCATCAGTTTATTTTGTTCATTAGGTCCCATGTATGAGTGAGATCATGTGATACTTGTCTTTCTCTGACTGACTTATTTCACTTAGTGTAATACTCTCCAGGTCCCTCCCAAAGAGTAAGGGATTCCTTTTTACTGCTGCATAGTATTCCGTGGTATAAATGCACCACAGCTTGTTTATCTACTCCTCTACTGATGGACACTTGGGCTGTTTCCAGATCTTAGCTATTGTAAATTATGCTGCTATGAACATAGGGGTGCATACATTCTTTCTGTTTGGTGTCTCAGGTTTATTAGGATATATTCCTAGAAGTGGATCAATGGGTCAAATGGCAGTTCCATGTTTAATTTTTTGAGAAAACTCCATACTGTTTTCCACAGTGGCTGCACCAGTCTGCATTCCCACCAGCAGTGTACTAGGGCTCCCTTTTCTCCACATCCTCTCCACACTTGTTATTTGCTGATGGTAGCCATTCTGACAGGTGTGAGATGGTACCTCATTGTTATTTTGATTTGCATCTCTCAGATGATTAGTGACTTTGAGCATCTATACTAATAAAAACCTAGGTGGCCCTTATGCCCTCATATCATCACAAGATGGCTGCCCCCAACGTCATCACAAGATGGCCTCCCCCACATCATCACAAGATGGCTGGCAGGGGAGGGCAGTTTTGTGGGCGATCAGGCTGGCAGGGGAGGGCAGTTGGGGGCCATCAGGCTGGCAGGCAAGGGCAGTTGGGGGTGACCAGGCCAGCAGTGGAGGGCAGTTGGGGGCAATATGGCTGGCAGGGGAGCAGTTAGGCATCAATCAGGGCGGCAGGGGAGCGGTGAGGAGGCAGTCAGGCTGGCAGGCAGAAGTGGTTAGGGGCAAGCAGGCAGGCAGGCAGGCAGGCGAGCGGTTGGGAGCCAGCGTTTCCGGATTGTGAGAGGGATGTCAGTCAGACATCCTCCGAGTAGTCCCAGATTGGAAAGGGTGCAGGCTGGGCTGAGGGACACCACCCCCCCCACCCCCCCGCCTCCAGTGCAC
>NW_006297281.1:391032-416731 GCF_000327345.1 Myotis davidii | reverse complement strand
CGAATTTCATGCATCGGGCCTCTAGTCTAAATAATAAAAGCTCAGTATGCAAACCGACCGAATGGCCGAACAATGGAACAACTGTCCGGATGACCTTCCAGATGAAGCCAGGGCTGTGAGGGCCAAGGCAGCCAGGGTTCGATGCCATTTTTTAATTGGATTGTTTGTCTTCCTTTTGTTAAGTTGTATGAGTTCCCTATATATTTTTTATATTAATCCTTTATCAGATGTATCATTGCCAAATATGTTCTCCCATACAGTAGGCTCTCTTTTCATTTTGTTGGTGGTTTCTTTTGCTGTGCAGAAGTTTATTTTGATGTAGTCCCGTTTGTTTATTCTTTTTCTTAGTTTCCTTTGCCCTAGGAATATATCTGTAAACATATTGCTACAAGAGATGTCTGAGATTTTGCTGCCTATGGTTTCTTGTAGGATTTTTATGGTTTCACAACTTACATTTAAGCCTTTTATCCATTTTGAGTTTAATCTTGTGTATGGTGTAAGTTGGTGGTCTAGTTTTTTGTTTTGTTTGTTTGTTTTGCACGTATCTGTCCTATTTTCCCAACACCATTTATCAGAGACCCTTTTGACTCCATTGTATGCTGTTGCCTCCTTTGTCAAATATTAATTGAGTGTAACGACTTGGGTCAATTTCTGGGTTCTCTGTTCTGTTCCACTGACCTATATGCCTGGTTTTCTGCCAGTACTAGGCTGTTTTGATTATGGTGGCTCTGTAGTGCCATGGTTCTCAACCTGTGGGTCGCGACCCCTTTGGCAGTTGAACGACCCTTTCACAGGGGTCGCCCAAGACCATCCTGCATATCAGATATTTACATTAAGATTCATAACAGTAGCAACATAGTTATGAAGTAGCAACGAAAATAATTTTATGGTTGGGTCACAATATGAGGAACTGTATTTAAAGGGCCAGAAGGTTGAGAACCACTGCTGTAGTATAACTTGAAATCTGGTATTGTGATTCCTCCAACTTTCTTTTTCTTTCTCAAAATTGCTGCAGCTATTAGGGGTCTTTTTTGATTCCATATAAATTTTGGAGTATTTGTTCAAGCTCTGTGAACTATTGCCATTGGTATTTTAATAGGGATTGCATTGAATCTGTAGACTGCCTTGGGTAGTATGGACATTTTAATAATATGGCTGTGTTTCTATTTCTTCTTACACCATTCTCTTTAGCATTTGTTGCAATTCTGGGTTGGTGATGATAAACTCCTTTAGCCTTTTTTTTTTTTTTTGTGGTCTGGGAATGTCTTTATTTCATCTTCAATTTTAACTGATGGCCTTGCTGAATAGAGTAGTTTTGGATTCTGGCCTTAAGTGTTACTGTTGAGAAATCAGCTGACTGTCTAATGGGAACTCCCTCCTGTTACTTTCTGTCTCTCTGTTGCTGCCTTTACTTTTTTTTTTTTTTTTTTTTTTTTTTGTCTTTAATGTTTGCCATTTTAATGATGTGTGTAGCTGTGGGTCTCTTTGGGTTCATCTTGATTGAGACTCTCTTTGCCTCCTAAACTTGTGTGACTTTTTCCTTCACCAAGTCAGGGAAGTTTTGTGTCATTATTTCTCTGTTCCTCACATTCTTCTCCTTTTCATACCCCTATGATGCAAATGTTGTTACGTTTCATGTTGTCCGAAAGTTCCCTTAAGCTATCCTGCTTTTTAACTTATTTTTCTGTTTGATCTCTAATTGGGTGTTTATTTCTACCTTGTTTTCCAAGTCACTGATTCAATCCTCTGCTTCATCCAATTCACCTTTAGTTCTCTCCTGTGTATTCCTAATGTCAGATATAGTATTCTTCATTTCTGACTATTTCTTGTTTGTGGTTTCATTTTCCTTTTTCATGCTTTTTTGGTTCCTACTGAGTTCCTTGAAATTCTAAGTTCCTTAAGTGTCTTTTATAACCATTACTTTGAACTGTGTTTGATAAGTTCACCTCCATTTCATTTAATTCTTTTCTTTTTTGGAGATTCCTCCTTTTTCATTTGGTGGTTTATTTTTGTCTCCCAATTTTAGCTATCTCTTTGTGTTTGTTTCTATCTATCAGAGCTACTATGCCTCCCAGCCTTCATGGGATGGCCTTATGTAGAAAGTGCCCTGTTGGACCCAGTGGTGCAGTCTCTTTGATTTCCAGAGCTGGATAGTCTAGCAGTGTCCCCCTCGTATGTGTTATTTGGGCTCTCTTATTGTAATTTGGTCTCGTTTGTTGATTTTCTGTTTGTGGGTGGAATTTCCTCCAACTTGGAGTAAGGCTCAACCCTAGCTACAGATGTTATACAGGTGGTGAGAGAACAAAGCAAGACCAAATAGAAAACAACTCAAAAAACAAAACAAACAACAAGAAAGGCTAAAAAATAAAATAAGAAGAGAGCTAAAGTAAAAATAAAAGGAATACTAAAAGACATGAGAGCAAAGAATTAGAGGGTGTTAAAAACAAAAAAAAAAGAACCAAAAGAGGATGTGGAAGCAAAGAAGGAAAAGAATTTAGTCCAGTATGAAAGTAATTTGGTGGACTAAGAATTAAAAAGAAAGGAAAACACAAATAAATTAAATAATTATTATTTTAAAAATAATGAATATACTAAAATTTAGAATAGGAAAAGAAGAAAAGTTAAAAATAACAATATAAAAAACGAACAGAGAAAGAGGAACAAACAATAAAAGGAAAGAAACAAGAGATATGAAAGAAAAAAGAAGAGAAAGAAAAAAAATACCCTTGGAGCTGCTGTGTGTGGAGCATACTGGATTTTGCTCTGATATTGTTGAATCTCGCCACTTGGTGTGTTGATCCTGGGCCACCCAGGAATTTCTCTGGTACAGACAGATGTGAGTCATGGTCTCTGCTTGGTCCTTGGCAACCTGACTGAAGCCTGATAGGCAGACCACGTAGTCCATCAATGGGAACGCCATCGCCAGAGGCTGGGTCTGGCTGGGGTCTCACACTTGAATACCCCTGTTCTGAGTTATCTCTTCCCCCCCATGGAACTGTACTCTGCGGGGCTACCATGGTCTTGGCCAGGATAGTTTGAGCAGACTTGTGCTGGGTATAGTGCCTGTAGATAGTAGGAGCGTGGGCAGCCACTTCCTCTCCTTCAGTGCCTCAGTTCTGCCTGGCTTGCTGGCATGGCACCCCCTGGCTGCCATCTCAAGCAGGGTGGGATAAAAGCAAAATCAATGACAACAAAAAAATTGATTAAAAAGGAGTCAGCCTTTTTGGCACTCCAAACTTCCAGCACTGCCCAGGTTCCAATCAAATATCTGAGTCTCCTGCACTACCAGAGTCAGCTACAGCACACACATTTGCGGCCCATAGTCTGGTCACTGCAGGGCGGATAGGAAGCAGCCGTTCTGCAGGTCGCTTTAGGTGGGCAGGGCTGACCCTCCTTCCTGGGTCCTACTGTCTCGTCCCCATCCTGCTCCCTGCCAAGAGGTCCTCCAGGAAATAAAGGGTCCTCAGACTCAATGCTGGGTCTGTCCTCCAGCCCTTCTACTGGCCCTGAGTTCTGCTGCATGGCCTAGATCAGTGTGAACTTCCCAGGTGGGAGGATTGGTTCCTCTCCACCACAGGCACTCCTGGCTCACCCACAGATCCACAGCCTTTTCAGTCTCCATCCATCCCATGGTTCTAGCAGTACCCTGACCTGGGAAGTTAAGTCTCCTCCCTGGCTAACAGTGCATTTTCCACCCCTCACTTCTGGTGGTAGGGTTGCAGGGCTTGTGGTGCTTACGGCATTACTCTGAGCTGAGGCAGAGGCGCTTCAAGGCCACTATTTTCTTGTTGATTATTTTGTCTGAATGATCTCTCTGTTGAAGTCAGTAAAGTGTGACAGTCCCCTACTATTATTGTATTACTGTCAATCTTTCCCTTTATGTCTGTCAATATTGTCTTTTTATAATTGGGAACTACTAAGTAGAATGCATATATGTTTACAAGAGTTAAATCCTTGTTGACCTATTTATAATTATTAAATGCCTTTCTCATCTCGTTACAACTTTTGTTTTAAATTCTATTTTGTCTGATATAAATATTGCTACCCCAACTTTTTTTATTTGTTTTCATTTGCATAAAGTATCTTTTTTTATCCTTTTTACTTTTAGTGTGTTTTGTGTGGGGTTTTTTTTTAGCTGAAGTGGGTCTCTTGTAGGTAAGCATATGCACAGGTTTGGGTTTTTTTTAGTCCATTTAGCTACTGTGTGTCTTTTTTGGAGCATTTTTTAAAGTAATTTGGTAGGTATATCATTTTATCAGTTGTTTTCTGATTGTTAAACTACAAAAACAATCAGAAAACAGCTGATCTGTGGTCCTTTCCTGCTCTCTTGAGTTAAAGAAGTATGTTGATGATTTTCTATAGTGTTGTGTTTGGAATCCTTTCTCTTTATTTTGCATACATCTCTTGTAGATATTTGGTTTGTGGTTAACCATATACCTAGTTATAGTTATAGCATTCTATTTCAATTTGATTATCACTTAATTCTGAACACATTCTATAATCACTACAATTTTTACAACCCCCATGTTTGTTTTGTCATTACTTTTTTCTTCTTTTGCATGTGTGTTTGTGTGCATCCCTAATTTATTGTTGTAATTCCTACTTTGTCTTTTAACCTTTGTACCAGCTTGCTTGATCCACAGTTTTAACTGTTGGCCTCTTTTTTTTTTAATTTTTATTGATTGGGGGAGAGATAGAAACATCAATGATGATGAGAATCATTGATTTGCTGCCTCCTGCATGTCCGACACTGGGGATTGAGCCCACAACCCAGGCATTTGCCCTGACCGGGAATTGAACCTGGGACCCTTTAGTCCACAGGCCAGTGCTCTATCCACTGAGCCAAACCAGCCAGGGCTGGTCTTTTATCTTAAAGAAGTCCCTTTAATATTTCTTGTAATACTGGTATTGTGTGGTGAGCTCCTTTAGCCTGTCTTATCTGGGATACTGTGCTCCTTCAATTCTAAATGATATCCTGTTGGTTGGAGTAATCTTGTAGTAGGCTTTGGTCTTCCATCACATTGATTTGTTTTGTGTCAATCCTTTTTTGCCTGCCGAATTCCTGTTAAGATATCAGCTGATAGTCTTATGGTAGGGGCGGGGCTCCCTTGTACATAACTGACTGCTTTTCTCTTGCTGTGTTTAAGATTTTCTCCGTTTTTAGCCTTTAGCATTTTAATTATGATATGTCTTGATGTGGGCCTCTTTGGGTTTATCTTGTTTGAAACTCTGCACTTCCTGGACTTGTATGTATATCTCTTTTCTAGATTAGTGAAGATTTCCATTATTTCTTCAAACAGGTTTCCAATCCATTTTTTTCCTGTATTCTCCTTCTGGAACTCTTTTGGTGTGAATATTGGTGGCCTTAATGTTGTCCCAGAAATCCCTTAAGCTATCCTCATTTTTTAAAATTCTTTTTTCCTTTTTTGCTACACTGATTGGGTGTTTTTTGCTACATTGTCTTCCATATCACTGGTTCAGTCCTCTGCTTTAACCTGATGTTGATTCCCTCCAGTGTATTCTTCTGCAGTTACTGTATTCTTCAGTTCTGATTGGTTCTTGTTTCAGTTTTCCATTTTCCTTTTTATGTTTCTGTATCTATGCTGAAGTTTTCCCTGAGTTCACTTGTTCTTCTCTCAAGTTCATTGCAAATTGTTATAACCAGTGTTTTGAACTCTGCATCTGGTAGGTTGCTTATCGTCATTTCATTTAGTTCTTCTGGAGTTTTGCCCTGCTCTTTTATTTAGGACATGTTTGTCTCCTCATTTGACTGACCTCTGTGTATCGCTGTGTATTAGGTAGAAAAGCTATGTCTCCTGGTCTTGACAGAGTGGCCTTATGTAGAAAGTGTCCTCGCAGCACAGTTCTGCAGTCTTTCTGGTCACCTGAGCTGGTTGCTCCAGGGGTTTCCCCTGTGTGGGTTGGGTGTGCCTTCCTGTTGTAGTTGCTGCTACACCACCACCATTTATTGGTGTTGACCATCTCTGGCTGGCTGACTGTGAGGGCTGGGTGTGACTGCAGCAGACAAGTTACTAACCCCACAGATTGGCTTGTTGCTTTAGCAGAACCGTGGTGCCAGGGCTGGCTCTTGGGGTGCACCTTTTGTGGACTGGTTAGGTGGCACTCTGGTGTGGTCTGAAGCCGTCTACCAGGTTTGTTGGGGCTGGAACTTTGGGGAGGGATTCTGGTGCGGGCCAAGTTGAGCCACCACTAGGCTCGATGACTCTTGTTAGGAGCTGTAACGTGACCTGCGGTTGTGGTTGGTTGGTTGTGCTGGGCTTGAAGGTGCTTGGGAGAGTCTATACTGCAAACTGAGGCTGCCTGCCTCTTGTGCCTATCTTGTGGCCTTTTAATTGGAACTACATTACAGGCCAAGTCTGGCCTCTACTTATCCCAGGCTTGGGCCACCTGATGGGAGTTAGAATGTAAGTTGAGGCCGATTTCTCCTGTTACTGGGCTTGGGGACGTTTGGGAAGAGCTACAATGCACACCAAGGTCCCAGCTGCTGCTTGTTTGGGGTTTACGGAGCTTTGGGAAAGTCTGCAGTGCAAGCCTAGGACAGCCATCACTTGTGTGAGGTTTGAAGGTTTGGGGGAAAGTCTGCAGTGCAAGCCAAAGCGGGCTGCTTATGTAGAGGGGCCCTCTGAAGAGGCACGGGCCTGGCGAGCAAGTTGGGTGGGGTCTTAGGGAATGATCAGGACGAGGGAACAATGTTAGTTTATGGAAAGAGTTGGTGCCCACATATGCAGAACTGGTTGGGTGGGAGGAGAGATGAACCGAGGAACAGTGGTGCCTGCCAGTGCTTCCATCCCTGGTGTGAGTTGTCCTGACCCCTGCCGCTCCAGCCTTTACTCTGAAGTCAAATTCAGTCCTTCCCGGTATGTTTCTGCAACTGTTCTGAGTTGCAGCCCCTTCACTAGCTTAAAGAGTATATGAGTTTGTGAGTGAATCTGTGCATGGTCCCTTTAAGAGCAATGCCTAGTGTCTAGCGGCCCTTTGTCTTTGAACACAATCCCAGCTGGTTTGCACAACCCGATATTACAGGGACTCCTCTTCCTGCCACTGGATGCGCTGGTCATGGGGGTCCAGTGTGGGGCTGTGACTCCTCGCACCTCCACAGCTGACATATCCCTCCCGTTGCATAATTGCCACACTGTGGGGGTGGGACCTGCCCGGTCCAAGCATATGCCCTCCTGTGTCTTCATGTAGCTGCCTCTAGATCGTTAGTGATGCCAGTTCTGTTGAGCTACACTTGAAGTGGTTCTCAATGGTTGTTCTATAATTTAGTTCTAATTTTGGTGTGATCTTGGGAGGAGACACGTTCCGAGTTGACCTACTCTGCCAACTTGACCGTCGGCCGTTTGTTTTCTTTTTTTCTGTTTGCTAGTTCATTGGGTGATTTCCACTTCAGTGTCTTTCACCTCACAGACTAATTTTTTTTTCATCAACTAATCTGCTCTTGATTCCCTCTAGTGTTTTTTTCATTTCAGTTACTGTTCAATTCTAATTGGTTTTATTTTATATTTTCTCTTTGCTGATGTTTTCACTTGAGTTAATCTATTATTCTGAGTTTGGTGGGTATCCTTAATCAGTGTTTTTTTAAGTCTTTAGTAGTTTTTTCCCATTTCATTTACTTCTAATTCTGGTCTTTTGTTTAGAACCTATTTTTTGTCTTACTTTGGTTCTTTCTCTTTGTTTCTATGAGTTAGGCAAAACAGCAGCCTCTCCCAGTCTTAAAGGCATGGGTTTGTGTCTTTCGCGGGGCAGCTGGCTCTGGAGTGTGCATGTGCTGTCGGGCAGGCATGTCAAACTCAAAGGCTAACATGGGACAAATAAGCAAGGTTTAAGTTTATATGGGCCATAAAAAAACAAAAGCTTCAATTTTCATAGAAACGTGGGTTTATTTCAATAGTGACATAATAGAACATTTTAATAAAAATTAATATTTTTTCTTGAACATTAACTTACCAAACACTGAATAACTGCAGAAATTAATAAGCATAGCGCAAATAAACCTACTTTCCTTGTCCTCCAAAAGCAAAATATTTCCTGTTGCGCACACCAAACAAGTCAGTCCAAGACTAATGACATGGCAATCAGCTGCTAGTTAGTGTAGACCTAGTATTAGTGGAGAGAACTGGTGTGCCTGTGCATAAGGCGTGTAAGGGAAATAGTAATCAGTCATTAGTGAACGTTGTAGTTAATAATTATAACAGGATGCTGTAAAAATTAAGTCATGAAATTTTTATTAAAATGTTTCTTACATACCTTTATACTGGCTGGGCCAGAAAAATATTCATTGTGCGCCACATGCAGCCCGCGGGCCGCGAGTTTGACATGCTTGCTCTACAGAGAGCAAGGCTCAAGCTGCACCAGGGTTGCCTTGGCCAGGTAGTTGGAGTTACATCTGGAACTCCCCACAGCTCAAGGGGCGTCCCAGAGGCAAGCCACACACACACTCCTCAGACATACTAGGCACCCTGCTCAAGAGCGTTGGGGAGTCCCAGAGGCGAGCCACACGGGCTGGGTGTTTGCCACAAGGAGGCCCAGGGGTCCACACCAGGACTGCCTGGGCAGGCTGGTTGGAGCCGTAGCGGGCATGGTCTGTGCAAGTCCCAGGGGCTAGCCATAGAGTGGGAACTACAGCGCGAGCGAGTGTGAGCCACGGGAAGTTACAGGGGCAAACAGTGCTGGGGTCACCTTGTCAGGCCAGCTGGAAGCACGGCAGCTGAGGCAGGCCACTGGGAGACCTGTGGACAAGCCAAGGAGACGTGGGTCTGACGGTCTTGGCCCACCTTGCTAGACTGCCTGGGTCATGGTCCTGCCATGTATTTCTTAATCCGTACTAATAGGCATCTTGCACACAATAGGTCCAAATTCACTCTCTTGCACTCTCCTTCCTGCCCCACCTCAGTCAATATCAGCTTGACCTTCCACATGTTTAAGGCAAAAATCAGTCATCCTTGACATTTCCCCCCACATTTTCCACATCCAGCACCTACATTCCTATTGGTGCCGCCATCTATAACTATAGTATGTCCCACATGGTCCCACTTGCACTGCTACTACTGTTTACCTCTCACAGTAGCCTCTCAACTGGTGTCTCCACTTCCATTCTTGTCCCTGTAGTCTGTTTTCAGAGTGGCAGCTAGAGGAACCTGGTCAAAACAGTGTCTCTCTCCTGGGAAATAGTGATTTCTCATTTCACCCAGAGTAAAATACTGGGTCTTAAAATGGCCAGGGACTCTGTAAGATCTGGCTCCCCATTTCTTTTCTGGTTTCATTTCCTGCAACCCTGCTTACTTGTTCGTGGCACAGTGGTCTCCTCACCCACTCCCCAGACATACCAGGCACCCTGTCACCTCCTCTGTACTCAGTCTCCTCCACCTCTGTGTTGGCCTCGCTGCCTGAAATGCTCTGCTCCAGGTAATTCCCATCACTGCCTTGGGTCGTCACCCAGATGTTACTTTCTTGTGACCATCATATCTAACTGCATTTCAACTCTGTATTCTTGATCATTCCCTTCCTTCCTCCCCCCCCTTTCCACTTTCCTTCCTCCCTCACTGAGGACATGTTTTCATTGATTTTTAAAGAGAGGAAGGGAGAGAAACATTGATCAGTTGCCTCTTGTATGCACCCCGACTGGGGATTGAACCTGCAACCTAGGAATGTGCACCAACAGGGAATCAAACCTGCAGCTTTCTGTTGTATGGGACAATGCTCCAACCGAGTACCCAGCAGGGTTACTGTTTCATTCCATAGTACCATCTAACATACACTTAACATTCTATTGTCAGTCTACTCCCCCTAGATTGAGAGCAGAGATTTTTGAGTTATGTTTATTGCTGTATTTCTAGTGTATGAAATAATGCTTGGTACATAGAAGCTAGTCAGTAAACACTTATAGAATTTTTGTTGTATTATAAAAGGAATTTTAATTTTGCTCTTCAGGTTTATCTCTAACAAGTATTTAGTGAAACGGCAGAGCAGAGACTATGATGTGGAGTGGGGCTATGCCTTTGATGTGCATTTGAATGCTTTTTATCCTCTCCTAGTCATTCTACATTTCATCCAACTGTTTTTCATCAATCGTAAGTAGCAGTTACCTCTCAAAATATTTTTTAAATGTCTTCATAGTGTGCAATGAAAAGAGAGTCATTGTCTGTATCTCTTTGGCAGATGTCATCCTAACAGACACATTTATTGGATATTTGGTTGGAAATACCTTCTGGTTGATTGCTATTGGCTATTACATCTATATAACCTTCCTGGGATACAGTGGTAAGTAACTAATTTTTTTGGTTGACTAAAATAACAGAGAGAGAGGTAAGTTGTAACAGTAATACAATTAGCTTACTTTTATGGAGCCTTTGTAGGCACTGTCTCAAGAACTTTATATGAATTATGTCATTTAATCCTCCTAATTATATAATACTACAGGCCCGATGCACAGTATTTGTGCAAGGCGCTCAGCCCTCACAGCCACGGTTTGTCCTGAAGGTCGTCCGGAGGACAACCGGTCTTATTAGCATATTATGCTTTTATTATTATAGATAGGTTTACTTAGCCCCATTTTTCAAATGAGGAAACAAAGCAGAGAGAGATTAAGTTAACATGTCCATGGTCACACGTCTCAAAAGTGGCATAGTTGGTATGTAACAAATTCTGTCATTTCAAGGAACCACGTTAAAGCATATTGGTTATCTCCACGTTAACCTACAGGAACCCACAACCAGTTTCCTTTTTCTCCAGGCTTTCAGATTTGAGTTACCAATGGTAGGTTAGAGAGGAAAAGGTTGATCAGATGAATGGGCATATGAACTTGAGTGCCTCGTTTTCCATTTTTATAACAACTACTAGAGGCCCAATGCATGAAATTCATGGAAGAGTAGGCCTTCGCAATTGCGGCAGCTGCCTTGATCCCTCCCTCACAGCAAGGCGGCTGCCTCGATCCCGGGGCTGTATTACCAGCTTCATTCATAAGGTTGTTCGGTTGTTCGGTTTGATTAGCATGTTATGCTTTTATTAGTATAGATTATTATAGATATGATCTGTAGATGATTCCAGAAAATCAGGCCCAACTTCTGACCTGAGGATATGTTTGCAAATATTGTTAAATCCTGCTATCAGTTCATTTTTCTTAATATGAGAAAATATTTATGTTGGCTTTCCTTTAAGACATGATCTCCATTAAATAGAACCAAATACCTCAAATTGTAATACCTTGTTTGAGGTTCTCGGGAATCCTTTCTCCAGTTCAGGGGAGAGGCCCTGTGATATGTCATATTGTGATTGGCATGCTGCAGCATTGTGGCTTCTCTAAGTGGATTTAAAAATATATACATACACATTTTTTTCAGAGAGGACGGGAGAGGCTGAGAGAAACATCAGTGATGAGAGAGAATCATTGATTGGCTGCCTCCTGAACATTCCACTCTGGAGATTGAGTCGCAACTGGGCATGTGCCCTGACCAGGAATAGAACCATGACCTCGTGGTTCATAGGTTGCCGCTCAACCAGAGCCATGCCGGCCAGGCTCTCAGTGGATTTTTTATCACTTTCTCCCTATAGTTTAGAACAGCTTCTTTGAGTATAGGTCAGTTACAATTTGGGGCTTCCTGTATGACGTATTTAGGTAAGAATGCATGGGGTAGGAAGGGCAGAAACAAACATGGATTTGGGCACAGATTTGATTGAGTTTCAGCTCTTTGGGATGCTAGTGGAGACCTCACCTTCTACACTGGAAAATAAAATAGCTGGACATTGTTTTTCCTATTATATTATCTGTCTCTGGTACTTAAAGATCAGTGGTTCGCAACCTTCCTAATGCCGCGACCCTTTAATACAGTTCATGTTGTGGTGACCCCCAATTTCATTGTTACAAATTGAACATAAAGCATAGTGATTAATCACAGAAACAATGTAATTATATATGTTTTCCAATGGTCTTAGGTGACCCCTGTGAAAGGGTCGTTGACACCCAAAGGGGTCGTGACCCACAGGTTGAGAACCACTGTTTAAGATGGACTCTTAGAGGTTTCGGAAGCTGTCACGGATTTAAACTCACCACCAGTTTCATTAATATTTGTGATGTTTATCCTGCATTCTCAATCTGTCTTTGTCCTGGACTTGCTTCTCTCTCAGCCTTTGTGCTAAAATAATCTCCCTTCTGGGTTTCTTTCCAGCGTGAGGAAGGAGGCAGCACAGAACACAGCAAGATCTAGGATGGTTCTGGCTACATAACCTCATGTTACTGACTGAAATAGTGTTCCTCTTTGGCCCATGTTGTTAAGAGCTGTCTTTCAGGATGTTTATTAGTCACATTTCCTTATTTAAAAAGTGAATTTGGATTTCTTTCTTTTCCAGCACTGCCATTTTTGAAAAATACAGTAATTCTTCTTTATCCATTTGCTCCTCTCGTTCTGCTGTACGGGCTGTCACTAGCACTAGGATGGAACTTCACCCACGCACTATGTTCTTTCTACAAGTACAGAGTGAAGTGAAAAAGTGAGACTGTTACCTCTTAACTGTGTCAACAGTATTGGTGATTTCTTATGAAACTTGTAAATAAACTCTTATTGTAGATATCCTGAAGGTGTAAAGTTTGTGAATTTGAGGAAATATATGTTAACACTATTGTTATACATTCCTTAAAACGAATTAAATGTACATTTCTATAATAAATATTTTTAAACTAAAGCGTGTTTTCTTCTAATATTTGCACACAAAATCACATACAAAGTACGAAAAGCATGAGGAAATTAGGCAGAACTTTTCAATGTGAATCCTTTTTGAAAGAGGTTCTTTTTGAAGACCATAATCATATGCTCCCCTGCCCCCCACTGTACAAGGTACTTACTCAGCCTCCATTTACTACTGGGCTGTATTTTATTTATTTTTTTAAAATATATTTTTATTGATTTTTTTACAGAGAGGAAGGGAGAGGGATAGAGAGAAACATCGGTGGAAGAGAAATATCGATCAGCTGCCTCCTGCACACTCCCTACTGGGTATGTGCCCACAACCAAGGTACATGCTGCCCTTGACCGGAGTTGAACCTGGGACCCTTCAGTCCGCAGGCCTACGCTCCATCCACTGAGCCAAACCAGTCAGGGCTGTATTTTAAACACTTATGTAGGGTGGGGCATGTGATCTTAGTCTAACCTTCAGGCCCTAAATATCTTTAAGAGCATTTTCTCTGCTAAAAATCACACTTCTTAGAGTGCGGAGGCCCGTGATGGTTGCTCTTAATTTGGGAGCTGAGTAGAGCACATAATGTATGAGTATCTGCATCACACTGAGAACCACTGTCTCAACACCAAGGTTTTTTTGCAAGATTTCCTAAAACCCACATAGAGGATCCACTGCTGTTTTCTAATTGAAAATAATTCAAATATATTATTATATCAGTGTTAAAACCAGTAAAATTTGCTTCATGAAATCTATTATTTTATTAGAGGAAATCTTGAATTCAGCATGGATTTTTAAATGTCTTTATTTCAAATACACATGAACAGTGTGACACAAACAGGGATGAAAGGCACAGTCAACAGGACCAGTTATTAAGTTATAGCAGCAAATTTGAAAATAATCTTCCTTTGAAAATTTAACAGGTACCCAAAATATTACTACAGGTGTTACCCATTCAACCAGTAACGACCTTGTAAGGAATATGTACAATACATTAAGGAGAAAAAAAGTGAGTACAACTTGGGAAACGAATTCCTCAGGCAGCTTCTCCAAGGGTACGTCCAGAAACTTCCCCGGATACGCACACCACCTCTCCTGCAGTGTTCTCAACGAGAAAACACTTCAGGTTCTCATTCCATAAATGAAGCATGATGATTGTGAATCAGCTGACTTCTAAATCTCCTTAGAAAACACTACTGTCTATACTTAATGAAGAGTATCAAATCTGCTGGCAGTGCATCTTACAGTACTGGCGATATCACCATTTTTAAGGCTCAGAAAATGTATCCAAAAGATGTTTTCAGCAAACACTGAGCATTGCAAATAAATCATGAAATGCTACTCACACTTGAGTACCGAACCTGATTCCAGGATAGTTTGCTAGCTACTAAACCAAGGAAGTGCTGGCAGCAAGGGGCACATGCAGTAGCTTCCCTAACATCTGAGGACTCCCCACAACGAACAGACCTGATTTTAGCACAGACTTTACACTTTTACTGCAACAGTGACAACACTGGGAATAACAGCACGAAGTACAGTCCATTCAACACAGTTTATTGTCTTGAATGGTGTCTTCTAAATTCTGAACTCAAGTGCACTGGGGAGTGCCAGGTGGTTCTTGCCCGAGCCTTTGAAAGTGACTTAGTGCCCACACTGGTGAGGGGACTATTTCCAGTGAGAAGGGCTTATATATAGATATTGATGATATGGACATAGTAACAAATCCTCTTTTTAAAAAAAATACACTGTGGTAATAGTCTTGTCAGTATTGTATATCCACATGCATTAAAGAAAGCATACTAGTTATGGCATATATCTGCTAAGATTAATTAAAATTTACAACAAACTTTTACACTATTAATACCGCTACATAGTTTGGAAAAGTTTTCTATAAAAGAAAGATGTGATATGTAGTTCCCTCAAAACATAAGATACGTTTATGACCCCAATTTCTGACCTCTGACAGTGTTAGCGCCTCATTTTTTTCCCTTTAGTTTTATTTTACTTACATCAAGGGTAAGTATAGCATTATACTAAAACTAAGCACAATTAATGGACAAACCAAAATAAAAAACTTGACAAGCAATTAATAGCTTGGAAGCAGAGATATTTTGGAAAATATCTGCCAAGTACAAAAATTTGGTTGGCACTATAGGATTTGATCTGTGCTTAGACAATAAGTTTTGGTTTTTAAAAAAAGTGCTCCAGTACAAAGTAGATTGATCATATGGTCTCTACATAAAGGCAGAAGGATCTTTCCTCCTAATTTAGTATCTTATTTAAAATACCACTGTTCGTACACTGACAGGCTCAGAGCAGACTAAATCGGCATAAGGTAATACTTTTTCTAGGAGAAAGATTCCTTATACACTGTTGGATTCCTTCTACTCCTAGCAGTTCCTTTAGAACAGTGGTTCTCAACCTTCCTAATGCCACAACCTTTAAATACAGTTCCTCATGTTGTGTGTGACCCAACCATAAAATTATTTTCGTTGCTACTTCATAACTGTGATTTTGCTACTGTTATGAATCATAATGTAAATATCTGATATGCAGGATGTATTTAGGCGACCCCTGTGAAAGGGTCGTTCGACCCACAGGTTGAGAACCACTGCTTTAGACGCACTAAGATGCTACAAGTTTTTGTCGTCAAATTTCCAATGAAGACAGATCTCTGGCATAGAAATCCCAGATGAAGCCCAGGTGTAGGATTTCCTAGTAAGATTTTACTCATGCATTTGCCGAAAATACCACCATACTAGAGGGAATCTGTACAAAGATTTCCCCTCTTCACCTTTTCAATACCGTATTCATCATTCATTGCTACATAACACATCACAGAAGTCCAGGCAGCTGGACTGAGTGCTCTGCTCGGTCTCAGGCTGGAATCAAGGTGTCTAAGGCAGAGAGAACCGCCTGCCCACCTGGTCGGGTGTGGGCTGTTCGGTGCCCGGGGCCACGCAGGCCCCTTTGCCGGGGCTGTCAGCTGAGGCCTCTCAGCTTAAGGCCATCTGCATCTCTCCTTATGTGGCTTCCATCTTAAACCAGCAAATGCTGCCTCCTCCTGTTTTGAAACTCTAACTTCTGCTATTAGCCTGAGAAAACTGCTTAAAGGGCTCACATGATAAATAATGTGATTAATAATGACACCTGATTACTTAGTGGTGCAACCATTGCTTTGAAAAGCCATACCTTTGTTCAAAGACACCGCCAATGGTTGAGTTAATATACATGTACTTGTCTGTAATAGACGTGTCTGTGTGCTAAATAACCCACTGCATTCACTTCTGCCAAAGCTCTGATCTCACGGCTTCACACCATTGCTCTTTTTGTCTACAGAGTACGGTAGAGGGCATGCTGTAAAGAACACTGAGAAGTAGGTCAAAGAACACAGAAATCTTGGCTCTTAGAATGCTAGAAATAGGTCCTCGACCCCTTCTTATCCAAAATAATCATTTGCACTGTGATATATTCTGCATGTCTACTTTTAACCTAATTAACAAAACTCATTATTCTGGTTTCTACGATATTCCTATTAGGGAGCTCAACACAGTGCTGGCAACAGAAGCTTCTGCAGTGAAGGAAATGTTCGGGGCCTGTGCTGCCCACCTCGTGGCCACCTGCCACAGGTGGCTATGGAGCATGTCCCTGTAGCTAGAGTAAGGGGGGAGCCGAATGGTTGTTGACTTAAAGAACCACCACAGTTCTAGTAGCCACTATGTGGGACAGCACAGCTCCAGAGTGTGACCAGTTCGGTGAAACACACACCAGGTGCCAAGTCCATGCCTTCTTGATGTCGGTGCTCTCACCATCTGATGCCCCCCACTCACTCAAAGTGGTTCAGTGTCCTCGCAAGGTCAGTAATTGACTGTCCGTTCCAGGGCTCTTCGCCTGATTTGTCCCAACCCGTCGCTCATTAACACAACTCTTCGGACTCCTGCCATCATTTCCTGCTCGAGGAAAGCATGGCTGCTTCTGCCTGTCTAGTGTAGAGCTCAGGGAAGGAGAGAGCAACTAAAAATGAGACAGGCCCAGCAGGCCCGGCTTAGCGGTTAAGCGTTGACCTATGAACCAGGTGGTCACGGTTCAATTCTGGTCAGGGCACACGCCTGGGTTGTGCGCTCGATCCCCAGTGTGGAGCATGCAGGAGGCAGCCGATCAATCATTCTCTCATCATTGTTGTTTCTCCCTCCCTCCCTCTCCCTTCCTCTGAAATCAATAAATACATATTTGAAATAAAAATAAAAATGAGACCACTAGGAGCACCGGCACAGGTAAGAAGTACGAGTTTCAGGTTTGCCCTCAGGAGCTTGAATTTGGTCAGAGAAAACATGCACACACATATGCACTCCCCATAAACAATCCAAAACTCCAGAGCTGAGTGTACATAAATGTGTGGCAAGGATAGCAGGTGAAGGGACTTGAGAAAGAAGGGGCTGAAACAGCTGGCCCCTCATCCAGACACTGCCTGCGCACCTGCCCCCTGCCAGGCACTGCTGTCGGCACTACTGTTGGCACTGGAGACCGATTCATGGGGAGGGTGCACCAGAGAGGCCGTGAAAGATGGACAGGATTTGTCTGGGGGTACTCTAAGGAGCAGGAGGGGTGAGCTAATCCTGGAGGAAAGTGAGCAGGAAAAGAACCCATCTGAAGGCTGACGCCCTGAAGGGCAGGGGCGACAATAACTGTCCCCTTGGGGTCTTCAGAGGCTTCTTCCCTGCAATCAGATGGCTTCTTAGGCGGCAGGGGAAGAGGGACTTCTAAACTTACCTCTAGATTTCCACCTCCTGATAATCTGTTAGAGCAGTAATTATGTTAAGCTAGTGCCAAATTTTATAATGAAACAGTATTTTCAAATGAAATCTGCCTATAGAAAATCAATAGTAAAATTTTTTAAATGAAAAAGTAGAAGTCACAAAAAATTTTTAACTGTAGTTTGATATAGAAGTCATGGGCAACATGACTTTTTAATAGAGAAAAGTAACTAAACATTATTCCAATACGGAGCAATGGAAACTACTCTACCAGTGCTCCCCAGCCTTCACCACTTCAGAACTGCGCAGCTCACTGGGGGCCAGGCGCGCTCCTGCAGGCCCCAAGCCCGCCGCCCAAGCCCGCCAGTGACTCCTGAAAGCTCAGGATCCATCCCCAACAGCTGCCACCTACTGGTTGGGAACTGATGTTGATAATTCAGAAAATGTTAAAAGTAAAATACCTTTGTAAAGATCACTGCTTGCTAAAGCTAGTAATATTTTTGTTATAGTATATTTCAGAATTTGGAACTGCATGTTTATGAACAATATGCTTTAGATATGAATTTACTTATAAGTTCTAATACAATAGGAAACATCATTTTGGAAAAACATACAACTGCTACAATACCTTTCATCAAAAACCAATATCACAATTTTGTTTTTCTTTAATATTAAACCAGTTATGACACACAATAGCATTATCTAGAAAACATTTTGTCAAAACTCATGAGTGCAGATATATAAGGATCAACAAGAAAAGAGATACTGCATCTAACTCACAGAATAAAGACAAAATCAAAAAGAGTTCATCTTACACATCAGAGGAAATATAATGAGCTAATAAATCCATGGTAATTTGGGTTGAAGGCATCATCCCTGTACATTAAAATTTATCAGACTGATTTTTTGTGTGGCTATACACCATACACAATATAGTAAAATAAGCCTCAAAAAGGACATTGGTTTAAAAATCTTGGCTTTAAGGAATGACAAACTTTGAAAATATTTTGCTCAAGATCAGCAATTACAGTAGTCCCCTCCTTATCCATAGGGGATATGTTCCAAGACCCCCAGTGGATGTCTGAAACCACGGCTAGTACCAAACCCTATATACACTATGTTTTTTCCTGTACATACGTACCTATGATAACATTTATCAATCAGGCACAGGAGGAGGTTGAAAATAACTAATAAAAGAACAACTTTAACAACATACTGTAAGGAAAGTTACGTGAATGTGGTCCAACTCAGCATCTTATTGTACTGTACTCACCCTCCTTCTTGTGAGGCAGGATGATTCAATGCCAGCGTGGCGGCATGAAGTGAGGCGCAGAAGCTGGACAAAGGGTAATCCACGTCCGAGGTGGGCCGGAGGGGGCTGGCGTGAGGCTTCATCACACCACTCAGAACGGCGCACATTTCACACTTATGAATTGCTTATTTCTGGAACTTTTCATTTAATATTTTTGGACCACAGTTGACTAAGGGTAACTGAAACCATGGAAAGCCAAACTGCAGGTAACATAGGGCGGGGGGCTACTGTCAAAAAGCACTTCTGTTAGGAAATCAATCTAGAATCACTCGGAAATGGCAGTGAATTTGAAAAATGGCATTAACTTATGTTTGCTTTTCCAAAGGAAAATACAGAAAACTTAAAAAAGCAAGGTAATTGGTTTTCAAAAAAAGTATTGATTCAAAAATTTACTGCACAAAAATATGTACTTCTTAAGTGTTTCTAATAAATTAACTCCATAACATTTTATGTATATTTATATATTTATATATAATCCCTGATAATCTATAAAAGAGGGTCTATAATAGTAAAATAAATGAATCTCAAAAGTACCCCCTTCATAAAATTTAACATTTTTTCTCAAATTTAAGGAATGTAACAATATGTACAACTCTTATGTATTAGTATAATACCTAAGTAGTACAAGTCATATTAACAGGCTGTCGTAGCTGTAAAATGTTTGAGTCAAGTTAAAACTGGAGGACAGCTTAGGTTTGAATGAATATATTATCCGTGGGAGAGTCACTTGCCGAGTGGAAATGACAACCATCTACAGTAGATTCACAAGAGGTAGTGTTCAAGTAAAAAAAAAGTACATGGTTCACTATCTTTAATCAACAAACATACAGAAAAAATGTATTGGTCTCTTAGGAGATGATCAGTTGGTGACTTTTTTAATATGAATCTGAAATACAAAATTGTGAAGAGTACAATGAGGCAATTAATTTTCATTTCCAAAAAGGTCTTAAATATGAAATCAAAATGTTAAAAAAAAATGTAGGCTAAGCTATTGCACTGATGTACTGCCTTACCTCATTGAGAATGGCCCAAACAGCAGAATTCTGAATAACTGAAAGTCGAAAGGCTGCAATGGGGTTTAGGCTAGGATCCACCATTCCTTCTGCAACACCGTTCTCAAATTTCCCTTCAAAATAAAAATCAACACTTGTTGGGGAGGCTGATACAGGCACTCGTCACATTTCACTGATGTGAAGCAGGAAAGAAAACACCACAAGATTTCTAGTGGAGTCTTCACACAGGGCACGGGTGCACTTTTTCCTTCTTCCTATTTTTATTCAACTTTAAAATTTTTCATGACGTAGAAGCAATCCATCTGAAGAGGCAGAGCTATAAATTTTCTTATTGTAAATTAAAAACAAAACAAAAATATATTTTGGCATCAACAGTGTTTTAACACACAGGTTTTTAGCAAAATGTGACTTACTCAAACCTCACCAAAACAGACTACCATCCCTCGGTCTAACCACTTTGAGAGTTAAGGCAATAACAACCAATTTCAATGCTTCAAATAGACATGCATACAGTGGCTGGCCTTGAGCAGGGGCTCAATCTATGTGTATTCTTCCCAAGGTCACATCTAAAAGGCATTAAGAAGTGATACCTTGTCCAGAAATTACAATATGAAACCATTATAGATGATAGGCTGGAAAAGCTCTCCCACAAGGATAAGGACCAAGAAATTCTATGAAGTTATTTGTACTCCATTTCTCTTGCTGTGAGGAATAATATTCTTTTTAAAACAAAGCCAAAAAATGCTATTGAAAAGTGGCAGGAAATGGTTTGTTCTGAGCCACATTTCTCTAAGCCAGAGATTGGCAAAATTTTTCTATAAAGGCAGGCAGTCAATATTTTGGCCAAGAGGGAAACTGAGGATACCATGTAGGTACATATATGGAAAGAAAACAAGTATCCACAAAATGTTTATTGATGAAATTCAAGATGTAACAACGGAGTGCGATTTTCTTTTCTAATCCAGGTGTACCAAGGAGACTATAATTCGTTTTTGGGTGATAACATTTCAATTAACTAGAATTCAAAGTCAGTATTCCTGATCATTAAAAATCGATTGCAAGGGGTCATATGTTAATATGGATCGGTAAAATTTTATATACTTCATCCTGAATATTTCCTTTCACAACAGCCAAATACTGACATTAATCCACAAGCACATGATTTTAATGGAGCACATATCACTTGGAAAGTATGTATGAGCCCTGACCGGTTTGGCTCAGCGGATGGAGCATCAGCCTGCGGACTCAAGGGTCCCAGGTTCGATTCCGGTCAAGGGCATGTATCTTGGTTGGGGGCATCCCAGGGGGCGTGCAAGAGGCAGCTGATCGATGTTTCTCTCTCATCGATGTTTCTAACTCTCTATCCCCTCCCGTCCTCTCTGTAAACAATCAATAAAATATGTTTTTAAAAAAAGGAAGTATGAAATTCTACTACATTCTTCTTTTATATTTGCCTTATATCATTACTTTCAATGAAAGTGACGTATGGAAGTTCCTCAAGTAGCCTGCTATTACCTGTACTTCAAATGATGTTGTCGTCAGTGACTTGACTACAATATAAGTTTTGCATATAAGCACTGGTTTGTCTTGTAGTTTACAGGTGGATTCATTAAGAAATATCAAACCTGCAGCAAAAATTAACTTTCAAAGAGGTAACAGTGGTGGAGGCAGTTCTCTCATGGAAAAGTCTTGATTATAGGTATAACCCCTGCCGTGCCCCCGGAACTGCTGTGGTGGGGCACGGGATGCTCAGTTCGTTTGACAAAAATGCAAAGAGCTGATGATGGCGAAGTCCCTGAGAGTGAGTAAGTGTGATTAAGTGTGATTTAAGTAACTCACAGTTGGTAAATGTGTTTTACTTGCTTGCCTAACATGTGAGCCACTTTGAAATTCACTTTGGATACAGCCTCATTTGAATGTTTTATTTTGGGGAAGAAATTCTGCTGTGATGAAATATTCCATTTTACTTTGTAATTTTCTGGCCATTGCTTTCCTGTGAGCTGGGGATAGTGTCGTGAGGGCTTGGAATGGAGATGTATCCTTCAGCACAGCTACTGCGTCACTACGTAATGACCACACTGCCTCCGAACTCTGTGAAATAATCCGCAGCCCACTGCGCTAAAAAGCACGCAGAGCCGTCTTTTGTGCTGACGTGGTGGTAGGCGCTGGAGTCACTTCCCAATGTCACACCACAGTGGTGTGTGTGGCACTCGCAACACTCACGTTAGAAACCACCATTGCCACTGCAGGGCGCCAGGCAGCCCGGCCTGCTGCTCAGACTGGCAGCACAGACCACACAGGTGCAAGTACAGTGAGCGCGGCTGTTCCAACAGGACCTCGTTTATGGGCGGGAATTTGAACTTTTCCAAGTTTTACAAAATGATCACCTTTTTGTTCTTTTAACCATTTAAAAATGAAAATAAACAAAGAAGAATTTTAAAAACATTCTTAGCTCACGGTCCGTTCAAACACAGGCCAGAGGCCGGCGCTGACCCCTGGGCTGCGGTGAGCTGAACCCTGTGGTGTTATATTTCGCATCTGCTCCAGAGTCTTCCAATGAGTTCCCAGTGAGACAAGATATAATCAAACCGAAAACCATACCAGATAAGGCTTGTATTCACTTGTATGAGAAATATTAAGCTGTATGCTTCCAGATTAATGGTTTTATTAAAAATTAATACCTTTATTTTATAAAAGTATGTCCATACTGGGGGCTGGACTGGGATAGGGCATACAAGGAAGTATTACTGACTAGTAAGTCAGGCAGAATTTAGGGCTGGAAAATACTGTGAAACTTAAAACATTTTAACTAATGTGCTGATACTGTCACCTGATGAGCTCATTTAAGTAGAAAAATAATTATCAAATGATATAACAGGCCTCATTAAAACACTTTCGCCCAGCAATTTTATTCTACAGATATGTTCTCACATGTGCAAAAGCTGCAAACAATCTAGGCCAGCAGCACTAGACTGGCTAAGTAAATGATGATATGCTAACATGAAGGAATACTAGGCACCCAATTAAAAGAATGAAGAATGAAGATAAAGCAGGTGAAGACTTACTGCCATCCCTAAGTATGTATCGTAGAGAAACTCATACATGTGCTCAAGTGCTCAAATCAGCACTGTTTGTAATGGCAAAAAGATGGAAACAAACTTTATGCTAAACAGGAGACGCTATACCGCAGTGAAAATGAATGAGCCTTAGATGCACACGTCCACATGGGTAACTCTCACCTGGTGAGAGAAAACAGTTATAGACTACAGAATGATGCAACCTCTATCAAATTTAAAAACAATAAAAGCACTGCACTGTTTGGGGGTATATTATACACATGCAGTAAAGTGCACATGGAAATGGTAGCCACAGCATTCAGTATAGCAGCTGCCCGAGGGTAGAGGGGAAGAGCAACTGAACTGGAAAAACCTCAGGGTGGATACACAGATATTCATTATATTGTGTTTGCATCTTTTTGTGCATCTGAAATACTTATAATTTTTAAAAAAATGTTCATCTTCCATATGCATATATATTCTGTCCAGTGAAAAAACAAGACGCAGTATAAGGTTGTACAGTATGTATTTGTGCGTGACTGTTTTTTTTGTTTTGTTTTGTTTTTTAAATATATATATTTTATTGATTTTTACAGAGAGGAAAGAGAGAGATAGAGAGCTAGAAACATTGATGAGAGAGAAACATCAATCAGCTGCCTCCTGCACACCCACCACTGGGGATGTGCACGCAACCCAGGTACATGCCCTTGACCGGAATCGAACCTGGGACCTTTCAGTCCGCAGGCCGACACTCTATCCACTGAGCCAAACCAGTTACAGCTGTGCGTGACTGTTTTTAAAGAATATGCTCACATATTTTAATTTATGAATAGGACAAATCATTATAGGAATTGCCTCTGGGAAACACTGGGTAGGTGGGGCCGGAAGAGGGAATGAGACTTAAGTTTACCCTTTTAAATTTGTAACTGTACCATGTGCATGTATTATTTTCACCCAATGGTCCAGTAGGTAAGTGTTAAAAGACAGGAAAGAAAGAGGAAATTACTGCAGTGACTAGAATCCTAAAATCCTGGCATTGCGCGGGACTTCCTGCCGCCCTGACATGGTCTGGTCCTCCCGCCTGGGAAGGCTCTCTGCCTCCTCCTTACTCATCAGTCCAGCATTTCTTTCCGACTGTCCTTCGCTGTCATGCCACCTTCAACCACCAGTTCTGTTTCTGACTTGCCTTCAGGCATAAACTGCTGCACAGCCGGATCCAATAAAATGCAATAAAATGCGTCCCCTTTGTGGGCCAGTCTTCACGGCTTCATCCACCCACGGCTCTTCCCAGCCAGCTCTCCCTGGTTCTGTCGCTCTGGACAGGCTACAGCTGAGCCGGAAAGTAGCTACAGTCTCCCCTCGACTGCTTTCCACCAAATGCCAGTCGCCTCCCACCGTGCCCTCACCCCTGGGCTTCACCAGGCTCCGCTTCACCCAGTCAGAGCTGCAGGCTGTTCTCCCGCCTGCCCTCCCCGGAGAAAGCCCAACCCACCGCGCAGGAACCCGTGGAGGGACTGCAGCCTCCTGCCCTGGAGGAACAGCTGCTCCTCAAGGGGCACAGGCCGTGGGGTAGGGCCCTTCATTTTCTTGGCTTCCCTCTTGGTGCTGGGGCGAGTGAGCCGGGGTGGAGGCAAAGGGGTAAATCTTGCCCTGCGGTGCCTGGGACGGGCTTCTGCCCTACAAGTGAGGGCTGGGGAAGGACAGAAACTGGCGCCTGCCCTTCCTGTGAGATGCTCGCCCCAGAGGGGGCGCTGGGAGCAGGAGGCCAGTGCTCCGGGCTGCACCGCAGGAAGCAGAGCTGCCCACTCTCTGACCGGCAGTGTGGGTAACCGAGCGGTGAGGACTCCTAATGTTCCTACCGAGATTCAGGTTTTCATGAGTAAGTGTTTCTCCGTTTGCTGTATTTTTTTAAAAGTAATTTCACCAGCTGTGGTGGTCCTACAGGGAGAAAGGGCGACGGCCTCCGCACGCCATCCCACTAGAGCAGGCCCCAAGGAGCAGGGCTTCATGCTCAGCTGAGGGCAGTCATGGTCCGTGTGTCGGATGCTGCTTTGTGGCACTGCCCTCGGTTTGGTGATTCCTAAGTTCTCTCTGCTTCTACATACGGACGTGTTGATGTTTGAGGTGCTTTTATTTTCAAATGGCTGCAGAAACACTTAATACAGATGCATCTATTTCCGCTGCCACTTTCATAATCCAGATCACAACATTCTCGAGGTTAAACAGCTGGAGGTAAGAGGGTTAATAAATGTCGTGTATACTCTGTAATTTTATGTTTTTCTAGAGGTGCACTAAGATATAACCCACATATGAAAATAAACTCACCTGTACACCCAAACTGCACAGAAATTCATCGGAATTAGCGCACAAGCCTTGTAGCAAAAACTGAGTGAAACTCACCAAACGTAAAACCGCTCTGGAGAGAGCAGGAGCCACAGACCTTCTGTCGTCACAATCATCTGTTGCCGGTGCCTCACCTTGGGAGACACCCTGAATGCCACCGCCCTTACTGTCCTGTGTGCCCACAACACCAAGTCACCAGCACTCCCTTTGCCCACCGCGAAGACAAGCATTCATTTAAGTAAAAGAACATATACAGCCATCGCCGAGTGGATACCTACCAGGTGACAGGCGTTATGTGAGAGACAGTGCCCCTCCCTCCCCCTGGTGGGCACACGCCTGGGCACTTACACAGCACAGGACACGGTGTGGTGAGAAGAGGGGCAGCTAAACTGGCTAATGAATGATGAGAAAGCATTCACTAGAAGGAGAAATATCAACTGACCACTTCAGGAGGAAATACAGCCAGAAATTAAGCCAAAGGACATACACGCAGAGCCAGTGGACACAGACAACAGTGTGGTGAAGCCCAGA